>NC_085860.1:25678716-25848716 GCF_034702125.1 Engraulis encrasicolus
TGGGACCGTCACGTCCTGTGATCACAGATCTGATTTTTGCATACAGATAGAGGGCTGTTATTGAATGCAGACAGCTATAGAATTTTCCTTTTTTGTCAGACGAAGACATGGCTATGGAGTCGATGTCACCTGACTGGGAATTCGACCGCTTTGATGATGGTTCGCAGAGTAAGTTCCCACGCCGCCAGATATTGGCTATGATGTGTCAATTGTCCAATATTATGCTAACCTGGTAGCTAGCACAATAACTGCAGAAACCAAAGGCAGTGGGCAAAGCTGCCGTACGAGGTAGAATAAGCCTGTTGATGTGGTAGACATTCTTTTCACTTGTAACTTGTCTTTGGAACTCAGTAATGATGCTACATCTTATGGAGTAGGCCTAGAGTACGAGGTGTGTAGTGACACAACGTTGCGAGGCTACTCATGTTGTTAGGTTGATTATCGATACAATGTAGCTTCTTGAGGAAACTTCACTTCCGCACGTTGCAGCAATAATGCATTACCCTGGCTACACTACTCATATTTTTGCAAATCAGTCTGGATGGCCAAGCCCAGATAAAATATCATTGTAATAACACAATGTAGGCTAATCCATTACAAAACAGTGCTGGAGTGCGTTGTTGTGACTTTGCAGTAGCCTATACTAATCGTATCCTACAATGGGCTCTCTCTCTCTCTCTCATCTTCTGCCCTCAGAAATACACACCGAAGTGCAACTGAAGAATTACGGAAAGTTCCTGGAAGAGTACACATCACAGCTCAAAGGCATTGAGGAAGCATTGGACGATACGATTGGTGATGTCTGGGACTTCACACTTGACCCCATAGCATTGCAGGTATGATATCCCTGACCTTTATACCAGGATCTTTGTCGGGTAACCTTCATGGTATTGGTCAGGGGGCTTGGATTGAACCCGAGTCCCTGGCGTAACGGCCAATGCCCTAACCGCTTGAGCCACAGCTGGGTCCCAACTTGCAGTTTCTATTTAGATATACATCTAGTAAGCTATGTGTCTACATTTGCAAGTTATGAACAGGCAGAGATTTGTTAACCTGGTTCTCACGCGATGGTTAATGCATGAAGGGTCTACGTGGGAACCAACCAGGTTAGAGATTTGTAGGGTCAAAAATGTGATTTGAGAAATAAGCAGTGCTTATCTGCTCTTACAGAACATCATATATTGCTGAGGTGCCCTTGGTCCTCCCAGTATCACTATTCTTGTACCCAATAGACATCTCTGTGGATAAACACCAGATTAATGTAATGCAATGTAATTTAATGTAATGTCATTAATTCTTCTCTCCAATAGCTGGTTCCTCATGAACAGTCATCACTGTTGGAGCTCATTAAAACTGATAATAAGGTATGACTTTCCTCATATGCTGCACTGCTTGTTCAAAAATACCATCATGCTAAAATGAACACAAGTTGTTCATTCATTTTTTGTTTGTTTTTATGAAGGTGCTCAACAAAGTAATAACGGTTTATGCTGCATTGTGCAGTGAAGTGAAGAAGTTAAAATATGAGGTAAGGTTTGTGAGCGGTGAATAGAAATAAAAATCCATTAAAAATTTAAAAATCCATTCTCCTCAAAAGTAAAACATGTTCTGTCATTTCCTCTGTAGGCCGAGCATAAATTCTATAATGGCCTGCTGTACTATGGAGAAGGAGGTAAATATGAACGATTTGCTTCGTATTGGCATTCTTTTTAGACATGTTTTTTTTCATCCGTGGAAAGCAACTGTATTGTCATATCAGAGAGATGTATTCTGGGTTCTGACAGTGCTGCATCTTTTTTACCTTATGTTGGACAATGCTGTCAGTGTTGCAACTGTACACTGCGCCTAGATGTCTTTGTTATTTATCTAAGTTTTGTTACTAATTACTTGTATACTGCTCTACACTGCACTGACCCCTTGCCTATTCCTGCTTAAATTTCCTCCTTGTAAGTCTCTTTGGCCAAAGGTGTCTGCTAAATGAAATGTAATGTATGTTTTCCTATTGTGTTCCAGCCTCAGATAACAGTGTGTTGGAAGGAGAGTCACAAATACAGATGGGAAGATTCATCTCGTTCCTGCAGGTAGGTCGTCATATTTGCACAGTCTTTGCACCCGATCGTAGTTCATTTGCATAAAACAAGGCAAGAAGACATGATGAACAATAATGGTTTGTTCGGTCAATTCTATTTTTCCATCTTTCTCTTCTCTTTTGCATTGTCTTTGAAGATTATCATACATTCATGTCATGTTGTCTTAAGAGCTGTGTTTCATGTGTTTCATTTGCATTTTAGGAGCTGTCTTGCTTTGTGTCTCGCTGTTTTGAAGTTGTGGTCAACATTGTGCACCAGCTAGCTGCTCTTTACACCAGTACCAAGTAAGTGCTGCTGCATTTCAAACCCATTTGATTATCTTAATGCAATTAAATTCAGTTAAATTCTAATTCAAAGTTTTATTGGCATGAACAGTACAATAATATTATTGCCAACGCAGTGACGTATACAGTACATGCAGAACAGAATCTCTTTGTCATAGAATAGGTCAAACCCAGGTGGGCCTCACCCAAAAGCATGCCGTACTGTACACAACGCAAACACAGTCGATCACACAAAACCACCCACAGCTTTTAAGTATGGTTGGAAGGCACTTGAAATAAATGATTTCTGTCTCTTTTTTTAAGGGGCGCCCCCAAAATTATTGAGTCCGCTGGAGTTCACTTTCAGGTATTTCATGACATTTTCATACTTGTGATTTTTTAAAATTCATTTTGATTTGTTTTTATACTGTAATTAGTTCAGCACATACCGTATGTTGAAGTGTGTGTGATTCATCTGTTAGATGTTTTAGAACCTCCTGGCTGACTAAGGTAGAATACATACAGTAATTAGGCCACAGACAGTGAGAACTCTTCCTTTTGTGTCAGATGATGAAGAGATTTGCAGCTCTTACTACATGTATTGTGGTGTACAGGCATTGATTCTCTGGTGTAACTCAATCAATGAAATATGAAATGTTTTCTTTTTCTTGTGCGTCATATGGTTACTGTGTTGTTGATGCGTACCTCTTACAAAATTAACTCGATGAAATCAAATATGTGCTTTGAAGTTTGTCCATAGTCATGTGGCTTTTGTTGTTGTGTTTTAATGTCTACAGACAGCATATGAGCACTTGTGTGAAGATTCATGTGTTTTTTTGTTGTTGTGTTGTCTGCAGACGGTGTATGAGCATTTGGGCGAGCTGCTTGTAGTTCTCATCACCCTGGACGAGATCATGGAGAACCACATGACCTTGAAGGACCACTGGAAGATGTACAAGAGGTAAGAGCTATACAGCGCATGCTAAGTGGCAGGAATGGCCATGACCGTTAAATACGTACTTGGCCCTTTACCGATGATGTGCAATGTTAGTTTCTTTGTTTAATTTTTGATGCCTTTCCCAACGCCAAGGCACATTTTGTCTAGCTGCTAAGTCTTAATCTAATCTCAGAAACAAAGCACCATCCTTTACGATTTTGGTGTTGCATCAAACTGGAGCAACTTGTGCTTTTAGCATTTGCAATTGAGCATTTCAAAGTATTATACATTTGGTGGATTACTGGATGGATTGTTTATTAGACTGTTGTTTCCTGTCATGAACAAAATTATATGACTTCTGTTTGAGTCCATGACTTAATTTGCTGTGTGTCAACTTCTCTCTCTCTCTCTCTGTCTGTCTCTCTCTCTCTCTCTCTCTCTCTCTCTCTCTCTCTCTCTCTCTCTCTCTCTCTCTCTCTCTCTCTCTCTCTCTCTCTCTCTCTCTCTGTCTCTCTGTCTCTCTCTGTCTGTCTCTCTCTGTCTCTGTCTCTCTCTGTCTCTGTCTCTCTCTCTCTCTCTCTCTCTCTCTCTCTCTCTCTCTCTCTCTCTCTCTCTCTCTCTCTCTCTCTCTCTCTCTCTCTCTCTCTCTCTCTCTCTCTCTCTCAGGTTATTGAAATCAGTGCATCACAACCCATTAAAGTTTGCAATTTCAGAAGACAAACTGAAGCCCTTTGAGAAGCTTCTGTTGAAGCTGGAAGGACAGCTGCTGGATGGCATGATCTTTCAGGTCAGCTGGATTCCTCAACAGCCTAACTGCACTTAACCCTGTGCTTCCCAACATGTTTTGGCATGGGACCCCATTTTGTCATCCTAAATTTCTGGGGACCCCATACACATTTTTTCACGAATAAAATTAAAACATGACTGAGCTACATAAGTTGTAGGGTATTAAACCCAGGGTGCGATTTGTCAGAAAACCAGAAGGGGGGATATATTTCAGATTTCAAGCAATATCAATGGAATTACATTAAACTGTGGTTATAATCATGTAGAAAGTGGTGATATCAAAACCAGAAGAGGGGACAATCCCCCCCATCACCCCCTACAAAACGCACCCTGATTAAACCTATAGATATTTATGACAGCCTAAGATTGTAAATGGTGTTTCAAAGATAATTTTGAATAGTTATGTTATATTAGTTAGTAATATTTATCTTTATTCTTTTTTTTCCACACACTTTCAGACATTTTAGGCATTTGAATTCCAGGTGACCCCAAATGGGGTCCCGACCCCAGTGTTGAAAAACCCTGACTTAACCCATTTTAGCCTGATGCAGCGTATATGTTGTTTGACCATTGGCGCCTGGAGCGACATATACGCTGCATTCAGGCTCTTGAGATTTGAGCATCTTTATTTAAAAAATTGGGTATGTTAGAGCTGAATGAACACAATCCAATGCAAGATGAGGGTCCTAGCAACTTATTACATGTTTTTATGTGCTTTGGAGATTGAAATATGTAGGTTTCAATAGACAGAGGGCACATCTTCCCAAAAAGGGCTTAGGCATTCAGCAGGCATTTTTTGCAGATGCCTTAGGCTAAAATGCCTTAAACACACACACAAAATAACTGACATGGATGGATGTATAGTTTGAAAGAGCAAGAAGGATAGAGGAATAGATTGACTCACTGCACCTACATATTCTAATTTGTGCAGCTCATCAGCTTGGTAGATAATCTTCTAACGTCTACCATATCTGATGCATTGCTGTGATTTTCTCTACAGGCTTGTGTGGATCAGAGGTTTGATGATCCAGGAGCAGGCGTCAATGTCTCTAAAAACTCTCAGTTTGCTGAAGAGTTCAGTTACAACATCCGCACCATCTTTACTAATGTTGAGTCAAAATTGGGTGAGTCTATCCTTATACTTTGTTGGGCCATATACTGACGTGGAAAGGGATTGTAGAATGCTGTTTTTTGGAGATTGTTTGATTTTTGCATTCATGTACTGTGCATGCACGTGTCTGCATTTGTATTCATGCTATTCCATTCCTCCATGACCTCTTCCATTGTGTTTGAATGACTTCTGCTCAGATTGATATTTATCTGTGTTTCTATGTTTGGGCTGGCTTTCTGTCATATAGGGGAACCTTCAGAGATTGACCAACGGGACAAGTACGCTGGAGTCTCCGGGCTTTTTGTTCTTCATTTTCACATTTTCAGGACAGTGGACAAGAAACTCTACAGATCGCTGCTGGACGTTTGCAAAAAAGTGGGTAGCGTTGTGTCTTAACTTGAACTAACTTTGATACTTGGAGTGAACTTTTTCAACTTCATTAGAATCTGATGCGATATGCGCCTATTGCCTCTTTTCCACTGCCGGTTTTCTGGTAGGGATACAGCTCGACACAGCGCGACTCGGCCGCCACTTTTTGCTTTACGATTGAGCCGTGTCGTGCCAATTCGAAAAGCAAAAAGTGGCGGCCGAGTCGCAGTGTGTCAAGCTGTAGGCCTACCAGAAAACCAGCTGTGGAAAAGAGGCATATGTATTATTTGCAATGCTACTATCACTATGTCAGAATCATCACAATAGGATATAACTGAAAATGCACAACAATACCTTTGTCTTCTGTTACCCAGTCTTGCACTTTACATGTCTGTGTATGTGTATTGTATACTCTAGGTGTAATGTATGTGTACTGTCTATGTCTAATTGTCTATGTCCACACCTAAAGTCTACTGTATGTCTATGTCTGCATGGGAAAGTAAGAAACGTAATTTCAATTCTTTGTATGACCAGCAGCGCATGTAAAGAAATTGACAATAAAGCCGACTTGACTTGATGTGTCACTTGGGGCCATCTCAGATTGCGCTTGTTTTAACATGATTATAGGTTTTTAGGTGGTATACTTCATAATACATCGATGATTCATGTTTTGCTAATGGTTTTCACAGGTGCCAGCAGTGACCCTGACGGCGAACATCATCTGGTTCCCCGACGCCTTCCTGGTCAACAAGGTGCCCCCTGCCGCCAAGCTGCTGGACAAGAAGAGTCTTCTGAGCATCCGCGCACACAGAGAGGCCTTCCTACAGCAGAAGGCACAGACGCTGGCCAAGTCAGTCAAGACCTCTCGTTTTGTCCCACTTTAAGATTAGATCAGACTAAATTAGAAATTTAGCTATGATGGATTATTGGGTTTAAAGGTTATTAGAGATCTGTATATATTTTATTCCCAATTGTTTTTGCAATGTTAGATATTGCAGAATGTCTTTTCACCTTGATATCTGGCCCAACATCTATGAAAACGTATAATAGTCTACACCAGGAATATCACATTTTAAATAGTCATATTCCAGGAAGATGGCTAGACTAGGACTAGACTAGATGTAGTTTTTTGTTATACCATCAGCCTATCCATGGTTGGTCTTTGTGCTGTGATGTTTCAATTCACTTTTTGCCAGACTCATGTCCAAAACCACACAGGACAGAGCAGATAAAAACAAACAAAGCTGTAATTCCATTGACATAATGTTATTTTAGGGATGCTGTTTATTCCCCATGTGCAGGGATGCATTGTCCAGTCCTACTATGTTTTGAGGAATGCTGCTGTTTATTCCCCTGTGCAAGGATATATTGTCCAGTCCTACTGTATTTTGAGGGATGTTGTTTATTCCCCTGTGCAGGGATGTCCAGTCCTACTATGTCTTTGTGGCCTCCTGGATGATGAAGATGGAGTCCATTCTGTCCAGAGAGCAGCGGCCAGAGAAGCTGGCAGAGGACCTGAGCGGCAGGTGCAGTGTGTTTGTGCAGGTAGACTGAAATAGCTTAATCTTTTGAAGTACCTGTACAGGGTACAGGTCTTTTCGTCGAATGGATTCTTGAGAGGGGACCATTCGAACAAAACGTTGGACCATTAGTATAAGGCAGGGGATCTTTAGTCGAGGACGGTCCGTCTACCGCAAAAGCCTACGAAAGGTCCTTAAAATTGAACTAAAGATCCTTAGGTTTCAACTAAAGGTCCCTTCAGTCTGCCTATATTAGAAATGTAAATCAGCTTTTTTAATGCGGGTTTTCTTAGAATCAGCTTTTTTAATGCTCATTTTAACGGTTTTGTCTATTTAAATATGTTCATTTTAACGGTTTTGTCTAGCCTATTTAAATAGGCCTAAATCAGCTGAATTCCCTGTACATACCGGTATATTACACTTAGTTGCAGTTTTTTATCCAAAGAGACTTACAGTTATTTAGATACAGGGTGTTGGTTACAGTCCCTGGAGCAATGTGGGGTTAGGTACCTTGCTCAAGGGCACTCAGCCATGGATGGAGGTGGGATTCGAACCTGCAGCCCTCTTAACTCAAGTCCACCTCCCTAACCACTATGCCACGGCTGTTGACACCAACAAGCACAACTTGCATCGCTACTAAGGAGAATATTAGAGAAAAAAAACCCACAAGTAATAGTAGAGCTGAGGAGAGGTGCTGTATTTATCCCAAAGGAAATTAAGGAAAGAGAAAACAAAGCTGCCATTAAGTCGCCTGTGTGTTCCTCCTTTAGGGCATCCTGTATGCCTACAGCCTCAGCACCATCATCAAGACCACCATGAACATGCACATGTCCATGCAGAAGCCCATGACCAAGGCCTCCGTCAAGGCCCTGTGTCGATTGGTGGAGCTGTTGAAAGTAAGTTTTTTATTTTGCAAACACTTCATGACCTGCCAATAATTATGGCGATTAAAAAAAAAAAAGTTGCCTAAGCAAGAAAAGGTGTTCTCTTGCACTCAGGATGAGGTGCTTAACTAAAATGCCATTATCAGCAGTATTAATCCTGGCCCCTTTTGTTTTGTTTTTCTGCAGGCGGTGGAGCACACGTTTTACCGGCGGTCCATGGTGGTGGCCGATTCTGTCTCTCACATCACGCAGCAGTTGCAGTCGCAGGCTCTCACAGCTATTGCCACCGCCAAGGTGAGTGTAGAGGATGCCATACCCGGGGAATAATGATTGTCAGCCTCCCCACTGACCCCTGAAGAGGATACTGACCTGACCTGATGTCCAGGCTTTTAGCTTACTTGCTCTTTTACCTCCCCCAAGGAGGTTATGTTTTCTTTGAGTGCATTTCTAGTTTAATTATTTTTTTTAATCATTATTAATTACATTTATTAAATCAATTATTAATGTTGTCTTGACTCTATGGTAGAAAGTTGTCCTATGTATTGTACGTATTATTGTATTAATAATATTAATATTGCCTTCACCCTCCCATCCATGGTAGAAAATGTCGTAACAGTCTATCCTTGTCCCTTTTTGACAGAAAAGGGTGGTATCTGAGAAGAAATACAGTGAGCAGAGGCTGGACGTGTTGTCATCGCTGGTGCTGGCGGAGAACACGCTCAACGGGCCGAGCACTAAGGAGCGACGACTCGTGGTCTCACTAGCACTCAGCGTGGGAACGCAAATGGTAAAGCACTAACTTCTCAAGAAACAAAACATACAAAGTCTAATTTTATACAGACATGCAAAAGTCTAATTTTGGCTAGGGGACAATGAGGGACATTACACTATGCAAAATCAAATTATACATTTTTTAAATTCCCTATCTCAGTTTCCTAAGCCATATTATGGATCCATTCACTCTGCAAATGCAGTCTGCTCTTGTTTGTCTGGTTTTTATTTTTTGATTAAGTAATTTTTCATATTTTTATATTTTATATATAATGACACTATTGTAAAAGTTTACTCCAGTGGGGTACACTAAGAAGCTGGTTCAGGAGTAAACCAGGTTAAGTTAAGAGGTAAATCATCTACTTCATTCAGCTTCTTAGTATAGGCCCCTGAGCTTACTGCCTGTGATATCAGTCCTCACCTCCTCACCTGTTGCTTTCTACAACAGAGGACGTTCCGAGATGAAGAGCTGCTTCCCCTGCAGCTGGTGCTGAAGAAGCTGGACCTGATCAGCGAACTGAAGGAAAGGTAACAGCCAGCACAATGTCACTTCTTAAAATGTAAATGTTAGTGAACGCTGAAAGCCCAACTTGGAAACTCCCATTGTCATTGTGACACAGCACTCCACAGCACACAAGTGCACACTGCACACAACGGAATTGCATTTATGCCTCACCCGTGCAAGGGGGCATCACCCAATGGCGCCCGAAAGGGAGCAGTGTGGTGGGACGGTAGCCTCGCGAGCCATCCTACGTACTTCCGCCAAAGGATTGGCTCCACTACTGTAGTCTGGCCGTGCTTCTCTGTGGAGTGCTTGCAGCAGTAGAATTTTGATTGCAACGCCCCCCCAGAAAACAGCCAATAATCGAATACGCCCCCCACGTGTTGACGAAAGGGGTAGAACGCTCGTGACAATGACGTACACATCTGCGCCAGAGCCATTGGTGTGCGCTATGTTGTTGTTGAGTAACTGCCAGCGATTGGGTGAGATGTGTCCAATAATTTCAAACAATAACTGAGTGCAAACTTCCTGCTTTCTACAATCGCTTCAGAGCAAACAAATGCCAGACCATAAATACGAAATGAAATGGTAGTATTATGGGATGGTCAGGACCAGGCTAGTGGGACGGTACCATGCTCAGGTTACCTCAGTCATGGAGGAGGTTGGGGAGAGCACTGGTTGATTACAGTGCTCTCCCCCATCCTCCTCCATGACTGAGGTACCCTGAGCATGGTACCGTAATTACTCCCCCCACCAACCTGGCGGGTCGGGAGTCGAACCGGCAACCTGGTCTGACGCCCTAACCGCTTACCCATGACTGTTATCTTTGCACTGCACTCATTACTTTACAGAAAATGCTAAAAGGTTTATTTTTGCATGTGGTGTACCTTTGATTAAATATGTGGACATTAACAATATTGGGATGTTCGAAGAATTTGGACTTTGCCGAGACTTCTCTCATGACATGAACGCCATGGCTATTTGATGAGATGGGTTAATGGTCATACATCCAAACATCTGCCCTGAGACTAGGGCCAAATTGACAGACCAAAAAATGAGTCTGCTTTAACCAAGAAAAATCCATATTGAAACAATTCCTGTGATACCCCACAAAAGCATATATTTACACATACTGGTACATTTCGCTCTTCAATATTTTTTTAAGATGTTGTATAAAGGATAGGGCTAGAATTGTTGCTGCAATTAAGGTCAAAGTAAAGATGTTAACTTGCAACCTAGAATGTTATTATCCTCCTGTCTCCTCTCTCTCTCTCTCTCTCTCTCTCTCTCTCTCTCTCTCTCTCTCTCTCTCTCTCTCTCTCTCTCTCTCTGCTAGGGTGAAGGTTCAGTGTGACTGTAGTTTCCTGTATTGGCACCGTGCAGTCTTCCCTATCTACCTGGACGATGTCTACGACAACGCTGTGGATGCAGCGCGCATACACGTAAGACTACAGGAAATAACATTGGGGTTACACCAGAGGTAATGGATAAGGTATAGTAGAGACAGTTCATAAGGAGATTCCTCTGGGATCTATGTGAATTCTAAACTGAAATTGAGATCCTATATCAGCTATGCCCCCCCTTTAGGAGACTTGGAGAATGAAAGGAGATCAATGGAAAGTCACGTCTATTTAGGAAACCAAACTTCTTTCCACTTTGTTGCATTGGTGATGCTTGCCACGACATACCTTGGTCTACCATATTAATCACAAAGACTTTTTTTCCTTTTATTTTTTTAAATTAAAATACACTGCATCTCACTTCTCTTTCCTGTGTCTACCTTGCTTCTGTGTTTTAGTGTGCTTTGACTTTCATGCTTGCCTGGTTAGCACCAGACCTAATCACAAGTGAGATAAGGTCTGGCGACCTGCCTATTTTAAATCCCTTAGGGGATGTGTGGTTTACAATTAACAAAGGCTGTTTATTGGACGTTATGAATGTATATAATTTGGCATACATGGCCCATAGCCAATCGTGTCAGTTGTATACATTCAAAGAAACTGCAGTCATTGCCTTTCCACGCCTCCCTGCTCTCTGATTTGAGACCATGATCTGGACTCCTCGCTGAGGGATAGATTCCATGCTGTCTTTCAGATCGGAACGATTGTGCAAAGCAGCATGGGATTTCCCAGGCCACTGTCATGCTGCATCAGTGGATGTTTTTGCCTGCCTTGCCTTATCCCCAGGGCTTCTACTAGCTGCCTCCAGACAACACGATCTTGGCTTTTCCTCTTGGCTTCATTCCAAGTGGAGTTAAAGGGACACTGTGTGAGATTTTTAGTTGTTTATTTCCAGAATTCATGCTGCCCATTCACTAATGTTACCTTTTTCATGAATATTTACCACCACCATCAAATTCTAAGTATTCATTATGACTGAAAAAAATCGCACTTTTCATACATGAAAAATGGGATCTTCTCCATGGTCCGCCATTTTGAATTTCCAGAAATAGCCATTTTAAGCTGCAAAAATGACTGTACTTGGGCCAAACTAGAAAATATTAGTTTATTACTCAGTAAACTTTCATGAAAAGGTCAAATTTGGCAATAGGCGACACAGTTTCAATGAGCAGCATAGTTGCAGTACCTTTTTTGACAATTTCCTGCACAGTGTCCCTTTAATTCGCTTGAGTACATCTCTGGTGGTTCTTCGTCATGAGTCTCTGGGCCTTCCTCTGTGTCTTGTGCCTTAGGGGTTCCTGTCAAGCGCATGTCTTGTGGTGTTTGACTCTGGCTTTCTTATTGTACTGTATGTCCGATCCATTTTCACTTCCTCCTCCCTTGTGAATGTTTTTTAGTGATTTCCTTACTGTGTCTACTCTGTTGCAGTACATGTTCAGTGCCCTAAGAGACAGTGTGCCCAGTATGATGCACGCCAAGCACATGGACACATACGACCAGCTGCTGCAGAGCTATGACGTGGAGATCATGGACGTCTTCAAAGAGGTCAGAGACCAAATGGATGAATGTTAAATGCTCAAGTCCTTTGTAGAAATACAGTACAACAAAAGTTTTTTTTTTAGGGCATTGTTGAGTGCACTGCTAGTAATTGGGTCAGATGTTGGTTTAAATGAAAGATGGACAGCACAAAACAAATGGGCAGACAAGAATCACTCAACTCCTCCTTATATATATATATATATATATATATATTATTCAACAGATTCAGGGTCCAGATTATCTATAAGACATGAATATACATTATTAAAGAAGCACCACACACACATTATTAAAGAAGCACCACACACACACACACACACACACACACACACACACACACACACACACACACACACACACACACACACACACACATTTAACCTACATATAAATGTATAGATGAGGTTCCTCATTAATGCCTGAAATGTGGGCACATTTGCATTGACAAAGACAGAGCTTGCGCTTTCCCATCTTGTTGCCTTCATCAGAATTCTAAAAGCATCATTATAGGCCACCTTGATTTTGTTACTCTTCGCCTTAATTTCCCCCTGGGGATCAATAAAGTTAATCTACTTTACCCTACTCACAATGACTCTCTCAAACATGCACAAATGCTATACACCAACCGTTAATTGCATACAAAGTGCTTGCATGGCTGCAGAGTCGTGTTATTAGAAGTGGAGTGAATTGGAGTGCATTGAAATGTTCAGACTCCCTAAAATATGGTGATTGTCGACAGGACTGTTGGCTCACATTTTGCCCTTTTACTTCTATCCCTTGTCCCTTCCATTTTCCTCCCATTTCTTTCGTCCCCATGTCTGTTTTTACAAGTAGTGTTAGTATTGATGGTTTCTGTAAAGCACTCTTGATCAACTGTGACTGTGCTAGATATGCTTTATAAAATTAAAAGTAAATGATTGACCTTTGCAGCACCTGTTGGATAAGCTCTGCAAGGAGATTGAGAAGGACCTGCGCCTGTCTGTCCACACACACCTCAAGCTGGATGACAGGAACCCCTTTAAAGTCGGCCTGAAAGACCTGGCCCACTTTTTCACCCTCAAGCCCATCCGCTTCTTCAACCGTTTCATCGACATCAAAGGTTTGGATCATAGGCCATTCTAATATCCGCTCCTTGGCTGTGTTTGTACCAGTGTTGATCTTGATTGACATTGATTTTTTGAGCTTCATAATAATATTTTGTGCAATAATAACAATGGCCTTATTGTGAGTTTTATAGAACATAGATTTTTGATTGAAAATAATTAATTGCTGATTGGCAAGTGCATATAAATATATGGTATACTGACCCGAGTAAAGCATATTTTGTTAGTACACAATCCTGTAAGATTGTTTCATGGTTGGCTAAAATACTGTCTTGTCACCTCCCGTGTTATCTGCAGCCTATGTGACTCACTACCTGGACAAAACCTTTTACAACCTGACGACGGTGGCCCTGCATGACTGGGCGACGTACAGTGAGATGAGGAACCTCGCCACGCAGCGCTACGGGCTCATCATGACCGAGGCACACCTGCCCAGCCAGACCCTCGAACAGGTGAAGTGAAAACCCAACTGGGAATCTCTAAGTCCCATTGTCATTGTGACACAGCACTCCACAACACACAAGTGAACACTGCACACAACAAAATTGCATACATGCCTCACCCTTACAAGGGGGCAGCCCCCAATGGCCCCCGAAAGGGAGAAGTGCCTCGGGACTGACCATGCTCAGGGTACCTCAGTCATGGAGGAGGATGGGGGAGAGCACTGGTTAATTACTCCCTCCACCAACCTGGCGGGTCGGGAGTCAAAGTGGCAACCTTTGGGCTACAAGTCTGACGCTCTAACTGCTTACCCATGACTGCCCAGGTGCCACAGCTACAGAGCGAGAGATAGAGATAGTAGCCTTTATGTTTGTCACATACAATGCTGTGGGCTACAACCTGCAGTGAAGTGAGTCTGGTTAACTCCATAATAACATGTGCAGAAAGAAAGAAATACAAATTCATGTCATGACCTTCACAATAATAAGAAGTTCCATAACACGTGCAGAAAGAAATAAAAACAAATTCATGTCATGACCTTGACAATCACAAGAAGGTTTGGTGCAGCTTATCCAAAACATGTTTCTGTACTATGCATAAATAACTTCTATTGGCTACACAGTAGGCTGCACAGTGTTTCAGTATTCTTTTACCTGTGCTGTAACGCATGTGACCATCTGATCCTCCTGACATGACATCTAGTTTTCGTCATGAAATCTCGAGTTCTCAGAAAGAACCAGCATTCTGCTTCTTGAATGCTCAGATTTTTCGTTTAAACACGCCAGCGGGTTTTAGATTAAGTGTGAGAATGGCACGGTTCTCTGACAGCCTGAATATGCTGAGTGTGTGAAAAAATTTTTTTACACACACAGTGGCCTTCTTGTCCCGTTCCTGAGAAAGAGTATTTTTTTTTATTTGGAATTGCCTTGGGGAGTTTGCCAAGGACCTGGCTAAGTAGTGACCTTGAGCTAGTAGTGGTAAATCATCTAATACAAGAGCCTGTAGTCCTTATTTTCTTAACTAAACAACATCTGTCTATCTGAACTATCTATTAATAGATGTAACACTCCATGCAGGTTAACCTTTCCAGGTTTATCACTTCACCATGTTCTTGGTATAATCCCCTGGATTTCAGTCTTTAAATCACAGTTTGCCATTAGGTTGGATAGTTTCTTAACATTTTATGTCCGTTTTTGCATGGCAACAGGGGCTGGATGTCTTGGAGATCATGAGGAATATTCATGTCTTCGTGTCACGCTATAACTACAATCTAAACAACCAGGTCAGCCGTTTTTATCCAGTCACTTAATTTTTACTTCTTAAGCATTGTAATATAGAGAGATTAATGTGTGTTATTTGTGATTAATGTAATGCTGTTTTTGTTCTACAGATCTTCATTGAGAAGACGAGCAACAACAAACATCTCAACACCATCAACATCAGACACATTGCCAACTCCATCCGCACACACGGGACTGGGATCATGAACACCACGGTAACCATTTTGCCATGCTAAGGATACATAACTGCACAGGGGTGCATTTCTCGAAAGCGTAGTTGTTAGCCTGTTAGCAACTTGGGTAGTTGCCAAGGGGAATTTGCGTTGCAAACAACAAAGTAGCTAACGTTCAAAATGTTACCAAAGCTGATACATGTAAAATTCAATTATAAAATAATTGTTACTGAAAGTGCAGGGCAAGATTTTGATGTCTATGTTCATGTATGTTTCTATTACCGGTATTTGTTTTTAACCATTAATGAACTAATTGGGGTGAGCTTCCATCTTCAGGTTAACTTCACATATCAGTTTCTTCGGAAGAAGTTCTACATCTTCAGTCAGTTTATGTATGATGAGCACATCAAGTCCAGACTCATCAAGGACATCCGCTTCTTCAGGGAGACCAAAGATGAGTCCGATCAGAAGGTAAGAAAGGAGATTGGTGTCTTGTTGCTTGACCTGTGCACAATCACTTGTGCTGAACAAAAAAGTTAGGTTTTCTGAAAGAAATTTGCACACTCTTTAGGATTTTTCTGGTTTGATGTTTTTTGTTTTGTTTATTTATTCTTTGGTGCGAGATGACTTTTCGACCTTGTGGTCTTCCTCAGATTCAGTGTGTGAACTCTTTTCAGATAAGACATGTCGTTGACCTATGACATTACATTACAGTCGGGTGCCATTGTATTGTAATCTAAAGCAATTTCCACATGGATTACAAGGATATTTGTTTGTCACATGCACACTATAGAAATACTGTAAAAAGTATAGCATGGCGTGAAATTAGAGTTGTCTGCCTGTACTCTGCATAGGTATTATATTAAAATAGGTAATCTATTAGCGCTTGTATAGGAGGCCAGTCCTGTTATGTGGACATTAACTACATTATACTAATATTACATGTTGTTACATGTAGATAGACACACACAAGTTGAAACAATTCTAAATAGAAGTGTTACTGAACAGAAGTCGTGTTGCTGTGTCTAATTCTGGGATGACGTGTTTGCAGTATCCCTTCGAGAGGGCGGAGAAGTTCAACCGTGGCATCAGGAAGCTGGGCATCACGCCAGATGGCCAGAGCTACCTCGACCAGTTCAGGCAGCTCATCAGCCAGATTGGTGAGGGAATTGAACACATTTGCACATTTTACATTGCAAAAAAACACCTGTTAAAGCCTTAGTCATTTTTGGGAAAAGGTACTATCAGCCTGTGAAAACCTAAATATCTCTGAAGCACATAAAACATTAAATAAATTGCCTATCATTGCCTTTATGTGAAGGGCAATGAAATACACGGGGCAGGACGGCTTCAGAAATATTGGATTGGCTGGACAACTTGCATCTTTAACTGGCAACTTTTAACTTTGTAAAAATACAAAGTCCATTATGTTGTTGCCTGCCAAAATTGTTTGAAATGTTGCTGCCATTTATCGTGAATTTTACTCCCTTCCTACATAATATCACATTATGAACACCATTACTTTGGATGAGAACTTGAAAAGCAGCTTTATAACAGTTTTTATAGCATGTAATCCAATTAGCTTCTGTATAAAACATTTTTTGACTGGCTTCTTCCTTCTCAGGCAATGCGATGGGTTATGTGCGGATGATTCGCTCCGGGGGCCTACATTGCTGCAGCAGTGCCATCAGGTAAAATGGATGATGTTAAACAAGACGGGTTTGCTTAAAGATGCTGTTTCTGCATTTATGTATTAGCTCAGAGCTATTTTTTTAAGTGCATACTGTGTAAATGCACTGTAAATAGGACATTTTTAAAAAAACAATGTCGATATAATGATGTTTCCTGGGGGTCTTTCTATTAAAGGTTTGTTCCAGACCTTGAGGACATCGTCAACTTTGAGGAGGCGGTGAAGGAGGAGGGCCTTTCGGAGGAGACCCTAAAAGCGGCCAGGTAGATTTGGTAGTTTGGAGTTAAAAGTTTGAAACGGACACAATCAATGTGTTCCGTGACCCTATTATGTAAGCAAAACAAATCTTGGCTTAAAGTGAACGTATGAAAATGTGAGGAAAAATAGAAGCATAACAGTAGTATCTCTGAAATGACTGCATAACCTACAACAGGGCTATTCAAATGGCGGCCCTGGGGCCAAATGTAGAAAACATGAAATGAAAACAAATATGTGTGCCATCTGTGGCTGTGTATAATTTGCGATCGCTAACGGGTCATTCCACGCCAAATCAACAAGAGCCCGCGCACTTAGGTCTCAGAAAATTCTGAAAATATTACCAAGTGTACCCATGGTACTTAAGAGAAACACTGTACATTTATTTGAATGTAAGATGTATACTCTCCGTGTTACAGCCAATTTTACTGAGGGAGGGGGGTGCCCATTTTGTTCACACTCTTTTTTTTGTCAAAGTTCACAAGCCCGTAGCTCAAGAACTAAACCATGTAGGAAGCTCAAATTTGGCATACTGGTACATAGATAGGAATAGCTTGTTTCAAAACTGTCAGTTTTGGTCTGTATGATCCTACATCGTCATATCATTCCCTCAAAGATGATACAAATTGTATTTGAGTTTTTGGCTGTGCTCTGTTTAGGCCTTCAGAAGACATACAGCTCCAGGCCTTTTTATTAGAATACCATGAAAAAGTTGATTTATTTCCATAATTCCATCAATAATGTTAAACTGTCATGGATTGTAGATTCATGGCCCAGTTTTTTTAACTATTCCAATCATTATTTTTTTTTCTTTTTATATACGTTGGCCTTCCAGCTCAAAAAACCCATGAATTGGGGAATTCGCATTATTAGAATATTGTTATAAAATCACTTTTTTCTTCATCAAAATTCGGGTCACATTAAATCAGTTGAAATTTGGTACTTTCTACATAACATGCAATGGTCAATACTTGGTTAGGACATTCTCTGTCTTCATAATGGCCATGATGCGTTTAACATTGAAGTCAATGGCAAAAACAGTGCATGGGAGTTATGGAAGCCCAGATATCCTTGATGCTTTGCTGTCAGCTGTTCTTGTTTGTTGACCTGGTACCCCACACTTCACTCTTCAATATACCCTGTAGATTTCCATGCCACGTTCTAGCGCTAACTCACCAGTTTAATTCTAAATAACCAGAAATGAAACCCCATTGAAAATGAATGGGGTTTTATTTCTGTTGAGTAAGAATTAAACTGGTGAGTTAACACCAAAACGTGGCATGGAAATCTTTGGGTATTTTGAAGAGGGAAGTGTGGGGCACCAGGTCAACAAACAAGAACAGCTGACAGCAAAACATCAAGGATATCTGGGCTTCCATAACTCCCATGCACTGTTTTTGCCATTGACTTCAATGTTAAACGCATCATGGCCATTATGAAGATAGAGAATGTCCTAACCAAGTATTGACCATTGCATGTTATGTAGAAAGTATCAAATTTCAACTGATTTAATGTGACCCAAATTTTGATGAAGAAAAAAGTGATTTTATAACAATATTCTAATAATGCGAATTCCGCAATTCATGGGTTTTTTGAGCTGGAAGGTCAACGTATATAAAAAGAAAAAAAATAATGTTTGGAATAGTTAAAAAACTGGGCCATGAATCTACAATCCATGACAGTTTAACATTATTGATGGAATTATGGAAATAGATCAACTTTTTCATGGTATTCTAATAAAAAGGCCTGGAGCTGTATTTGTGCCCAACATAGCCTCATGATTTTTCCCCCTTGTAGATACAAGTAGAAACACTCCCATAAAAATCTATAAATAGAAAGGAAACCCCATCAGTGTTTGACCAGAAGACCTCACAAGTCTGACAAATCATTTTGGGTGTCATTTTCAGAGCACCAGAACACCTTGTGGGATTGTCCACAGATTTTTATTTTATATTTTCCTTCATTCTCCATGAAGTCTTCTTTTTAAAAATGCCAATGAGACTTGTCTTATGTGATGTTTTATTTTGTAATTTCCACCCTGAACATGGGTAAAATGCAAAAAGAGAGCAACATGATTTTGATAACATTTAATGTAAAGTAAAAAATAATCAAATGCAAATTTTGCCCAGACATGATCCCCCGAGAGTCCCTGTGCAGGGGTGCAGGTATCCCTTTCAATTTCAATGATTTCAGGAGCGTTCAATGTGGGAGCAGGTTCGCACACCAAAAGAGACAGTAGGTCAGGCACAAGGAGTCATGTTTTTACTTTTTTTGACCAGCAGATGGCAGCGGAAGAAACGCATAGAAAACATATTGCTCTCAATGTGCATGTTGCCCATGTTCAGGTTGGAAATTACAAAAGAAAACATCACATAAGACAAGTCTCATTGACATTTTTAAAAAGAAGAATTCATGGAGAATGAAGAAAAAAATAAAATAAAAATCTGTGGACAATCCCAGAAGGGGTTCTGGAGCTCTGAAAATGACACGCAAAATGATTTGTCAGACTTGTGAGGTCTTCTGGTCAAACACTGATGGGGTTTCCTTTCTATTTATAGCTTTTTATGAGAGTGTTCCTACTTGTCTCTACAAGGGGAAAAAATCAAGAGGCTATGTTGGGCACAAATATGTCTTCTGAAGGCCTTAACAGAGCACAGCCAAAAACGCCAGTACAATTTGTATCATCTTTGAGGTAATGCCATGACGATGCAGGATCATACAGACCAAAACTGACAGTTTTGCAACAAACTATTCCTATCTATGTACCAGCATGCCAAATTTGAGCTTCCTATATGGTTTAGTTATTGAGCTACGGGCTTGTGAACTTTGACAAAAAAAAGTGTGAACAAAATGGACACCCCCCTCCCCCAGTAAAATTGGCTGTAACACGGAGAGTATACATCTTACATTCAAATAAATGTACAGTGTTTCTCTTAAGTACCATGGGTACACTTGGTAATATTTTCAGAATTTTTTGAGACCTAAGTGCGCGGGCTCTTGTTGATTTGGCGTGGAATGACCCTAACACTTCAGGTTGGGGGCATCTCTCTACTATGCATTCACATGTGAGTGAAATCGTATCTAAAACAGTGTCATAAATAGACCATCCTAAGAGTACTAAGAAATAGAAAAGCTAATATCTGTTTTCTCTGTAAAGCCATCCGCTTGTTTCGAACCCCAACCTCAGACGACGTGCTGCTCACGGTAATCATATACACATATAATAATTTTACAGATTCTACGTTCGGCCCCTTCACTGGAGGGAATTTGAAAAACTGGCCCTCTGTGACTTCTAATTGAATAGTCCTGACCTACAAGCTACTGCAAGAGAAGGGTCATCCCTCTCAACCTTGTGAAGCAGTTATGATTCTTCTTTTCAGATAGTCCTTTCCCTTCCTAACAAAACTATCTTCTTACTACTTTTCAAGACCCACAGAAACTTGAATTCTATGCCTATGTCAACACCACACCATAAAAAAATGAGTTGACGCACACCAATGGCTGGAGAGCCCTTAACCCACTTGACATCACTGGCACTGATCGTTAGGGTCCGAAATTATGCGGTCACGCGTCATTGATGACAAAGGGATTCAAACCTGCAAACTTTCAGTTGCAAGACTAGCTCTCTGACCATTGGGTCCCGACTGGGCTGTAATATTGTGTAAGGCCCCAGTGTGTAATAGGTAAATAGGTATTTAAAGGCATCTTGTCTGTCCCCAGCCTGCTAGACTCTGTCCTGGGAGACCTGACCAGCAACTCTGCAGAGGGCACGGAGTATTTCAAGATGTTGGTTGGAGTCTTCTCGCCAGAGTTCCGCAGTGTCAAGAACATGCACCTCCGCAACTTCTACATGATCGTCCCACCTCTGGTTAGTAACTCTTCAATACCTGAATGAAGTGAAGGACAGCACTCTTCAGGTTTTTCTTTGTTTATTTGCCTAGCTCATCTATGTTTTATGTGAAATTCAGCACTCAGTTAAAAACTGTGATAGTTATTAGGCGATAGTGTGAGTGCATCTCCTCCACTTTTCTAGTAACTCACCATGCGTCCTGCAAATGGTCAATATATGAACTGATTACATTTTGGAGGCCTATGCTTTCAAGATGGCGATTTTATTTATTTATTTTGCGATTTTGCAATTATCATTACTAATTAGTCTATGGTCTGCATAAGTGAGCACAAAAAGGCACAGTGTTGTGAAGACGTTTCAGTCGGGTGCATCAGGATTGATGCTGCAGCACCAACTTCCACCTGTTTTTGTTTCTCTTGTATCCCATCAGTGCCTTCAGTGCCTCCTGTCTGACCCATCACCTATAGGAGGAATGCCAAACTCTGGCCCTTGGCCCAAATCTGGCCCGACGAGACATTTTATTCGGCCCGCGAGATCATTTAAAATATGTATTACAGTTGGCCCACATTGATGTGTAGCGTAACAAGACTTGAACATGAAATTTGGTGTCACATTAACCCAATTTGTGCAGGCACATTTGAATAGTCATATATGATGGGAAAGAATTTTTTAATAATACTTTCGTTTTAGCTATGAGTATTAAGTGCATGCACACACACTTTTAGTCCAACTTTCAAAAAATAAATATTCATTTTTGGCTCACGAAATTGTTCTAGACTTTGATTTTAGGCCTCAGTCAATTTGAGTTTGACACCCTTTGACTTATATTAACAACAAAGACTGATCAATCAAACATTTTTTTCAGACTGTCAATTTTGTTGAGCATTCGATTGGTTGCAAAGAGAAACTCAACAAGAAAAACAAAGGAGGGGCATCCTTCACAGATGATGGATTTGCCATGGGTAAGGGAACCACTTATTACCCACACATATCTCATGCTGGTGTTCACGACATGACGTGAATAGTTAACTCAATGTCTCTTATCTGAGAATTATAGTGTGCATTTTAAGTGAGTAGAGAAAACCACCTGCTGAAACCAAAGGCTGGGGAAATGCTCTCTGCTGGTTACGCATGTGTATGCCATGGGAATTGTATGTCAATTTTGCTCACGGTAGAACACCAGACCATACGTTGTGTATGCTGCGAGTGGCGATATACCGAATTTCATGTTGAGGTCACGGTAATGTCAAATAATCATGGAATCTATTCATGAGATTCCCATTGGCTATCTGGCCCCTTACATTATGCCTCCAGTATCGTCTGTTGTCTTCTGATCATTCTGAAGCAAGTATGTGCATCTGGTCACACCCAGTTGCATGTGTAATTTAAGGCTCCCAGCAAACATGTCCCCAGCCAAAGTCGGAAGGGCTGAAACTTGATGGAGATGGTGGCTCAAGAAATAATGAGCTCAAACTCGAGAATGTGATATTCTCTACTCAGAGTTTTTTTTCTCGCAGCTTCACGTTTTTTTTTTTAAATCTTAGAAGTTGAGCTCACCTGCCATCCTCCAAATTTTGTTTATGTGTGTCTGCGCGTGTGTCTGCGCGTGTGTCTACGCGTGTGTCTACGCGTCTTCGTCCATGTTCACATCCCAGGGGTGGCCTACATCCTGAAGCTGCTGGACCAGTATCAGGAGTTCGACTCGCTGCACTGGTTCCAGGCGGTGCGCGACAAATACGTGAAGGAGATCAACGCCGTGGTGAAGGAGCAGAACGTCCAGACCACAAGCCAGGACGAGAAGCTCATGCAGACCATGAACCTCACGCAGAAACGCCTGGACGTCTACCTACAGGTAAACTTAGTAGAGTAAACTAGATGAAAACTGCCAAGCAGCAGAACATGTACATGACTTGCCAGGCTACCTACAGGCAGTTTTGCCAGATTGGGTGGTTTCCCGCCCAATTGGGCTGCTTAGGATGGACGTCTGCTAATTTCTGCCAATTCATTGCCATAGAAATCAATGGAAATAATATTAGTTCAAATTGGGTGGGATTCAGTGATCCCAGAGAGGTTTTGAGTTTTTTTGGGCTGGAAATCATCTCATCTGGCAACCCTAGCTACAGGCAAGAGGAGTCTGCCAAGAGAATAGCAGGGTTTCAGTCCTGTGACGACGACGAGGATGATGACGCACCAGCAAGTGATGATGAGCAACTACCCGGCTTGCTGTGAAGCATACGGCTATGGGGGATCAGGTCTTATATTGAAATGATTTAGAGCCAATATGAAGGCAAAAGTACTTTCAATTAGTTTGAAAATATATTGGACACTACGAGTATCTCATTACAAAGAGTCAGACTCCAAAGGCTTTGGGACAATCAAGGCTGTGGAAATTACAATACTCCAGATGGGGAAAAAATTGTCTATCAGTGCTTTTGTCTCCAAAATACTACATTCTGAATAAAAGTGCTGTATTTTTTCAGTAGTCTAAAGAGATGCATGACACATTGCCTCAGTCATCATCCACTAATGAATTCCATTACATTTACATTAGGCAAGTACATTTAGGGTTTAACCCCCAAAAAATTGATACAAAAGGTTTTTCTATGGATTCTATTACTATTGGACCTGCTAAATGACATACTAAAAATCTAGTAAAATCTGACTTTGGGAAATGAGTTTTTTCAACATGGCTGCCATAGGCTTATTATATGGGTCAAGAGACACTCCAGGTGAATAGGCCAAAATATTTAGCTTGCCGATATCACCATGAAACTTAATCCGGTGATTACTCACATATTTGTGAGAAAAAATGTATTGCAAGTTTTCTGAAATGTTATGTTTTAATATGGTAATTGGACTATATGTAATTAAATATGCATTAAATTTCAAAATGCAAAACCTCAAA
Organism: Engraulis encrasicolus; assembly: GCF_034702125.1. NCBI lineage: Eukaryota > Metazoa > Chordata > Actinopteri > Clupeiformes > Engraulidae > Engraulis > Engraulis encrasicolus. The sequence goes on from NC_085860.1 coordinate 25,702,586, forward strand.
ATCTGAAAAAGCCAAGCTCAAAATTACTCTTTTATTTTGTTTCTAGCAAGCCAGAAGATATCTTCAGAAGAGATTATGGACATATCTTTTTGTTTTGTAGTAAATCTAAAAATCTTTGTGCAGACACACCAGCTAGCATTTTTTTTCAAAAGATGATTATTTAACATCTTTCTTAGATAAATAATTGAGTTTTATGTGTCTCAAGTTTTTCCAGACATTCTTTGAGTCTGGTGGTATCATTCTTAGCATGTATCAAGGGCAAGGTCAGCTGTCCTCAAATCATAACCTCTCCACAGAGGTGTCCTAAGGGCTGGTGCTGGGACTCCTATTTGCCATGTACACCACATCACTGGGTCATGTTATCTGTTCTCACAGCTTCTCATACTACTGTTACACCAATGAAGCACAGTTACTTTGTGCCAGATGACTCCACGGTCACACACATTTCCGCTTGCCTCTCTGAACTATCCACAAGTATGAAGGAATGCAACCTTCAGTTGAGCCTCGCCCAAATGCACTGCTGGTGATCCCAGCCAAAGATTTAGGTTGCCATGATTTCGAGCTCAATATGGATTCTGCTACTGTTGCCTCAAATAAGGCCACAAGAAATCTAGGTGTCATTGATGATGACCATCTATCATTCTCTGACCACATAGCCTCAGTTTCCCAGTCATGTCCTCTTTTTCATGCCCTAATTGAATACAAGGCCCTGACCCTTGCCTATGAAGCTACAACAGGCCCTACTCTGGCTTACCCGAAAGCTATGCTAAAGCCCTATGTCCTTTCAGGACATTGTCTGTCTCCAGTACCAACCGTTTCACCTTGCCCTCTACTTACACATGTAGTGGCTCCTGTCTATTCAGTTCAGCTGCTGAAAGACCCAAAATACCTAGTGACACCATGATTCATCACTGATGATGTGCCCTGACAAACAGCACATGGATATTATCATAGCAGTAGTGTCTTTATCCACCCAAACAGCACTCCAAACAAACAGATCCTGAAAATATGTTAGTTCATGCCAATGTAATTATCATGTAGTAACCTTTATTTTAAAAAACTTTGATCTTGAAAATGACACCTTTCCTGAAGTCAGATTTTCCTAGATTTTTAGTATGTTATTAAGGACACTTAGAGGTAACAAAATCAGTTGAAAAACCTTTTGTATCAATTTTTTTGGGGTTAGGTCTTTTTTTGCATAGATGTACTCGCCTACATTGAGGCTTTCTCCTCATAAGTAGCAGTAATCGCCAACTCTGCTGAACATCATAAGCCACTGCAGATAGAGCAGGGGCTGCTGCTCCGGCTCAGATTGTGAAATGTAATGGTAACACTTTACAATAACGTTGTATTCACAGCTTTATGAACACTTTATAAATGAACTTATTATCAACAAAATGTTTACAAATGTTTATAAATGGGCAAGAAATACTATGCTAACACAGCAGACACAGCGCAGTCGCAGCGGTCCTGGAAGTTTCTCCTCCAAAGACCAGAAGGCATGAAACCACATAAAACTCACACAGTAGAAGTTGATTCCCACTCCACTGTGCAGTCATAGTTTGGTTATTACTCATTTACAAACATTTGTAAATGCTTTGTTAAATGTTAATTGTTATTAAATGTTAATAAAGTGTTTATAAAGCTGTGAATAGGACGTTATTGTAAAGTGTTACCGATGTAACGTCAATTACTTGTTGACTAAAGCAAAAATGATCTCCTTTCCTGATCCACAGGAGTTTGAGCTGCTGTACTTCTCGCTGAGCAGTGCCCGCATCTTCTTCAGGGCTGACAAGACGGCAGCGGAAGAGACAGCTGAGAAGAAGGATCGCGGTGAGTACCGGTAGTGCACTAGACATAGCTAACAGTGGGCAACAGAATGTATAAACTGTTACTACTAAGCTGTTAACTTCTCCTCTACTACTTCCAATTACATTATATTACATTACATTTAGCACATAACTCTTATCTAAATGGACGTACTACAAAAAGGACATAATCAGGAGCATATAACTTGGGGATATTGTGCTGCAAAGGATGCTGGCAAGTGTAATAAAGCTGTATAAGTGTTATAAATGGTTGTATGAATGTTTTTTTTTTTAATTTCAGAGGATGTATCTAAAGGAGGCACAGAGGGTACATCTGAGTCGAGCACAAAATGATGAACAACATCATGATCATCTTTCTGCCACCAGGACCGAGTAAGGACTGTGACTGAACCTGACCTGTGAATGTACTGCACATCCTGGCAGTTTGGGTCTAAGCTGCCAGAGCAGAATAATTTTGTTGACGTTTCGAAATGCAGGGAATGCAAGACTTGTCTTAGATGGACATGGAATCCTGAGGAGATGTGGGTGTACTACTCCTGGCCTATTTACTGGTCAAGTGTTGGCCTGTAAGTATTCTGGCTATTGGACGTACGAGTGCATTATTGTTGTTTTGGTAAACCCCTCTCTCTGTTGTGCTTGTTTGCCAATTGTAATAAGGTTTAATCCATTACGAAACAGGTTTCTGTAGCATAGAAGGCACAGACAAACCTCCTAACTTAAGTTCTAAGTGTATTATTGGCCCTTCCACTTAATCTGAGATATAACCCAGTGAAAAGTTATCCCCATGAAAATAACCCCAGTTTGTGTTGTAATCTTGGGGTAAATGTTTCACTGGGTAAGAAGAGATGTCAGTTTAAGTGGAACAGAAGCAAAATTACAGACAATGGGGAATTATGCTGAAAACAGACTTGCTTTTGATATGTTCTGTAACTTCAAACATATTAAATATACAACATTCAGAGGTTATTGGTCTAATAGAAAGATTAACGTTGTGTTTAACTAGCCATTCCAGGCTGTCATCCGCTTTTGTGGAATACTTAAGTTTTCATTTTGATGGCCAGATGTACTAACTTCATATATTGAAGACGGCAAGTTGTAAGCACTTCTAGGAAGAGTTGGAAAATGAGTGATTTGAATTCTTTTTCTTCTCTTCCCTATCTTTGTAACTGGGAGAAATCATTTGTCATGTTTTTTTTGTTTGTTTTCCATTTCATGAACTGTTAACCATAACAACTCGATCAGTATGCTAATTGCGGTTTTGTTACATGTTTTTATTTAGTTTTTGCTTTTGCTTATTTAACACCATAATAATCAAATGAAACTGAAATCAAACAGAGCGAAGACACATTGTCTTTATGCTCCATGCTTTTAGTTCTTTGAAATGTTTTAACATTGAGAAAAAAGAATGTTAATTGCATTCCATGGCCTTCCCTGTGCTGTGCCAATAATCCTTAGCATTACTTAGTCTTGTTAGTTGAATTTCAGGCAAATGACATCTCATTATTAACCAAGTTAGTTGACCAGAATCAGAAAACGTCTGAATCAAAGTTTACAGGTTGCTTAAGTATGTACAAAAAAAAGTTACACTCCAGTCTAGAGTGTATGAGTGAATGTGAGGTGAGCTTAGTTACTGAGAGCACTGACTGGTCTCGGATGCATGTGTCATTACATTCCAGAGTGTTTCTTTTCTGCCTTTTTAACGTGTCAGCAATTTTGTATCCATATATGATTGTGAAATTAACACGAGTAAAGATTTTATGGCAAAAAAAGAGATTGTCTGATGTGCAATTGTCATTCTCTACAACGGGTGACCTAATTGGACCAGAAAGTAATTGGATTTCAGGTTTGTGGACGAGAGCACAACATTATTATGGCAATGCTTTCATTCAAATCAGATTAAATATGCCTTCTTTGGGGTCTGTTAGTCAAGGGCCAACTTTGGTTTGCATTGCGCTGTCTGCTGAAGAGACAGTCAATACAGGTGTTTTCACTAGTGAACTCCACCTGGGTGAATTAGCTACAAGCTGGAACATGTGATTCTTAGGTGCCGTTTCCACGTAGATGGATATTTTTAAAAGTGCATTGTGTAATATTTTTTTTATTAAATTTCAAATATTCAATATGACTGAGAACATTTCACTTTCCATACATGAAAAGGGGGGTCTTCTCCATAGTCCGCCATTTTGAATGTCCAGAAAATGACATTTTTAGCTGCAAAACTTACTGTGCTTTAGTCATACTAGTAAATATTGGTTTAATTATAAAATATTTATCTAAAGATCAAATTTGGCAATAGGCAGCACAGTTTCAACGAGCTTCATAGTTGCAATATCTACTCTGGCCACCACCCTACACGGTGCACCTTTAAATGTGGATATTTTTTCTCCTGTTTAGGTGGAAATGCAACATGTGGATAAAAATAAAAGCTCCATTGTAACAAGTGTATTTTAGCCCCATAAAGGGGATATTTTTAAAGCCAGATTTTTTTTTTTTTGTGGGTTTTAAAATTCTGCTTACATGAAACAGGTCAAAACCAATGTGAACAGGAGAAAAAAATATCCACATTTAAAAATATCTGGCAACGTGGGAACATTACCTCAAATGCATTCTCTGGCCCAGCCGCCACAGAACAGTAACATAATTTCAATTAATGTTTTTGTGAGTCAAAGCAGTGGTTAGTGGACTATGTAATTTTTGGCTCTTTTAGAACTTGGAAATTTGATCCTGGTGGTAAATATTATTGAAAGATGAAGTTTGTGAATGGGCAGCAAAAATTCTGGATATAAAGTACTGCAAAACGACATACTCTACCGTGAAGTGATGAGCATTAATGTCAGCACGGTCCCATGATTTACAAAAATCTCAACGCAAATCGTGAGGAAAACCTGTAATTTATTACAAACAAAAGAACTTAGAATGAAGTCAGAAAATACAAGATCGTTTTTTTTTTTCTTCAATAGTACTCTCATTTCGGTATTTATCTATGAAAGACTTCCAATTCAAAAGCTGGTCATGAAACATCTTTAATCATCTGGTCGTGTTGCATCAAGGATCTTCGTGGACAGTGAGTGCACATCAGGTTGGGCACGCTCCAGTCCTGTCCGCCTTCCGTAGTTGCCGTTGTAAGTGCACAGGGGTGTGACTGATGAGACCTCGTGTCCACCATCATGTCCCGTTTACTGAACGTCATAATGCCAACCTTGCTGGCCTCATGAAAAAAACGAGGTGGCAGGGCTTTTTTTTATTTTGTACTCTCCAAAATAGACACTGAATATATATAGATATCACTATATATACTTATATATTATATATATACACATCCATACATACATATCTTTTATTTATGTGATGTCCAAAAAATTAAAAATGTACACATTTATTACAAAACTTGTAACAAAGACTGGAAAGTGTTACCATTCAGTCTGCAACAAATGAAGCTTGGTGACTTCACTTTTCACAACCGCTTGCTGCGAGGGGTGGCTAAACTCCTCAAGGTTGTGTTAAAACAGTCACTTTAACAGTCTCTGGTCTGTAATTACTTTTTGGGGGGTGGAGGAGGAGGGCTGAGCAAACCCGTTCAGATATCAAAGTTCCTTCGCAGACTTTTTTTTTTTGCCTCTGTGACCTTACAGCTGGTTGGTGGTGGGAATGTGTCACTAATGGCCAGGAAAGAAATGAGGATGCAACAAAAAAAAAGATGTAATAAAAAGAAAAATTTTCCCCGTGTAGAAAAAAACAAACAAACGACCTGTTCCTTTATTACCAAGTAGTGCAACAACGAAACACTGCATGTCTTCTGCCACCCAGACGTCTGCCTCGACCACAGCACTGCTGCACGCATCCACAACGCTTCTGATTTCAGTTCCGTACACTTTGGAAACTACAGCATTTATTTAAGCCTTTTTGTTCTGTCACAGAGGTGTGTGTGTGTGTGCTGTTGTTGACCTGTGTTATCCTACCTTGGACCAGACGTAAACAAAGATCCAGCTGAAATAGAAGGACAATGGAGGTGGAGGAAGAGGAGCCAACGAAGCCAAAAAGAAGACGGAGTTTTAAAAACTGAGTGTATGCGACACTAGGAACTATTGTGGATGTTGGTGATGTCAGAGACCCTTTTCACCCCTTTCCCCACTTGGTGGGTGGAGTAGGAAAGGTGACTCGGCCCTATGGCCTGTACTAGTCCAGTAGCAGGTGAGTGTATTGTGGACCTCGGAACCAAAACCAGAACCAGAGCAAGTGGACAGTGGTGGCAGCAACAGCAGCAGTGGTCTTAGTTTAGCAAGGGCAGAGCAGGGCGGAGTGTGGTGGAGTGGAGTGGGGCAGGATGGGGCAAATAGGTGCCCCTGCCTGCCCTGGCTCCACAGAGCCAGCTGAAGAGCAGGGGAACAGGAGGCTTTCAGAAGGCCTGCTGCGCTGGGTTGTAGTTGAAGGTCGTTGGCACGTGGGGCCGCTCCTCCAGCTTGTCGTATTCGAGGTGAAATTCCTGAGAAAGACATTCAATTATTAATAGAATGGATTTCTTTTTAATCCTTTTATTTCAACACAACAAAAAAACATATAAACCCAAATATCACCGGTTCAGATTTCATACAGGATGCACAAAATGGAGGAAATCGGATTCCTAGACAAGTTGTTACAACAACTACCAGTATGTTTTTTTTCCTTTCTAATGTGGGCCAATGCCGCAACATCTCGTTCTAAGTATGCATCGCCGAGGTTGAATGAATGACAATAGAATAAAGTCCAAGTCTATGCGAATACCCAGTCATTGCCCTTTTACTCAACAACTGCTTCCATCCTCCATAAGCCCCATTTGCCTTTACCTTTGCTACTTTCCTCCAGTTAAGACAGTCAAAGAAGTAGTACGTCCCCCTCTCGTAGGTGTTGGTCTTTAGTGTGGGCTCCATGCCTGGCGCTCGTGTGATCCAAACCCGCTCCTCCTTGTGGTACCGCCAGTCCCTGTTGAAGCTGACCACAGACAAGCAAGAATACAGAATTACAGACAGATATCGACATAATGGCGATATGCTCGATTGACTCTTACACCCACCCACCCGGTCATGAAGTCCTATGCCAGAAACATGGTGACATTTCCAAATGAATCAAATATGATTTTGCTGTTATATTGTTATACTTTTTCCGAAGAAGAGATATTTCCTCTGCAGTTCATAATGGCCATTTGCTTATCACTGATAATTGCACTGGTTCCTTTTACAGTGTGCCTAAATCTACACAGATTTCAATCTAAAATACCCAAAAATAAAGCATAATCCTTATCCAAACCTCCTGATTACCCCATGTAATTACATATTACATTACACACACACCTTATTACACCGTTTTATAATGCAGACACGCCATAGAAAACTTAACGGCTAACTGTTACAGGATGAATCATGATATCATTGCCTTTCTACATTACTAGTGCAACAAGATCACTTACAGTTCCACCGCTGCCAGGAGTTGCAAGAGATCTCCGCCATTCATGTAGTACAGGTAGAATAGAAGGTCTTCACCATATCGAGCCAGTTTGATGGCAGCCAGCTATTGGAACACAACCGGGGAGCAAATGAGACATGTGGTTGCCTACTAGAGTATGACACGGGAGTGGATTTTCACTCCCGTCCCATCCCGGTCCCAGAAAAAAAAATCCCATCCCATCCGGTCCCGGGCTGGAGTAAAAAAAAAAAAAAAGACAGATCCCGTCCCGTCCACTCCTGTACTGTAAGAATGTCTCCCAATCCCACCCGCTCCCACTCAAAATCTTTCATTTTCGTTCTCGTTCATTTTTATTCCCATTCCCATTCAGCTTTACTCCTGCTCCTGTTCATCTTTAAAATGTTGACGTGGGACCCACGGGACCTCCCGAAAAATGTCATCCTCTTTTGCCTACATTTTCATTGCCTACATTTATCTTTGGTTATGCTTATGAAAAACAAGCAGTGAATGCATCAGCACCTACTAGAACTGTATACAAAACAAAGACATGCACAGGAGTACAAGCCAACCTTCCATCCACATTTCACTTTCACTGTGTATTCATGCTAAGCACTTCCCACAACACAATACATATAAAAACATGTATGCCTCTCTGAAATAGTATAAACCACATCACTCTGGACACATACCTTATCCCTTATGTGAATGTTGGTCAAGTATTCCGATGGGACGTGGAAGTCTTTAAAAAGAAAAAGAAAAAAACACTTGTTACAAAATCAAATAAACAACATGCAAATAACCAAGCATCCCCATACTCCACCACTTAAAAGGAAGACTACAACTTATAACCATTGCAACTTCATATTGAGTCTTGAAGAAGTGCGATACTGCCATCTACAGTGCTAAGGGAACTCCATTTACAAGTATTCTCAACCTCAAGACTCCAAAGGTCTCCTAAAGGGGCGTTCACCCGACATCACATGGATACCGGAACAGAAAGAACCTGAAGTATCTCTCTCCTATACGATTCTTTGACTGCGCTGCACTTACCGATGTCCTGTGGTCGACATGGTGCTGAGGCCCATGGAGAGGCAAATTTGGGATACAAATTCCTGTGGAAGAAATCATGTCAATTGCTTGATTCTGAGTTAAAATGTGGATATAAAAGATGTTTTTTTTTTTTGTGGTAATATAAAGTCATGTAATGCATTTTAGACAAGTCAAATAAATCGTTCCCCGGCCCAGCCATTGCTTAGTCGGCTGGGCACTGACTGGACTGCTATTCGGGCGACCCGGGTTCGATTCCCGACCTGGGTCATTTCCCATTCCTCCCCAATCTCTCTCTCTCCCACTCTTCATTGTCCTGTCTGAATAAAAAAATAAATCGTTCCCCTAATGCCGTCTTACTCTGGGGAGTTGAGGTTGAGACCTAGTGTTGTTAGGTCACTGCCCAGTGCCAAATGGACCATTCCAGGATCCGTCTCCGCTGCTCGGATAAACGTCAACAGTCCGATCATCCCAAACTGGTCCGTCACCATCCCCGAGGGAATGTTGGTCACCTTACCTGAAAATCACAGCCGGGAAAGCAAATGTTCACAACTGATTTGATTTGTACGGCTATAGCTCGATGACTACTTTTATTGCTCATTTGATGGATCAGATTACAAAATGACAAATGTGCATTTTCAGCTTGTTGAAACACAGACTTTTAGAACTGTGATGTGATGTGCTAAATAAACGGCATCACTTCTATAAACAAATATTCAACCATTGAAGAAAATTCAAGAGACACCGCACACTGCTTACTTTTCTTTACTTTGTAAAAATATTCAACCATTATTGGCCCATTAGCCAATTTTAGATGTCTGACTCACCGTCAGGTAAAACCTGAATGCCTTTTTTCGGTTGGCTGTTGTTCTGTGTTGATGGCTTATCACCAGGAAACTTTGGCCCGTCCACAGTAGAACTGTTCTTGTTTAAAGAGTTCAGATTCTGTTGAACAAAAATAAATAAATAAAAATAAATGACACTGGCCATGCTGATGAAAAGAAAAGCAGCTAAGGCAGAATGCAACACAGTATTCAGAAATAAGTTTTTAAAAAAAAAGAGAAGAGAAAAGATGCCATCATCTCCCAAGAGTCTAAAACTAAATCACCCCATGACAGCCACAGGTGAATACTTTGACCACTGAATAAAAGCGACTTCTCTCAATCTTGATAAAAGGCAGGATCACATTTCAATCAAGTTTGGTATGAAAGTGATGGTCTTTTACTCAGGCGTCACTCACCGATTTGCCCTCGTCACTGGTTAATGTGGAGTCCTTGTAGTTGGGCCCAGGGAGTGCAGGGAAGTCCTCGTTGTGAATCGAGAAATCTTGAGACTGTTCGTTCGATGGCTTCGTGACCATCCCGACTAAAAGCCAGAAAAAAATGGAGGAGTACTTGAGTATACTTGCCTTTAATAAAGTCACCACTTTAAAACATGCACTTTGGTTGAACAGATATGATGGTGATGAATAGACTACATTTATATAGCACATCGTTACTGAAGTGCTCACATTGAATGCAAGTACACATCCATTGAAAGTCTTCATATCTCCAAAGCGGTACCTGACTTCATGTCCCGTGTCTTGGGATGCCAAAATGCAAAACTGAACCAGCCATCCTCATGTCATGCGTGTGTGCGTGCGTGCGTGCGTGCGTACCATAGGGTGCTCTCCCTGCCAGGGGGTTGTGTAGGGGTGTGGGGTTGACGCCCCCCTCCCTCCGAGTCCTGTCCGCTAGCGCTGGGAAGTCTGAGAGGTCTAAACCCGTTACATTTTCACTTCCATCTTCACATAAAAACAAAAAGAGAAAAACAATTAGGTTACACATGATTTTCAATATTACACATAAAAAAAAAAAATCAGCTTCCCAATAAACGTTTCATTTTACTTTACATTTTTACTTTCATTTCATTTTAAATGTGAAGCTGCTTGATGAAGATCAGAAACCCAAAATGCAACTATTACAACTGTGCAAATGAGGACAGTGTGTAGTTGTTAACTTTGGTGACTTTGTGGACTTCCTCAAACCCACCTGACCAAAGGAAGAAGTCCTCTAAAAATATTTTGCAATTAGTTTAGGTCTGACATCAATTTTTAGCCACATTTTTGGATGCGACATAAGTCTGTGGACCTTTTTACCCCAAATAACGTGTTGCTAAGGAACTAGCAGAAGTTTCATCTATGAGAACACTTACCTGTGCCATTGAAGATGTTACTTGATAGGGAGCTGTTCATGCCAAACGCCTGATTCCTGTTCATTCCAAAGCCAGACATACTGTGGGAAGTAGAGAACACCATAGTAGTGGAAGTTAATAATAATAATAATAATAATAATAATAATAATAATAATAATAATAATAATAAAATATATATAAATTATATTCAATTTGATAATAAAAGAATAAAGGTGCCCAGCAGAAAATGCAAATGATCACATATGACATACACATGATACAAGTGTGTGTGTGTGTGTGTGTGTGTGTGTGTGTGTGTGTGTGAGTGTGAGTGTGAGTGTGTGTGTGTTGTCACACATTCTCTCTCTGTCTTGGCAACAATTCTAATCATGTTGGCAATGTTTATTTGTAGCCTTCAAATGAAAAATCCTCCTTTGAAAATCATGTGGCTTGCATTTGATTTCTGTGGACATTTGTGTACGGTATGTGCATTTCTTGTTGTGCGTGCATCATGCACGTCACCTGTTGATGGTAAAGGGTTGTCGTGCCGCCTGCTGCTTGGGCATGCATATGATGCTGGGGGAGCTGCGGTTGGGGCTGCCCAGCCCCGAGCTGCTCATGCTGTTGGTCCGGCCGCTCATGCCCAGCCCGGGCCCCGGGCCCACCTGCGAATGGTTCATCATGTTCCGGCTGTTCATGGGCAGGATACCCCTGTTGGGTGGTTCACACACATACAAAATATCAATGCTCTAAATTAACATTTTTCCATCACCAGCTAAAAATGGCTAGTAGATGTTAATCTTACTAGCCAGCCAAACACACTCTCACTAATGGGTTGAAGTGGTTTATAAGTTGATCTTTTCTATCAGCCAAACGGAAATTTCACTAGCATTTGTCCGGTTGGCTGGTGTTAATTTAGAGCCCTGGAGAGTATAGTGGGAAACAAGTCTTAAGTCAACTCACAAGTTAAATTGACTATATCGAAAATTTCTTCACGCGTACAGGTCATACAAAGGAATTGAAATTACATTTCTGTCTATCCCATGCAATGACAGACATGGTCAGGAAAGACTAATGTATGCAAATTTAAACACAATTTATATTGTCCCAAAGTGTTTAATCACAGATCGTTTGGTTATGACACTAAGGTGTCCTGTATAGTAAAAAGCACAGAAGACCCCCAACCACTCCACTGCTCAATTCTGTATTTCAATGAACTTTTTGTTTTGCAAGTCATTGGTCTAAAGTTAGTTGAAAGAAGGAAGCGAAGGACGGCACTCTTGAGATTTGTTCTTTGTTTATTCACCCACAAACGTTTCGGACACGCTTGAAGGAGGGCTCTGCCCGAAACGTTCATGCGACTTCGCTTCCTTCTTTCATTTATGCCATGTGAGAATAATTAGGCGAGTATGAGCACGTCTCCTTCACTTTCTCAAGTTTATTTTTTTCTTTATAAAACTTTTCTTCACGAAGGCACTCCAAGAAGTATAGTTTTTTAATTATTATTACAATGACTTGCCCACTAAGGACTTTAAAATTGCCCACATGTTAGCAGCGATTGGGCCTTCTTCAGGGCATTGGATTTAGCATGTCATTGGATTTACTTTACACCTACATGTATTTGCCATTGCAGTGATTCTTAAGCGGTGGGCCGTGAAGGTATTCCAAGTGGGCCTTGAAATAATTTTCTAAAAATCTAAATAAAATTGGTTGCTGTTGACTATCCGCTTGAGTGGTATTGTGCATTGACCCAGAGGTGAACCCCGAACATTTCTGAAAATGTCCAGTGGGCCCTAAGAAAATGTTGGGAACCCCTGTGCTAATATATTCAAGTGTACTGTTTGAAACAGCCAACGTAATGATGTTGCCTACCGGTTAGGCGAGGGTGGAGTGTGAAGTGACACTGTGGGTACCCCTGTCGTCGGAGTAATATGGCTCGGTATCTGGACGCTTTGTGTTAGGCTGCGATTTAGCTGTGGGGTGTTATTGCTCATGCCCCTCATAGGGAAGCCAAGTGCACCTGGCGGGAGACAAGACACACACACAGCACAACCCATTATTGTGAGTACTTGAAACAAAACACTTGTAGAGAGTTACTTGGGCACAATCCCTGGTGCTGAACAAAAAAGTAACGTCTCTGTGGAAAAAATCTCTGCACACTCCCCTGGACTTTCTTCTTCCCCAAGTCATCCTGAATCTGAGGGGGACAGAGAGGTCGAAGCATCATCATGCTTGCCAATGAATGAATAAAAGGGGGGAGATAACTTGGGGAAGAAGAAAGTCCAGGGGAGTGTGCGGACCTTTTCTTCCACGGATACTTAAACAAAACAGACTTATGTTTTATCTGAACCAAAAGCTGGTGCACAAGCAGCAAGCATGGACAAACAACCATAAAAACGTGTACCGCGCCACAAATGCTTTCTCTTGCAACTATAATAAAGATTGACAACACAACAATGAACGCATTAATAAAGGAATAATAAAAGGAGGTGAGTGAGAAGGGCACTTCTGTGGTATGCAAACACAACAATCATAGGCTACTGAATGTGGCGATATTGAAGCGTGACTTACTTTGGGGTCCGTACAGACTTGCACCCAGTTGTGATAACTGCCCTGATGAGGAGGGGGAGGGAGACGCCAGTATCTACAGAGGGACACAGAAGTTACATTATGACATAGTGACTGACTACTACATCACAAAATAAAATCACAGAGATTATAGACAACAGTCAATCAGATCTGCACAATTTGATTTGTGAAGTGAATGTGCTTGGTTGGGAAATGTGCCAAGACAAAAGCAGTGAGGGAGAGCATCTAACGTGCCTGTGGCCATGCCTATCCCTGTATGGGCTTGGCTTGACCAATACAAACACCTAACCCCACAATAAATGCACAACACTTCATAATTTCGTGTGTGCCACCAGCCCCCACTGGCGATGTGCGACGTCTCCTGAATGTCTGTTTTTTGGGAGGCCAAGCGCTGTTTGGTGGTACAATGGGTGGGACAGTGGAAGTCGGAGGCGCCGTGCGTGTTGGTGCAATGGATGAAGGGAATTTGTTTTTATTTTGCTTTAGAAAGTTATCAGTTATACTTTAATGGGGAAATTAGATAGGTTTTTGAAATTTTGGTACGTGTTCTGTGATTTTCTTAAAAGTAATAATATTAGAGTAGAGGGCTGGGATACAGTGGGTATTTGAATGGGAATTGGGATGATTATTGGAATGATGATCATTTTGTTTTTTTTGTTTATGCTTTTTTTGTTGTTATATGTATTTCGTTTTTTTTGTGTGTGTGGGTTGTGATGTTCTGTAAAATAATAAAAGTTCACTAAAGAAATGTTTGAAAAAAAGTGTGTGCCACCATTGTTGTCAGCGTCTTGTGCTCGTCACTTACATGATGTGACTTACATGACGGTCAGATCAGATCACAAGTTATGTGGAAAACTAAGCAATTTCAGTGGGTTCTCATGCATATGGATATTGTATGAGAACAATATGCATAGTTATACTTACGTCTTTCTCTGATCGATGTGGAAACATGGATGGCTGGCCATAGTACATACTGTCATCAGGGTAGTCGCCATCAACCCCCTCTCCAAACTTCTTCCTTGTTGCACCAAACATACCGTTTGTCACCTGTAATGAAACACTAGGTTAAGTTAAGTGGTCAGGTTAAGTTTATCCATGTTTAAACATGGATAAAAAGGAAAAGGAAAAAATGAAAGAAAACAGTGTGAGGATGAGGATGTTTTGCTTTTGTGTTTAAACATCTGTGTTTATGACGATAATGTCACTACAAAATGTTTCAAAAATTATAAGTTTCACATGCCGATTTGGAGTAGAGCTAGCCCTATGTAAGGTGTAGAAATGAGAACAAATAGTGACAAAATTCCATTTTCTTATTCATTGACATTACTAATTTGTTAACATCTTTTTCAGGAATAAGATCTAGGGTAATCTGTTAAGAGCCAGAGAACATGTTCAGCAGTCTTGCCCATTTTGTTTTGATTGGTCAAACTAGGCAAAACAAAACACAGTAGCACTACTGTGTAGGCCTATGATTTCACTGTTTCACAAAGACCAAAACATAATCCACACACCCCCATTGAGGCATATAATTCTGTAGAATTATTTTTTCTATCCAGGAGGTTAAATTACTGTTTCTTGAAAACACAGTTATACGTGAGTTGCTTTATTGAATTCAGTGAGTTCAAGTTCAGAGTGACTTGCCACAAATTAATCAATGGTGTTACACTCTAGGCTACAGTTGCAATTATTAAAAATAAGGGACACAGTAACGGGCTTTCCAACTTGGCTAGAATGTAGCAAATTATGAATCTTCCTCTGCCACTTAGCTAACCTCTTTCCCATTCATAGGAACATAAAAATAGATACCACCGGTAAACAAAAAGTTGCATCTCAAATTATCCCTTTCCCGTCTGCTGTCAGTTGTGTTATTTTGGCAATATGCTGAACATTACAATCATCATTTCATGATAATGGCGAAATAGGATAGTCAATGGACTTGCTACACAAATAGGACAGCTAACAGCATCAAGCTAACTACCATCTGCTAATAGCCGCAGATAAAGACAGCACACGCAAATAGTCATTATGCCATATAATTCATACACAGTTAACATGTATTCCATGCACTAATCACATATAACACAATACACAACTGACTACCCTTTCCTGTTGTACCGTACGCAACATTAAGAATTAAGTAAACTAAAGCGACATAGGCTATGTTAACTATCTAAAATACCACGTTCAGTGACAGTGGGGCTAGCTAAACAGCCTACTGTGTTCTTTGATACCCACAAGCTCACCTGCTACCAAATAAAACTTGATAAAGGCTTACATCCAGGACAAGAGACGGAGCAGCAGGCAGTACCTGTCAGTCTGTCTGGTTTACTAATCGATACGGATACAGACGTTGTTTTATGTTTGTTACATAGTTCTGAAAGCACATAAACACAGACACAAGTGGCTGACAGCTAGTTGCACTGAGAGCTAGCAAAGGACTGAACAGCTACCATAAACCACAGAGCGACTGGCCCGCCTGCTTCCAAGCAGGGTTCTTTAGCGATGAGGACAATCAAGAAATGGTGTTAAATAGTTCTATTAAACTCTGATGTTCAGTAAGAAGGCGGAATAGATCTTTTGAAGCACAAGGCCTTATCTAAGTCCCCCGTAAGCATGCTAACATTAGCTCACTACTAAGCCAGCAAGCTTGCATCACAGTAGCCTTCAGACCAAACAGTCCCTTACTTATTACATTTACTACTGGATATCACTCGCTGCAGGACTGCTAAAAACACGAAAGGACCACGCAGCAATCGCGCCACTCATCTTGAAAGTGCACAATGTTTCGAATAAAGAAAGACATGAAACTCACCACATTAATTTCCCTTCCAGCAGATCCAAGATGGCTGTGGGTTCTACAATAGAGAATCCTGGGTGGACACCCTTTCCCCTTTGACCCCATGTCAATTGTCAACATATACATGACCTTAATGCGCATCCTTTCCAAGCGTCTGAGTATGGTGTGGTCTTGTGAAGGATGCTGGGGCTGTCATTCTCTCTGTGAGAATAGGAGTTTACTTATACCTCAGAATAAGAGGATCACATAGCAGGCCTACCTTGCACACAGGGGTTATAACTAGGGTAGTGTTGTGTTGTAGCTGGCTGTGTGTTATTCTTACACAGGATCTGGATTTAGCCTAGGTAGGCTATTGAGGATTGTCTCAAACAACATGCAAGGCATCAAGCCCTCTGACAATTTCTCACTGTGCATGTACAATAAAGCTAGGGCCTACCAGGTGGTCAGTGAAGAAAATAGGTAGAATACTAAATGTATACATATTTTGAAACAAAAAAGTGAAAGCCCATTTGGAAACTACAACTCCCATTGTCATTGGGACACAGCACTCCACAACACACAACGACATTGCATTTATGCCTCACCCGTGCAAGGGGGCAGCCCTCAATGGCGCCCCTAGGGAGCAGTGTGACAGGACGGTACCATGCTCAGGGTACCTAACCTCAGTTGTGGAGGAGGATGGGGGAGAGCAGTGGTTGATTACTCCCCCCACCAACCTGGCAGGTCGGGAGTTGAACCGGCAACCTTCGGGCGCAGAGTGATTTATCTTCTGTAATTCTACTGTGATATGTTTGATAATATGGTGGATAATAAGGAAGTCGGCCTGACGTGATCCACACTGCAGCAACTGGAGTACCCGTGATCATGGGCTACATCATCAGGCGCAACACATTGTTCAACAGACCAGATTAGTATGGAGATAAAGATATTCCATCATGTTAGAATAGCTTTTACAAGTGCAAAAACATATGCAGCAGTGCAGGCTAATAGTAGTATATGACTTTCCCATTTGCACTCCTCATGTAGAGATCTGAACGGTATTTAATGTGTTGGGGTTTTGTTTCGCTGTATTAGGTGTTTAAAGATTTATATTCTGAAACCTGAACAAATATGGTCTTTAGAGCATAATGGGAATCAAAACAAACAAGATCTTTTTTGTAAAAAAAACACACAAAAAACCAGGAAAACCAAAGTCCAGGCAACAATCCTGAATAATCCGTTTTGTGCTCATATGGATTGTTTGTCTCTGCTTTTCAGATAGCTGACATCTGTCTTAAGCATACAGGAGTAATTTTGTTTTCATAGTGATTTGAATTTAAGTTTTACTATGGAGGGCTCCCTCTGTTGGTAACAGTTGTCTCTTAAAAGTCCTAGCTTGCTTTGCAAAGTTTCAATAGTTTACTCACTTAGTGTGTTCTAACCTTGATGATAAATATATTTAAATCCATTCATGCCTAGACCAAATTGCATTCAAATGGTCAAAACATTAATGAAGCTTGTCCGAATGGCCTCTGGCCAGACCACCACCAGTTGAGAAACAGCAGACTTAAAGGTCCAGTGAGGAATTTTAGTAGTTTATTTCCAAAATTGATGATGCCCATTCACAAATATGCGCTGATAAATTGTTAGAAATTGATGGCGGTAGTGAATGTTCATGAAATAGATGACATTTGTGCATGTTCAACATACATTTTGAAAAGAGACTTGAAATCTTTCCATCTTTTCCACAATCATGAATCTCTTATTTTGCTTCTGAATCCTAAGCATCCTGGGCCATGGATTTCAAGTCTTAACCCTTGGACACATTATTCCAGCATCATTGTTAACCGGTGACAAGGACCCATGTTATATCTTTTTGTCATCCATGTTATTTTCCTTTTTTTATCATCAGTCATAACCATAAGCAAAACAAATGCCTTAAATGTGTTAAGAAAAAAAATCTAGCTGTGCCCAATGTGTTTGTACAAGTATAGTGTGTCTGGTTTGGGCTTGTGTGTGAGCGAAAGTCAAGCTGGCAGCACATAGTATGCCACACACCTTATCCACATCTTCCCCTTATCAGTTTCCATGGCGGCCCTTCACACACACCCACAGGCCAGATGCCATTGTGAGACACAAGTGTCTGCAGCTAAAAACAGCCCAAGGACCAGTGCTGATAAAGAAAAACTAAAATCCCCTACATTATCTTCTTCTGATATATTGCTCTAATGACTCCATTAGAGATAATGCCACTATTAAACTATTTAAATACAGCAGTGTATCATCAGGGGCATATTAGGGAAGTAGTCAGCCTGAGTGTTGACAGAGATGTTAAATTGTCTTGGCATAGCTGGGATGTAGCGCAGACACCATACATAGACGTATATGCCGTTCTGTTTTTCTTTCGCTACATTGCACAGCTTATATCGAGAGGAAAGCACAAATTCGTAACATATTTCAATGTCTCTTTTCAACCAATGTGTGATTTTCATGACCACACATAGGCCCAGCTTTCTGTACTAACAATAATAATAATGTACTTGCACCGTGTACAGCATGATCAGGCTAAATAAACGAAGACCAAATGACCACAGAGTCAAACAAGATCAAATTCACAGAGGGACAAATCAAGTATCTTGAAACTTGAGATGTTGTTTCTGCTGCACTGTGTCAAAAACAATGGGAATGTCTGGTTGTCCCTGGATGATCCAACCAAAGGGTTAAATGTCAGTATGTGAGTATGTGTGTCTGTGCTGCTGCAGCCTTGTGTGGCACAAGTGGAGAGGGCTGTTTGCTGTTGAGGGTCATGCTTTGCACTCATCCGAGGAGCCGGAGCCAAACTAGGAAGACAGGAGCCTCGGTAGACCAAAGAAACATACATCTTGTCAATGAGGGTACAGTGAGAAGACAGTTGTTCTAACCACCTGGCTCAAGGAAAAACCCCTGTGGAGTCTATCTGCACAAGTAACCTTGAAGAAAATTTCCCACATCATGTTTCGAATGAGATGACAGCAGAGAAGAGGAGGGGGTGGACGTGAAAGCCTTAACAGCTTTTTGAAGACCTAAATTTGAATACATTGGATATTAATTGCATTTACATAATTTCAGCAGCAACACAGAGGATTTCATTTTGAGCTGACGACTTTGAGTTACGCCTTCATGTGCATCCGTCATAGAAATCTAGAATTGCACATTTCTTTGATGTGTTAAACCATGCTTGTCAGCGTGTAGTAGAATGGGTAACGTTCTGCGTGGTATTGTGGCCTTCATCCCTACTGAACGCTGCCAGAGGTTTCTGGTGGGCGAACTGAAGGAGCTGCCCCTGGACTGCACGTTGGACCTGAGTTGCCGCCAGCTGAGACACTTTCCAACCAAAGTTTGTGTCTTTGGCGAGCTGCTGAAACTGTACCTGAGTGAAAACCACCTCTACAGCATCCCAGCGGAGCTGTACAGGCTGGGCAAGCTGCAACTGCTGGCCCTGGACTTCAACAGCTTTGAGGACTTCCCCCTGGCTATATGCAACCTGCCCCAGCTCAACATCCTCTACCTGGGCAACAACCGCCTGTCTGACCTGCCCCCGGAGCTGGCCAAGCTGAGGGAGCTCAAGTGCCTGTGGCTGGAGTTCAACTGCTTGGACTCCTTCCCCTCCGTCATCTGCCAGCTCCCCAACCTCAAGACGCTCCACCTGGGCTACAATCAGATCCGCAGCCTGCCCAAAGAGCTGAGTCAGCTGGAGGAGCTCCGCAGCATCTGGCTGGCGGGTAACGCGCTGGAGAAGTTTCCGTCCGTGCTCCTGGGCATGCACTTCCTGGAGGTGATCGACGTGGACCGCAATCTGATCCGAATCTTCCCGTGCCTGACCCACCTGCAGGGACTGAAGGTCATCCTCTACGACCATAACCCCTGTGCCAACGCACCGATGGTGGCTGAGGGGGTGAAGCGAGTCGGCCGCTGGGCAGACTGTGACGACGAAGAGGAGGAGGTGGTGGTGGGGAAGGTGGCAGTGGCGACGGCCGAGTCCTGTGTGGAGGTCACGGAGACAGAAGCACAACAACCAAATGATAATGAGACAAAAACAGCTGAGATATCACCTGACTTGAATGAGATTTTGTAGGCCTAGCAATGCAGCAAGCGGGATATAATATCAGACTGTATTTGTCCCTTGAAAATGTAATTCATAATGCACAATTTACCTAGGGCAGTGGTTCCCAAACGTATTCAGCAGGGACCCCATTTTTATGCAACATCCCTTTTGGTCCATGAACCCTCTTCAGTAGCTCCGTAACCCCTCCAAAGAGGTCCCAACCCCCAGCTTGGGAACCACTGACCTAGGGTAACAAAATCTGAAATGTGGCACAACAGGCCACATCACATATATGTTGTGCACAAGAACCAGATCATTTGTTGCCGATAAGTATCTGCTGAAAACAGAGCAAGGAAGTAATCTGACTTGATTTCAATGAATGATTGAAATCTCCCATCACACCTGTGTCCAGTGGTCGAGTTGAAAATCAAACCGGGGGTGGGGGGGGCTTGAGACGGCTCGAGATTCACTGGCTTGCTCGCACAGGTCTTCGTATGTTCATGAAAGTTACATCGAGTGTAAATATAGAAGCAATGTCCACATTCATTGTTTAAATGAGGCTACGCTAAAGGGTTGGTGAAGGAATGCCTGTTTTAGACGAGGATGATTTTTGACCATTTTCATTGAGGGGGGATGTTTTTTTTTTTTTTTCCAGTTTCATTATAGGGCCTCATCCCCCTACAACATGAGCCCTGCCTGTGTCCAATGATAGTCTTGACAGTGATACAGTTCAGTAGCCTAGAAATCTAGACGCCCCTAGCGACCGCAAATTGAAAGCTTTTTGCTGTACGGGTCTGGCTCGCCGGGCTAACAGTTCAGGTCATCTTCAATCATGCATTCAACTGTCAGCAGGGGTGTCGAGTGCAGACAGGGGGGACAAAGGGGACAGTTGTCCCAGGCCCAGGGAGAGAGGGGCCCCAGAATTGGGTCCTCATTACATTGTATGTGTATTGGAATGGGAGGCCTTTTCAGATGACTTTGTCCTGGGCCTGGCCAAAGCGGTCAGGTTAAGTGCTCTTAAAAAAAAAAAAAAGCCTAACCTCATACTAATTGTGCATCAACCACTGAATACAGTTTCAAACAAATCATCTTGATCTTTCTGGAAAAATGATGAAATTGTAATATTTCTTTCTGGGACAAATTGTAAAGCAGCCCATCATGATGAACAGACACTTTCACGATCATGGAATGAAAATACGGCCAACCAAATGGCCTGGGATAGCCTACTGTAAAAGACGCTTAAAACAACAAATAAACAAATGTCAAAAATATATATTGGTGCTTGGTGTCATGTTTCAGTTTCAGCTTTGATTTAAAAAAATGTTCTTCACTTGAAGAGTTCAGACGCAAAACCCCCAAAGTGCCTTTTCAGAAAATAAT
This sequence comes from Engraulis encrasicolus, assembly GCF_034702125.1. Lineage (NCBI taxonomy): Eukaryota > Metazoa > Chordata > Actinopteri > Clupeiformes > Engraulidae > Engraulis > Engraulis encrasicolus. Next base: position 25,723,902 of record NC_085860.1, read on the forward strand.
CTTAATTCATTTTTATTTAATATAAAGCTCTCAAAATTGCATACTTTTTATTGTATTTATGTAATATAACTATTTATATGTATTATCAAGTACATGAATGTAAACCAAACCAACAACAGGGTTCTCTAAAAATATAGAAGTGCAGGTCTTCAGAAATGGAGTTATCTGAACTCTTCACTTGCTCTGCAGAGCACCAGAGTCGTTCACGGTTAAACCACGTCCCCTAGTGGCTGATGCTGGGAATCACAACTGTGCTATCAAAGCTAAGCTAGTGTTGGGTGCACTCCCTTCTTCAGACACACGTTCAACCATGGGGAAGAAGAGTCGCCCTGGAACTGGACGAAGAACAATCCTACAGCTCTCTCCTCCACCTGGACATCGCACGGGCACATCGGGCGGACGAGAGGACTCAGGATCGGACGGTAAGTACTTTCAAGGGACAAGCATTTGTTGTTATTTTGTATGGAATTATGTAGAAATCTTTGTTGCGTGTCGTTTAGTTTCAAACAGATAAAAAAACAGGCCCAAGGTATATTCGCCAGCAAATTTGCGAGTGCTGCCCCCGCTCAACGCTATTGTTAGCAACCAGCTAGAACTAGTTAGACGCTATGCTGTGCAATGCTAGGCCCCTACAAAAAAAGTTCTATTCGAGTTGTCCTGTCCTTGGATAAGACAAAACCCCCAAAATCGGTACATACATATGGTGACTAAACGCAAACGACGAGTTGTGTTTGTGGTAGACATCCGCCATTTGCAAGCTAATTAATTAAAGCTGCGTTGGTGTGACGGTTGAAGTCTGCTAGCATGAATTAGCACACGGCCTGTGGGACAAGGCGAAGGTGAATATCAGCATGACTAGAACTATTCGCCTCGAGACTCTACGAGACACTACAATAAAACTATCGTTGATGTAATTTAGCTGCGACGTGGTCACAATTGCAGGTTTATTTATTGATGCACAGACAAATTCTTATTCCCTGTGTAATGTTGTGGTTGTGGGGAATGAGTTGAAGTGACTGGCTAGCTCATTCTGTTGTATGCACTAGCTGTTGTTACTCGAAATATTATTATATTACGGGAAACATACCATGGCTCGATATTGCACGCATTTAATAACATTTTTGCCAAAATAAAAATCTGAAGAATCTGTGTTTGGGAAACTGAACGTACCGGCTGTATTGAGGCCTTGTCACGTATTATTGACGTTTCGTCGGCTAGCTTGAGGGCTAGTTGGACATCAAAGACGCAACTGGGTGTAGCACGCACTCAAAGGTTTGGCTCAGCGTTTTGATTTAATATTGTTTAGTTCTAGACCTATCACCTTTATGTAGATACTTGACGTTTGACAATTGACACAGACACGATAATAATGCTGTAATTTACTGTTGTGCACGGTAGAATTAATAACCTAGGAGGGTAAGGGGATTGATACTCCCAACTGAGTTCGCTCCCGGACGTGCGGTCCCAGGTGTTTCTATCACTCCAGGACGTGCGGTCCCACCCGATTATATTTCACGTATTATCATATACTGCCACATACAAGCAAGTTAGGGTTAGGTTTAGGGTTAGGGTTAAGGTTAGGGTTAGGTTTAGGGTTAGGGTTAGGGTTAAGGTTAAGGTTAGGGTTAGAAACAAAAAACTAACATCAACAAGATAACTGGCTCCGTCATATGGCGGTGGTACCGATAGTCTGGCTAGTGGGAGCGAGATGAAATGGGAGCGTCCTGAGATGGGAGCGTCAATCTGGGAATAACCTAGGAGCAGCATTCACAGGCCACTAAAATGTCACACTCGCATACGTAAAGGTCTATGGTAGGGAAATGTGGAGGAAGAGTTCTGGCGTTCTTGGCGTTTGGGCGTGTAGAACTATTCACTTGTCTGATAGGTTGATTGCAGACTGATATCACGTTTCTTGGTTAACGCTTCTAATCAGGTGCGTTCACCTCACACAGTTGAACACCTGATGGATGTGATGCGCATCTGCAATGTTTTTCTGAAGCTGCATCTCCATGCGTATAAACACATCGTGCAGAGAACTGCCCATTTGTAAATGTCAGTGTAGGTATAATTGGACGAAAACAGGTCTCAGGCAGCAAACCCTCTCACTTAACATGAGCTGCATAGTTGCAATACATGCTTTGCACCTTTTAAGGACAAATAATTAGTGCACTGCGTGGGGAAATTGGTCAAAGCTTGGTGCACAATTATTTCCTTAAAGTTGGAGAGATGTCGCCATTGTTTTGTAAGATGCATGACCCTAGTGTATATTCTCCACCAGATGAGCAAGAAGGTGACGGCCAAGGAGTTTTAAGAGACTACACGAAAGAGATGAAAACACCAGCAGTGAAGGCCACGCGTGAGTAATAAATGTTGAATTTGCCTTTAGGGAGACTGCTGTTGACCAGATGATCTCTCTTTTCTTTGCAATATGTTTAATAAAACGCTCTTCAATTGAGCATTTGTCATATAAAGGAGATGCTTTGAATGTGTGGAATTTGATTTTTAAACTTGACATCCTTTTTAAACAGGATTAAACCACTGTTATTTTCTCTGAGGAACAATAAAAAAATGGAGGACGGCAACCTCCCGGAAACTATAAAAAATGATGTTGAAAACAAGCTGGTACACTTCATCCTTGGCCCAGTCTCCTTTGAAGTGGACCAGCTTATTTTCAGCTGACTACGGTCCCAGACTGTGTGCACCAAAAAGGCTAGAGCGCTAGTGACCTCCCTTCCTAAGTGTAAAATGATGTCTCCTATCTTCAGAGGGCTTGTCCCTGCTCGGTGCGTATGAGGACAGCGATGAGGAGGAAGGAGGGGAGCCTCAGCCACCGGCACCAAAGGCCAAGCTTAACCAGTCCACAGACATCGACAGCACTTTAGCCAACTTTATGGCTGTGAGTATGATTTGTCACCTGCATTTTACCATTATCCTTGCTTAGCATTATTGTTTTGTTTGTTTAGAGTAGCACCATTTGCCCTGTTTCTTTACTAAGAAGGGTATAAACTACAGATTGTACCATCAAAGATTGTGCCAATTCCTCGTAATGTCTGGTCATCTTAGACTAAGAACCGTTGTGTGACATGGAGTTGCTTATTACGGTAGTCCTAAGAATGGTTTAAGAAACTGTAAGCTTTAAAAAGCTGTTAATGCACCTGGAGAAGCTGACCATTATGTCTGTATGCACTGCTCTGCACCTCATCTCTACTGATTTACAACTTTTCCAGGTGAAACATTTTACCCGACTATGTGCATTGTGCAATGTATAAAGCTTAAGCAATTCTGCAGTTGATTATTACTTGACAATGAATGAATGAATGTGATTGGATGTTCACAGGAGATTGATGCCATAACAACCCAACCAGGCCAGGCTGATGAGACGGCCCCTGAGGGCGGTGCCTCTGCCTCTGCCTCAACCCCCCCACTCCCCGAAGCCAAAGCAGACCCAGTCGCACACGAACAGAATGGACAGGCCCAAGCCTTCCAGTACGACACGCAGTGTTCCCTTGCCGGAGGTCAGTCCTTGCTCTATGCTGGAGATTGTTTCAGGGTTGGACCTGATGCTGTTTTTTTTACATGAAGCTAAGTGTGACATGATGATTAGGGTGTTATGACTAAAATGAAAAGTTACATTTAAAAAGAAATCTCCAAAATGACCTGTAATAGACAAAGGCCATCGTAAACATTTATTGAAAGTTGTAGTCACTTTTTAAGTTTGGTCCAACAGAGCAATTTCAACAGTGTTGTCCACATGTTTATTTTATTTAACTAATGTCATATATCATTTCACTAATTATCATGTAGAAACTATCCTTTTGTACTTGTAATTTTTAGTAATTGCATTAAAGTAAATGAATACTCTCAAATATAAGATGGGGAACACGCATGATCTCACAGAACAGTAAAATATGGTGTAATACAGTGGTTCTCAAACTTTTTGTGTGAAGTACCACCTGAGAAAATATTGCTCTCTGTGTACCACCTTGACAACCAACATTAGAATATTGCAATAAAGTCCTTCCATATTCACTTTTGCCAGTCAATACATGAGAGGTTCATATGGCATCAACAGCTACGGTCACATTCAGTGCAAGTTTGTTTTTAAATTTCTTGCTTGCCTAGTATTATTCTGCATTATGTTTTCAGATTCATACAATTCAATATTACAAAATGTGAGACCAAAGAGACATTTTCAACTGCAACAACTTGATCAGTCTTCAAATCAATGTACAAAAAATGAATTCTTCCAAGCACCACCAGAGATGTCTCAAGTATCACCAGTGGTACACGTACCACAATTTGAGCACCACTGGTGTAATATAAACGTGTTTTAATTTGTGCAGTGGGCGGCGTGGAGATGGGAGACTGGCAGGAGGTGTGGGATGAGAACACTGGCTGCTACTACTACTGGAACACCCAGACTAACGAGGTGGTGTGGGAGCTCCCCAACTACCTGGCCCATCAGGTGCAGGACCTGCAGCACTACACCGACAGGTGAGGTGATGAAAATGGTTAAACCAGGGGAATAGTCTATTCCTATGCATGGGTTTCACGTTTGTAAACAATCCCTGGCTGCGCACTGTTCTACCTCTGATTGTTGGAAACCGCTGCCTGTCAAGAAATGAGCTCACGTGGTTGGCTGCCAGTATCTTGCCCCTCCTCAACACCAATGTTTGTAAACATCTGTTAAGTCTGTTTTATTTGTCAGTTGTGTTCCTCACTGTTCAATGCGTTGACAGAGACTGGAGGCACATATTAGGGCAGGGTTCCCGCGGGGTCTAAAGTCTTTAAAAGTCTAAAATTCAGAAACTGAAATTTTAGGCCTAAAAAAGTCTAAAAAACAGCCAGATTTTCCATCCTAGGTCTAAAATGTATTTTACCTAGGTCTACAAAAATGTTACCGCCTTTCATTTCCGCATAATTTTAAATATTGCGATTTACTACTAGGCAAAGTCAAGCCTACAAAAAAAAGAGGTTCGCTTTCTGCGTTTGTCTGCCAATGAAGTGAAAGGTCAACACTGACTGTCATTTTAGCCAATCAGAAGTAGAATGGGGCGGGTTTCCTGAAGAGCATTGTGCTGCGCTCCGCATTGCCTCGCCTAGCCTAGGCTACAAGCCCACTTGGAAAAATCACTTCAACCTGGATGGGCCTACCGGTATATCAAAAACAAATGGCTATGGGTATGGGCCGAAGCACGTGCTGGCTTCTGGAAACCGTCTACTGTATGCATCTAGTGGCAAAAATGTTTTGTTGGGCGATGAGATCTCGCTTATAGCCGTTGTTGCTGTCCAACAACTTTATCCTGACTTACCATGAGAAACAAAGATGGATTCAGCGTTTTTCTTACTGTGCCGTAATTAAAGGCCAACTTCTGATAAAACTCAGTTTTACTCACTCCTTTCGAAGATCGGACGGTCACCCCAAGTTAAACTCACTTGCAAGGCTCTCATAGCGGTGCGTCAACTCTCCTGGCTGTGTTTCCCGGTGTTTCCCAATTCACATAAATATTGCAGAGAAACGAGCGAATCACGAAAGCCTTTCTGTGTTTCGTCATGTCGAAAGAAGGCGTTGCCCACAAAGGTTTATATCGACCCATTTATCTAAACATGTCGAGTAATTTTTTTCTGCTTGTTTTCAAAACAAGCAACGTCTGGTGGCCCGAAACATAGCTTAGCTTAGCTATCAGCTGGTTGCTACTCTCAGGTACACACACAGCACAAAGCCTCATACATAAAGCCTGCTCACTCTGGTTGCTCCGTGCCTGCAGCTCGCCTAGGGGTCGCTGTCGAAAGAGCACAGCCCTGAATGGAGCCTGCACGCCTCCGTTGGCGCCCCTATAGTGCAGTACCACCCGGGGAAGTGGCGACTCTGTTTCCCATTACATTTTCTCCAAGAACTGGAGGACTGAGCCAATCAGAGACGCGTTTCTTCGAGAGCAGGAGGAGTGAGCCAATCGGAGACGCATTTCCACGAGAAACACGGAACACTCTCTCGTTTCTCCACAAGCCACCTTGCCAGCTTGCAAAAACGTCTTGAAACAAAGCAACCAGAACGTTTTTTAAAACAGGACCAACGCGTAACACATTCAATAACAATTGGGAACACGGCAATATTAATTAAATGACGTTGAGAGGCCATCTTTAACACCAAATAACGCCCATCCGTCATTTAAAACATTATGCACGCAATACCTCTTCTGTGAAATACTTGTCTCATAACTTTGCTCGCTTCCCTTCTCGCTTCTCTTGACGACTGTTCTTTCCATAAACCAAATTGGCTAAGGCAGATGTAGCTGGTTTATCGCTAAATAAGCTGTGTAACAATCGGGAAAATGCAATTGTTCATTCTGATTGCATTAAAGCCATGCTGTACTTTTATAAGTTTTAGAAGTCGCTGGACTTCAAAGTGCCTCTTGACTGCGTTTCCGTGCACATTTCAGGGACAGCGTCAGGTGCGTTCTAGATGGAACCGCATCGCAACGAATGCAAGATTTTCTGCCTCATTTCATTACCTGTACCCTGCGCAGCTCTTGTACAACGGTGTTGCTCCAACAGCAACGATAATTGTAACCTCTTTGGTATATAGACTAGTAGGTTACTGCTTGTCTCTGTAGATTCAATCATTAGTGAGGAAACAAATCCCGACATCCAAGGGCAACTCTATTTCTCGCTGTCCCATCAATAGACAAGACCATACAATTTAAGTTTAATGGGCAACATGTGCTCTGCACTACAAACCAGGATTTTCCCCTGCACTTAGGCCATTTTGAAGGCAGCCACCTTACAACAGATCTCACCTTCACTTAATTATTATTATTATATTTTTTTTAAACATTTTTTTTATACAAGACTTGTCATGTTAGCTTTGAAACTGCATAACATTAAAATTATGTCAAGTGCCGAATAGATGACCTTATAGGTTCCCCAACCCTGGTCTAATGTTATGTAGGCTGTTTGATTTCCTGCTAATTTCCACATAGACTATTTATCTTGCCATTAGCCTACTTCTTCATTGCAGTTCAAAGTGGATTTCTGCTGTTCGTGTTTTGTAAAAGCTGTAATTTTTATTTTATTTCTGAGCATGGACTGGGTGTTAAAGGAGCACTCCTGCCAATTTCAATATGCTGTTGTATTGCTGACGCTACCCTTGACTTGTCAGTAGGCCTACCCGGTAATGCTGCATTTGGCTCAGCCCTTTCCGAGACATGAGCTATTAAAAAAAAAATAATAATAATAAAAAGACATTCTATTCTAATGGGGGCAGATTTTGTTTGTTGAGCATTACAACTGCATGTTGAAATGGGCTGGAGTTATCCTTTACAACTAATGATAATGCTCGGGGTTGGTCTAAAATTTTGCTCACAATGGTCTCAAAAGGTCTAAAAAAAAGGTCTAAAATTTGACCTGCTGAATCCTGCAATAACCCTGTAGAGGATTCATGGATGACTAATGATGAGGGTATCGGTCTTTGGGTCAGAGGGTTGCAAGTTTGAATCCCACCCGTACCAGTTGAAAGAAATGTGCAAGTCTTGTGTTATTACAGTGCACATTCCACGTCTGTATCAGACCAAAAATGGGGCAGATTAAAACAGGCAAAAGGCCATTACCACTCAAACACCACTAATTGCTAGCCAGGCCGTGCCCTCCTAGTGACGCAACAAGTTCAGCGTTGCTATTTGTCAGGTCAAGAGCAATGCATGTACCTTCTGAGCTCCCGAAAAATGTCAACCTTGCAGTTTGGGAAATGTTAATTGTTAGGCTCTTGGTCAGACCAAGTCTCGAAGAGATTTGAAAGTCGATGACAATCAGGCTAACTAATTGCAGTCCTGGATTTGGATTCAAATCCATATTTTCCATGACCAATATAAGAGTTTTAACTGGAGTTCTTGTTATGGCCTTACAGCTCCACGGTCAATGGCAATGGTGTCTCTCAGAGTGCCGGGTATTACGCTGGGGAGAACGCCACTGTGTCCTCCAGCGCCACAAGCTCAAAGAGGGAGACCAAGAAGAAAGTAAGTCTTTTATTTATTTTATAGATCTGTAGAACAGCACACTGCATTTGGCAACCTCAATTGTTAATGCGCTAAGATTGTGCTTATAATGCATGAAATGTCTAAACTTAATGAGAGTTGAAAATACAAAATTGATGTTTTGCAGATTGTTAACATATTTAAATTAAATTTTCAGCCTGCGAGTCCTGTTTTATGTTTGTAAAATGGAAATGCATGCAAAATGTATATTCATGGATCAAAAGACCACTACTTGTAACACCATTTTTGTCCGCCCTTCAGGAAGTCCTGCTGAGGTTGTTTGGTCTGTGTATGACAATTGGAAATCCACTCGAAACATGAATCCCTTGACACCATTTTGTTTCCTCCTCTTCTCAGGAAGTCATGGAGAGCGTTGTCGCCCTAACCAGCGAGGAAGAGGAGCGGAGAGGTGTGGCCGCCTCACTCCTGGCTCCGCTCATTCCAGACGAGGTGAAGGAGGCGGAGGAGAGGTGGAGGAAGAGGGTCTTGGCGGCGGACGGGAAGGCAGACTCCCTGGATGGAGAGGGGGAGGACGGAACCCCCGCCACGGGGTCGCCGGCCGTTCGTGACCCCGAGAGCGGCGCACCCAGCAACCATGCCAGCCGCAGCCAGTCACCAGACCACTCAGAAGCTGAGGAGGACACCATGGAACTGGAATTGGCATTGGAGAGGAAAAAGGTGAACTATTACGATCAAGATGACGATGCACTGGGCAACCTTTTTGAGCAATTTTTCAGGGCAACGATATGAAGACCACCAAGTCCATGTTTTCCACAGATTGGGTCAAATTACACTAATTACATACTGTACTTCCAAAAGAGGACATGAACAAGCTAAAGATATGATGTATAAAGTTGATTTAGTAAGGTGTTCAAAACACTCTCAGGATAAAAGCAAGCTCGTTAAAGGTGACTCTTCACAAGCTTAAATGACAGAAGACTGGGGTCGCTTTGAATATAGCAAAAAAAAATTTTTTTTAATGCGTACGGCGTATTAGTTGCGCACTGAAATACATTGCCCAAGTGCCCCATTTGAGATTCAGGGTAGTTGTTGCGTGCAAATGTCTGCTTGTTTTTTATGCCAAATGTGGCTGGTCTCGCACACCCTCAATCAAGACTGAATTTCCCCTCAGTAAGACACCTACATGCCCACATTGCTCCAGGGACTATACCATGTACTTAATAAATTGTAACTTCGAGTGAAGGCACCTGTGAAAATGTAATGTAATGTGCTTCTTTCCGTTGGTGCATCTTCAGGCAGAGCTGCGTGCACTGGAGGAGGGTGACGGCAGTGCCGGGGGCTCCAGCCCCTGCTCAGAGGTCAGCCAAGATGGCCGCCAGGGCCTGGCCGCCAAGAAGGGCAAGTGGAAGACGTTCCTGCGGCCGCCGGCCAGCCCAGATTCCACCAGTCGCAGCTCAGTCAAGGCCGACCCAGACGCACCAGAACCGAGCGACGGTAGGAAACAAGGATATGGATTTGGTTTTTTTCCCCCCAGTGGGGTGGTTCAGGCTTAGGGGTGAACGTGCCATGTGTCCAGGCCTGGGCTTGCAGCCAAAGGGTTACAGGTTCTATTCCCCAGACTGCAATCTTGGCCCGATTTTGCCACAATTTGAGAGGGCTGCACAATTAATCGAAAATAATCGAAAATTGTGATAAATCGTGATATCGAAATCGTGATATCGAAATCGGGATTTCAATCGGGATTTAATCGTGGTAATAGTGACCTGCGTCCTTGAAGCCAGAACATACTGACAGGCTGGTGTTTCTGGACAGAAATCAGTCCACCTAAGTTTCATGCTATTGCCTTTACACAATTATTACAATTCATTTAATTTTGCTCGTCCCGTATATAATGAATATTTTATTTTGTTGATATCTTAAAAAAAAATAAGTAAACAATTAATAATCGTGATTATGATTTTGACCCAAATAATCGTGATTATGATTTTTTTCCATAATCGTGCAGTCCTAATTTGAGATGGGGATATTGGGAATCGGGCCGATTTCTTGCTTAGTCGTGAGTCTCGCATCGTACATGGTGTAGCGATGAGCGATTTCCTGGCCTAACTGGTGGGTGGGAAGAGTAAATGACTAGTGCTTTGGTCCCTCCTCCCTGTGACTGAGGGTACCCTGATGTTTTCAGGAAATATGTTCATAGAGTGGTGCCTAATGTGGGATTTTATTAGAGCTAAAGGCATTACTCATTTAAGAGTATCATCCATCAATGTTGAAACTATAGTCTAAAGAGAAACTGTTTTTGTCGTTGTTGTGCAGGACATTCCAGATCTTTGGACAAGGCGGACGAGGGTGAGGGTGAGGAGGAGGAGGAGGAGGAGAAAGAGGAGAATGGTGTCTCCAGGCTGCAGCCCAAGGAGGAGGAAGAGCCTGCAGACCTCAAGGTAACCTCAGGACACTTTTGAAAATAATATTTTTTGGGCTTTTCTGCCTTAGATTGCCTTCATTCGTGACTGGATAGTGAGAAAGAGACTGGAACATAGAGGTAGAAAATAACACTAGAGGGGACACGGCAATTCATAACAGCAACGGAAAACGGCAGCTGCCGCCACCATTGCCTGTAGGTAGGTAAGCGCTTGACAGCCCATGTAGATGGTCAGAGGACGACCCGTTTTCTGAAAAATACTGTGATGTACACCAAGTGACACACTAAACAACCCCAATATTTGAAATGACTATCCATTTCTACACATATCACTAAACTTAGTGAAAAAATAACAATGCTAATGATTTCGCTAGCTCTTTGATCCAACATTTGACCGTGTGTAATGTATGCATACAATTTCATTGGGAAAAGTAGTTTTCTTTTTGTTTCGGTCAGATGCGGCATCAGGCACCAGTCACTTCCTAGACCAAGGCTACCTACAGTGAATGGCGGCCGGGAGTTGCCACAAAAAAGGGGGCAGGGTCACCTCTAGTGTTATTTTCTACCTCTATGGGCTGGAAACAAGTGGGAAGAGAGAGATGGGGAAGGATCTGCAAATGACCTCAGGCCGGAATCGAACCTGGGTCACCAGTGCAGTGCCCTACAGTTTGAGCCACGGCTTGGCCAACCTCAGCTAGCTTTGACGTTTTGAAAGATTAAAAAACCCCAAAAACAAACATGGTCTGTAGGGAGATTGTTTATTGTAGCCTACATGTCTGTATCTGTAAAGCCAGTTTGTAGTATGGAAAAGTGCAGTGTAAGGAGACGACATTTCTGTCTGCTTGCCTCAGGCGTAAAATAAATAATAAACAAATACCTTTGAGTGGCAACTGTAATGTAATGACCTACATTATAAATTGGTCTTAAAGGGACACTGTCCCATTTTTGGAAATAAGCTTATTTCATACCTCTCCTTGAGTTAAATGATTGGGTTTTACCGTTCTCCTGTACTTTCAACCATTCTCTGAGTATGGCAGTGCAAATTTTACCTCCATGCTAGCAGTAAACATTGAGTCCTATGAGACCAGCTGGCGGCTAACTGGTCTCATAGGACTCCATGTTAACTGCCAGCTTGGAGGTCAAATTTACACTGCCATCAGGGTTCTAGCTAGGATGAAATTATAGCGTATCGGTCGAGGGAGCGAAGCGACCGAGTGGGAGGGTTGGTGCGGAAGGGGGGTTTCCCCCCATCCGCGGTGCGGAGTTTTTGACATTTTAAGGTAAAAATAGGCCATTCTAGGGGTACCTAAAAGGTAAATTATCAGTGTTGGGTTGCAGTAATGTAACTACTTTTTTCTGATAAAAGTAGTGTAGGCCTAACGAGTTACTACTAAAAAGTTGGTAACGAAACACCGTTGTCTGTGAACTTTTGCGATTGGAGAGGTAAATATGACTCCCTCTCTCGGGCGCATACGCGCAAATAGAGATCTATTAGGAGGAAGAGAGAGGTGTGTCGCGGTGTCCCCTCCTTCTCACAGTTGCACTAGTTTTGAAAACGTTGAGGAGCACTGTGAACCGTGTGTGCATTTAATAATAGGGCATATCAATGTCCGAGTGATCCGATTCCGAGACAAGTGCAGTTTGTCACATTTTCCGAGCTCGCGCTATGTACAGCTTGCGCGTCCTAAAACCACAGGACTGGTGCCGGGTGCCTTTCGCATGCAATTAGCCTAGCCACAGAAGACGCTCCTTTTGCTACGAATGCGGGGTTTTTTTTGTAGTCAAAAAGTGCCTCTCACCGTTACGGAGATGTCACGTCTTCTCCCACCTACTCTGTCCTCTTTCGAATAGTGTCAACTCCCAATGTCAGCGCTTAGCGCCCAATGTCTCCTGATTTGTTTGTATGGTAACAAGTAACGAACCCAGCACTACTGCTGACACTGCTAACAGGTTGGCAACTACGCTTTGGAGAAACAAGGATGCGATGCTACACGTGCATTTGTTGTTGTTTCATACGCTTGTCACAGAGATTAATAAAAGCCGTCAAAACCCCGCGACAAATAAAAATAGTAGGCTGGTAGTAGTAGTAGAGTGCTATATTGTCATTTAAATACAGTGAGTATGACATGTGTCAGGTTTGGCAGAAGGGCGATGTGGCATTGATCTGGCTGTAGCCTACATAATACAGACAAAATGCCGTTACGCTGTATTGAAAATAAGCGTAACGGTCCAAAATAAGCGTCACGGTCCAAAATTATAGCGTAACGGGCCGTCACGCACTTTTGCGCTAGCTAGAACCCTGGCCATACCGAGAGAACGGTTGAGAGTACAGGAGAATGGTAAACCCCTACTATTTAACTCAAGGGAAGGTGTAAAATAAGCTTATTTCCGAAAATGGGACAGTGTCCCTTTAAGTTTCCCTATGGCGGCCTGCCTGCCTGCCTTGTTTCGTGTTCTCATATTGCTGTTGGTTTCAGTTTCAGATCGGGGAGCTTGCCAACACATTAACCAGCAAGATGGAGTTTTTGGGGATCAACAAAAAAGCCATATCTAACTTTCAGCTGCTTTTACTACAGACAGAGGTGAGTTGCCTTCCAAAAAATGGTTTTACCATCTTAGGGATATTAGTCATTTATCTCAAAAATGTTGCTGGATAGTGTTTCTTCACTTTTCATTTACATTTGTTTTCTCTCCATCTCCCTGCCGTACCCCTCTTTCTGTCTGTCTGTCTGTCTGTCTGTCTGTCTGTCTGTCTGTCCACAGACACGGATAGCGGATTGGCGGGAGGGTGCGCTGAACGGGTCCTTCCTGCGTCGCAAGCTTCAGGACGCTGCCGAACATATAAAACATTATGAACTTAACGCCGCCCCTAAAGGCTGGTCCTGCCACTGGGACAGGTACGCGTTCCTTACCTTTCACATCTTTCACCCCCTCCCCCCTCAAACTCAAAACACCCCTCCTGTGCTGTTTTTTAACGTCCATTTACGATCCTCTTTCTTGACATTGCACCGCCCCTTTGATTAAAAGCGGGCAGCCTGTCATGACCCGCCATGTGCTTATGTGAACCCGAAAGGAGTGTCTGTCAACGAACAGTGGATTTCTAAAGAGACACTTACAAAAACACGGGGTGTGCTCTAGCTGTCAAAAGAGAGCGCCAATAGAATGAAAACAAAACAATGGTCAGCCTGTCTTGGTCGAGCAGACGAGATGAGAGGAATCTCCCTAGACAGACTGTGCTGTTGTCGGGTGTCAGAGGGGAGTACAGGACAGACATTTTTTGTGGTAGCTCGTAGGAGAGAGGTGGTTTTGCGCGTGCGAAAGCTTTGCACTTTGCAGGACTTCTTCCCCCTCCTCCTCCCCCTCCCCCCTCAACCAAAGCAAGAGAAATGGTGACACTCGGTGACTTTCTGCGAGAGGGGCGAGTCACGGACGAAGACTGTGTGTGTGCCTTGACGGTTGGATCCAGCCAGGTCAGACCAATTCTTCTTACATTGTTTCATACTGCTCATTTATTGTATTATGATGTTGATGGTTTTTTTGTGCAAATGTGGAAAAAATCAAAAATACCTGTTGCCCCCCTTGACGCTTGAAGATGCTTTCTTTACTGCGTCTTAGGGGGACTGTGTGCTTGACTGTGTGAGTATGAATTCAAAATGTAATGTGTGTGGAAAAAAGTGTTATGTTGTTCACCTTTTCAACACCCTTACAGGGATTTTTTATTTTTGTTTAGTTAATTTGATTAATTAAAAAAGGAAAAAAAGACAGATGACCTAGAAGGTGGGTTATCAATTGGTATCCCCCGTCCCCCATCCACCCTCTGCCCAATTCTCCTGGCTCCTATGTTGAGCTGGGACACACCATCTCTACACTTCCCACTGGAGAACACCCTCTCCACACCTACCTCAACCACACCTCCACTTCTCAATGGGGCGGCACAGACGCCCCTCTGTCTCTCTTTCTGCCTTTCTATCTATTCTTCAGCTCTGGTTGCTTAGGTCAGACGTCGGGAGGGCGGCTTTGTTAAGATGCCTCTCTGTCTCTGTCTCTCCACCTATAGAGAACATAGGCGGTATTTCTATACGAACGAGCGGACCAATGCGTCCCAGTGGGACTTCCCCGTAGTTGAGGACCAGGCGGAAGAAGATGATGATGATGATGACGACGAGGAGGAGGAGGAGGAGGGGAAGGCCGGCAAGCAGCCCGACACAGCAACAGCTCCACTGACCAACTCCGCTGGGGCGGCGACAGGTACGGACAAATGTCAAATGTCTCGTTCAGACCAAGAGCGAACTACGCTGCCTGGTAGCGGAGGTAGCAGAAGAAGTTTCGTCTTGAATTCGCTGTATTTGCCCTGGACGCGGCATTGACATGTTTGATTTAGCTAATCGCACAATGGCTCATTCATTGATATGAACATTCCAATTGGTTTTCGCCGAACTGCGCCATAGCTCATTACCATAAGATAAGCTTGACTTTAATCGTTAAAATTCGCTCTGGTCACTCGCTTTGCCCCTGGCGAATTCGCTCTGGTAGCGCTGGTCGCGTGCTCTCCTTAGAGAAATAATGACTTTGGTCGCTCTTGGTCTGAACAAGACAAAAGGCTCTCTCTTGATGGAGCTGCACTGCATAGGGAGGCTTGCATGGTCGATTCATACATATGTGGCTGCAAGTCTACGCAGTGCTACGCTTCGGCCGTCATTACGTGTCAATGTGAGCAAAAGGTGTCAATTTCTAATGCTTGACGCTTGTGACATGCTTTGTCATTGGGGACGGTGTTTGAGTCACTCCATAATGCACTTTGTGCTATATAATGCACTTAAACAACACAGGTTAACACTGAAAGTAGTCCTAGGGCCCTTACCTAATCGCGTTATCATGGAGATTTTCAACCAAGATATTGAAGAGATCCGTGCTTCTGTGCAGCGCTGCTCCATCAAAAACCAGCCTCAATTCACCACTGTGTTGCTCATGTAATGGAGGCTAACTAGCAGAGTGTGGCGTGGAACGTTAGTAAACCTCCCTTCCAAATCATCATACAGTATCAGTAGCGCTGGGCTAGTGGACTGGTCCTTTAGTCCAGCGGTATTGTATTGTATCTTCCATTGTCGAACCAATGTAGTTGACAAGGTGGCAGGTTTATGCGCTCCGAGGGGGACGAACTGGGCACCTGAGGAACCTGACGAACTGGGCAAATGAACACCTCCGTCACACTCGCATAACACAAAGTTCCTGTTATAGAATTAAGTTTGTAAGGTGTTCTCCTCTCCATTTCCCTTCTGTGCGCAGGTACCACAGCATCCCCCTGGCCGCCAGCTCCAGGCTTGCCGCCGCCCCTTCCGCCCCTTCCCCCAAATGAACCCCCTCCCCCTCCCTCAGAGGCACCACCGCCTCCTCCACCGCCCCCTGACTCACCACCCCCTCCGCCGCCTCCTCCGCTAAGCGACGATGGAGAGATCGAGGAGGTGGAGATGGAGGACGAGGAAGGAGAGCCACCAGCCCCGGGCACAGAGGACAGCAAGGTATGGAGGGGTGTCTCGCTAGTTTGTATTAATTCTTGTGTGTGTCGGGTCAGGGTTGTTTGACTACAGGTTTTGGTAGCACCTTACTGTACGATGTCACACTTGCATGTCACACAGTACATTTGGATGGATACATTCTGACTTATAATTCATGTATGACACAACCATGATACAGCTTGTACTTAATTTAGATATACATTAACAGTGGTATTGTAAAGTTATATGTTCTGGATGTCTTGCCACATGGTTGGAGGTATAGTTCTGTCCACAATGTGTGGTCTCCAACGGTTTGGTGAATAGGAAAAGACGGATTTTAGTTTTTTTTGTTTTTTGTATAGGCGGCAGAAGCAGCAGCGTCCATGGGAATCAGAGGTCAGAAGCGTAAAGCAGGTGGAGCTCCGTCAAACAAATCGGTGACCATCGGGAGCAGTCCAGTCCTCTACACCCAGTCCATTGCAACAGCCGGTGAGGATCCTACTGTATAAAACATTTGCTACCACAATTCAATATCTTTTTTACCTTTTTGTTACTAATTCCATATTTTCACACACAATTTATGTAGAAACATTCAATAGTCTTATTGGTACACATCATTTTAAACCTTCAAAATCACACAAATTACTGGTCTAAGTAATGAATTTAACTTTTTCATTGTCAACAACTGGGTTCAATTTCATTAACTGAACAATGGTTTCCTTTTTCTTTTTAGCTTAAGATAATGGCTGGTTTAAGGAAGGAACTAGATTGCGAAGATTCTAAGTTATGAACAACTCCACGTCATGAGTTCGATGTCACCAACTGAACAACTGTTAATTTTATTTCCCCATGTCCAGCTCCGGTGTTGAATGCTGCTGCCTACTGGGGCATGGCTGCTCCCCCACTACTTCCTGAAGCCGCCGCTCCCCCCGCCCCTCCTGTCCAGGCCCCTCCCCCGCTGCCCCAACCCCCCGCCCCAACCGAGCTAGACGCAGCCAAGGCCCTGGCACGGGACAAGACCAAGAAAACCAAGAAGGAAAAGGTGTGTGGCATTAGTGAATGACAGGTCCATAGCTGCTACTACTAAAAATGTCTGCCGTTTAGTGCAATGTAATGCTGTAAAATGCGGTGGCTTCCATGATTTGTGTTGAGCAGGTTGAGAGGCAGGACCAAGATTTGTGTCCCTTATTTTTAAGTCGCTTTGTTTTGAAAAGTCCAGTAGAGCGATCAAAAATTGTATGTTATTCTAACAGTCTTTATGTATTGCCAATACCCAATTCTTGCAACTTGCGCATGTGGGAAAAAAAAGGGCAAGACCAAAATGGGTTTGTCCTTAGTCTTAAGGTGCTTTGCGTAAAACAGTCTGTGCGAAGTCTATTGCTATCTAATCATGTGCCCTGCATGTGTACTGTGTTGTAGGCCAAGAAAGGCAAGACCAAGATGCCTTCGCTGGTGAAGAAGTGGCAGACCATCCAGAAGGAGCTGGACGAGGAGGAGAAGAGCAGCTCCAGCGACGAGGACCGCGACCAGCTCAACAGCCGCCGCATCGAGGAGTGGAAACACCAGCAGCTGCTCACGTATGTTGTCTTTACTGAAAGCTATGGGGGGTTACAATAGGCGTGCTCAACCACTGCACACCGCATTGCAACATTTACTGTAGCTCCAGCTTCCTAGCCCAGTAAACTAGACGCCAGACGTGCCTAATCTACCTGACTAACCCGCCAAGCAGCAGAATTTGTAAAAATATATTTTGGGGGCTTTTTATGCCTTTATTGTGACAGGATGGTTACAGAGGGACAAGAAATGAGCGGGTAGAGCGCTGGGTAAGGTTCAGCAAATGACCCGGGCCGGAATCGAACCCAGGTCGTCGGTGTAGTAACCCAGTGCCCAGTACACTAGACCAGTGTTTCCCAACCTTTTTTGTCTTGCGTACCCCCTAACCCTCTTAGTTGTGCCATGAGTACCCCCTAATTAATTTTCTATATCATTTTCTCTGTCCTGATGTGGCTGCTCCATACATTTGTTATAATAATAGCACTTTTCCAAGTACCCCCTGCAGTGTGCTCGCGTACCCCTAGTGGTACACGTACCCCTGGTTGGGAAACACTGCACTAGACGGACGTGCCTAATCTACCTGACTAACCTGCCAAGCAGCAGAAAATACTTTTGCCTGGTGAGTTGGTCTAGCTGGAGGTCAGGCCTAGGAAAGGACAGCCTGATCTCCAAAAATTCCGTGCTCCTGGACACGGATGTTAAGGACACGAAATCTGTGTCCAGGAGCACGGATTTTGCCAAAATTCCATGCTCCTGGACACGGAATTGTTTTCCGTGCTCCTGGACACGGAATTGTTTTCCGTGCTCCTGGACACGGAATTGTTTTCTAAAGGCTATTACCACAGCACTGTGTTGACGCTATCATTAGAAAATACATACCAAATGCTAATCCTAAACGAAATAATGCTATAGTTATTTAAGTTGTGCCCTGACCAAAACATTCCCTAACCTTAACCTGTCATTAAAGACATATTTTTGAGAAATACCTTGTCCAATTGGTTGCTAGGCTATCAAATTCATATAATGAATGAAGGAAAACAAGCTGTGCCCAGACCAAAACAATCCCTAACCCTAACCTGTCAGTAAGCAATGTTTTTTTGAGAAAAAATATTTGAAATTAGAAAAATCCTGAGAAAACACAAGACTGGAAACATAGAGCTGTGGGAGTATAGAGAGAGCACTTCTGTGTGTCCATCACGGAAAGTAATTCCGTGTCCAGGAGCACGGAATTTTGGCAAAATCCGTGCTCCTAGACACCGATTTTGTGTCCTTAACATCTGTGTCCAGGAGCACGGAATTTTTGGAGATCATGTTGGAAAGGACGGCAAACCTGTGCTCCAATTAACCCCGCCTCTCTGTAGAGAGAGAGGTAGAGTTGCGTCTGTGGGTGGGATTTAAAAAACTTCAGGTGCTCATCTGTGTCCAGGGGAATACATGTAGAGAGCAGAGAAAGGGTCCGAGGCACTCCGAAGTAAAGTTTAGTCCTTCATTTTTCCACTTAGAAAACTAAAGGACTTTTAACTTAACTTTGGAGTGCCTCAGACCCTTTCTCTGCTAACCCTGTCCCTCTGTTTGAATCGTTGGGGGCGGGTAAAGCCCAGTTTAGACTCCTCTTGCAACTGCAGGAGACGTAGGAAATGAGTCGTTTGAATCATGGTACAACAAAACATCTGCCGTACAGTTGGAAATGATTCTCCTGGCCAACAGTGGCACATTTACTTTTTGGAAAAATTTGTGATGTCTTTTGTTTCTGTCTGTGGAAACGTGACCACAATTTCAATTTACACTCTTGACGTATGACCGTATATCTTCAATATCATGTGGAAAGGTGTGTGGTGTATAGAGATTCCTCTACGTCGACTAGAAACTGATGAAGTTCCCCAGTAACGAAACCTCTTGCAAGCTCCAAAAAGCCCTTCTTTCAGTTAAACTGAAGATAACGTGACTTGGAGGAATAATGATCGTCACAGACTGCTTTATATAAACAAACATGAATGAGGACTGTCTGAAGAGTATTGAGGGAAAGGAAACGTGGTGAATATTTGCTGAGGGGAGAGAGAGCTGTGTTTGCTTAGGGACGGAGCGAATTACTGTGGGAAACGAATGAGCGAATGAGTGTTTGCAAAGGGGTTGGCAGGGGAATGTTGTGGGTAATTAATACATCAGTATTTTTAAAATGGTTATGTCCAGAGGGAAGGAAAAGGGTAATTGTAGGAAATTAATCGATAATCATTTTGAATGTCTGCCTCCCGCATTGTGATTTGGGAAGGCAGAGAGGAATGTTGTGCCAAACGAACAAATTGGTAACTGATGTTTTGTGAGTTTGACCGGGGTGAGTCGGAAGAGGAGGAATATTATGGGAAATGAATTAATAACTTTTTCAATGTTTGTTTTGCAGGGGGAAGGCGGAGAGGAACGCTAACTTTGAGGCGCTGCCTGACGACTGGCGGCAGAGGCTACTGAAGAAGCGCAAAATGACGTCCAGCTCGTAGTCTCGGGACGCCGCCCACTCCCTGATCAAACCGATCGATCACCTGCTAATCAATAATGAATAGACTCTGACTGGTGACTCTGACTTGACTTGTCCTGCCCATATCACTTTACGCCTCTCACGTCTCCCCCCAACACCCCCCCCCCCGTCTGGATAGGACAAAAAAGGCAAGAGTCAACTGTGGACTATGGTGCAAATTCACAATGTGTCCTTGTATCTTACATAGTGCGCCATGTGTGCACATGTGCTGCAACGACCTGATGCACTATGAAAGGAACAAGGAGATGACTTGGACAGAGCTCGCGTTGGTGTTTGCCGCCAGCTCTGATACACTTTTTTTTTATACATGTATATAAATATATGCAGCTGGTGTGCCATAACTCATGTAACAGTCAATGTTGGATAACACACACACACACACACACACACACACACACACACACACACACACACACACACACACATCCCCTCCCTTTGTAATACTCAGACACGCTGATACCAGTTTGAAGTCATAGTATTTGGATCATGTGATGTGTACTTCAGTGCTACTATGGCACGTCAAAGAAAAAGATGTGTACCAGTTTACCTCTCGCTGTTACTCTCGTGTAACATGTAAGTCACATTGTTTAGAGAAATTCAGGCCTTTGGCCAATGGTCACATCAAATAATTGTCCCCATTCACTCACACATTGAAACTAACCGAATGTATGAAGCCTCTTAAATGCGGCGTTGCCCCCCACCCCAACACCCGTTTTTCTTTTCTTTTTTTCTTTTTTCTTGTACTTTTCTTCCCCCTCCTTTCCCCCCATTGCTGCAGATGATGTGCTGTATTGGTGAACTCATATTGTTTGTCTCACACAACCACCTTACTTGCAGTTTGATTACTTGTTTGTTATTGAAAGGGGTGAATGGCCAAGAAACATTTTTAATGTGTAAATAATGATAAACTTTTTTTGCCACTTCTGTTAAACCTTACGCGCATTGTATTTATTTCAAGGGTCTCTCTAGGGTATCTAATGTGAATGATTCATCTAAGATTTTGGTAAATATTTTTTGGAATAAATTTGTTGAAACATAGGATGAACAATGGATGATTTTGCATGCAAAACAAAGTAGGGTATTGTCATATTTGTAGAAGTCTTGCACACCAGGGTGCTGTGCACACTCAAAAGTGGAGTCTGCGTTCAGTTTTAGTACAGACTATTACTGTTATTCTGTTGCATAGCCATACACACCGCGTTTTGCAGCCAAGGGTACTTGCAAAGATTTGATGGGTTTCTCTATCTGTGGGGGGCATGGAAGCTAGGGGGCGGGCAAGGGAACTGACTTTGGTGGGCCATGTGACCCAACCCCCGTTGCCTGGCAACAATCTAACTAGGCAAGTTCTCCCGAAAGATTCGAGCGCACACAGTGCTGGATAAATTAATGTTGCCTTTTGCTATGATTTCACCGGAATTAATTACCTAACTACTCATGTGACATTGACGCGTTGTCCCTGCCTTAATTTGGAAACACTGGAGGTATATTGAAAGTTGCACTTGGGAAGTTGTTGAGAACCAACAATGCTACATCGACGCAGCAAGCTAAACTTCACCCTGTATTTCTAACATGTTGCTGAGGAGTTGAGGCACACCAGTGTTGTGAACAGGACACTGGTCGCCCAGCCGCAGATGAGTCCCGCATCAGAATCGGATTGCCATGCAGGTATGGTACAGTTAACGCAGTTACGGCGAATAAAATTAACTATTATGTCTGAGCATTTCGTATAACTCGGGAAGGCATATCTCTGACTAAGCTGTTTCCGTGTGATCCAGACCTCAGATGATGCATATGAGAATTTCATCTTGCGACATCTCCAACACTATGGTTTATTTACGGGTATGTATGAGGTCCATTTTTGGGACATAATATTTTAAATAAATGTCAGAGAGCGTGTTTATAGTATGCATAAAGCAAAGCCTACTTTTTGCGTTGCATTGGCACTGTTATGCGATTGTACCACACGCGCAACAGTTGGAATATAGCCTTTACTCTGGGTAACATCGATTTTCACCGTGCGTAGAGTCTTCGGGGTCTTGGATAGTTTGTGTCACTGTTTTCAGGTAGGGTTTCCCCTTCGTGTTCTCCAAGAAGAGATCAGTCTCCTGGACGTGGACGATGGGCAATTACCCAGGACTATCAGTCAGACACGCATCCATCACCACCACGCAGCCCTGACAATATCACAGGAGATGAGGAACAAGATGCCGAAGGGCCATGTGAGAAGTTCTTTGGTTTCAAATAGTGCAACACATTAGGCTTATCTATCTGTGACTGTGATTGATGATGATAACCCATTTACTGAATTGTAAGAGTAAGCTTAATATAGACCTACCCATGGGATCATTGGAATGTGAGGTCCATTTACAAAGTGTTCTGAACTTCTGAGACAATGCAATGTGCTTTGCAGAAGTAAACACGAGCAAAAGTATAGCTTAGCCTACTGTATGGAGTTTGTATGGTTGCTTCACTAGATGGCAACACACCTGTTGTTGCTGATTGTATTCTATGAAAAAGCCAGAATGACCCCGCTATCTGGCTGGCTGCCCGCACTGTTTGGGAACCCTCTATTTGGTGTCAAACACACACACACATCTAGCATGGGATCAGGTTGCCATTTGTTAGTGCTCTCGTTTTGTTGTTGTATTTAATGATTGACAGATCCTCTGCTGCTGACCAAGCCTGTGAGAACCAGGCAGTTGCTACTGGACTTTGTCAGGGGTCGCCCTATTCCACGTCTCAGGGAGCCCCGAGACCTCCTTGCCATCCCCTGCCTCTCCAGCCCTTTCCAGGGGGTACGCTGGCCGGCGGAATGTGAGGTCACTGTGGATGATATTCAGCACATAGGTATTAATGAAACCAACAGACTGATAGATGTTATAAAACATACTGCAAACGTAACAAGGTGTTTCACTTTTCAGCATCCTCAGGTTCATCCAAAGCTTGTAGTGGCGATCTCCCTCACTTTAGAGCAGTGGTTCTCAACCTTTTTTGAACAAACGCCCCCTTGGCCTTATTTATTTTTTTATTTTGTTTTCCCCCTTGGCCTTATCACAACCCTCCCAATGCCCCTGTGACCTCATCATAAGCGTGACAACGTCCCCTTCAGTATTAAATATTTAAATGGACTAATGCCTCCCAGTCAGTGGCAACTAAGAACCACGCCCTCTCAAGCTGTATCCTTCTCAACTCACCCTAGAGCTGCTCCCTAACCTAGGGGCCTGTACCTCCCCTGTTGAGAGACACTACTGTAGAGGAACAAGCTTAAAACAACACATTGCTCTGACAAATTACAGTCCTTAATCCAGTAATACATGGCCCCTGTTATAAATTAATTGTTGCCAGAATGCAAATTGTCAATTCGTAATGTAAGGCCCTGTGCACTGTCATAGTGGTGTAGTACTATGGTGGTAGTCAAAGTTTTTTTTTAGATGCGTCCAGCATCTCTATAACAGGGTCTGTCTGTCCGTCCGTCCGTCTGAAACGCTTTCATTACATTTCCGTCCGTCTGAAACGCTTTCATTAAATTGTTGTCCGTCTGAAACGCTTTCATTCAATTGTTGTCCGTCTGAAACGCTTTCTTTAAATTGTTCCTTCCTGTGGCCACAAGGCGGCAGACTACGGAGCGAATGCGTGCAAGCATAGCCTTTCTATACTAAACCGGATGCTAACGTTGGCGAAAAGTAGCCTAGCCACAGGCTAACTGACAAACGTGAGGCCAACAACTCAGCCGATCGTGATGTACGCCACAAATAGACCAATCGACCTCATATTTAGACACTACAATGTTGATTTATGCCTTCGATTTTCATCAGTTAAGAAATCTAGCGTCGGATTAACACATTATTAAGGTAGTAAAGCGAGTTGCCGCCATGTTTGTTTTCCAGAATCACCCGGGTAGAGAGCTCACGTGCAGCATTCTGGGTAATTGAGTTTCACGTTGTTAATGCACAAAATGCGTGTTTTTAAAAATAATGCTGCAGTGAGTTTAAAAAATCAAACCAACTGCCATTTGGAAGGGCAATGGTGCTTTTCGTTGCGCTCAGAGAGAGTACAGGAGAGAACGCGTCTTTCGTAATTGCTTTGCAGTCGTGTGCATTTCATAAACTCTGGCACGGAAGTTCACTGCTTTGTGCCTTGACGGTGAAGCTGGTATTGAAAAAAAGTCCATAATTCACCTAAAGGGTCAACCCATAAGCGCATGATTCACCCAAACGGTTTTATTTATTTATTATTTGTCGATGTTTAGATTCTTTCCCACATGCACATCATTCTGAAATGGCGTGATACTAAAGGTTGTTAGGCCTAATAAATGTCTGGTAATTTGTAATGTAGCCTACTTCATCTAGGCTATGTGAAATTTCAAATCATAGCCTATGGTTCTTTTCCAAATCCAAGAATGATGATAAGCTTATTATACCCTAAACTGCAAAAAATAAAGCCATGTCTCGCCATTTTGCTGCCTTGCTGCCTGCCACAATATTTGGAGTGTCCATGATGACCAATAAACAAAAAGTACATCCTCGGGGGGCGTTGACAGGCTAGGAGGAGGCCAGGGGGGGCGTTTGGGGGGAAAAATGGCATAGTTGGAACTGGCATAGAGGGACGCATCTGTTGTCCGCCTGTCGGCCTTGTTACTACTACTACAGGCAGCGTTCCACTGGTGGAACGGTGTGCCTTAAGGGGCTATGTTAAAGGTTGTTGGTAATTTTGGTAACATGATCTTGGTAACAATCAGCTTATTACGTATAGAGACTCTGCATGAAAGGGTTTTTAAAGATGATACAAATGCGGCCAGAGCAGGTAATGCAAGGCCCTAACGCAATCGAATTGAAAACTCCATTTATAAATAGATCCTGTGTGGTGTATGATTGCAGATTGCTTGGAGATAAGGAGATAAGGTCTACCGCTCTATTAATCTGAATCTGAATTAGCCACCAATCCATTTTAGAATGTTGTGAATTTGGTGCCTGATGACATGCCTGTCTCAAAATCTAAATTATCATAAAAGTGTTGTTTTCCTCCCCTCGCAGTTTGAATGTTTTTTCATCACAAATGTGAATATGTCTCAAGTGGTGCGCAAAGTCAGATTTTCTTACAGCTTGTTCAGGTTGGCCAACCAAAAGTTGCATGTGGCAATTTCTGACAGTGGGCCATGATAGCAGTCGGGGGAGTCGCCATTTGCTTACTAATGACTCATTTACGCATCGACTCACTCCTGAAGGCAATTAATTATTAACATTTTAATAGTACCTTGCTGTTCCCCTTTAATGTGAGTGACATGTTCTACCTGTCTAGAATGGGACCCACCTGAGGCAGAACCTTTCTACCAGTGCACAGGGCATGAAAGGACTCCCATGCCAGTCGGGGATGACAGAGGACGTGTCGTTTATGCCATTGATCCAGGTATGCTTCAGTAAAATCACATATGGAGAGGTGATGATGAAGACCTTAAAGTCTGCATGTGGCCGTATTCATGTTTTTTTTTTAAAATGCTTTACTTGATGGATCCATTAAAAAATGAAAGGTCCACGTCCTCCGCATGAAGCTTCAGCAAATGTTATATGACTATAATACATAACAAAATGTATGTTACAAATATACTAATACAAATGAACGGGGCCTTAAGACACTGTATCTCTCAAACATCTGACAAATGAGGATATGCAAAGGTGTCTTTTCAGGTGAAAAGCGTATGCCAAGAACCATAAAAGAAAATGACAACGGTAGTCACGGATTATGCTGAGTTTCCCACAGACCAAAGTAGCACTGTGTGGTGCTACAGGCAAAACACCTTGGTCCAGTGCAAGTGTTATGCATGTAACTCCCCATTGGCATGTACAGTATCTGCGGTTGTGGGTCAATCACTGGTGTTTGTTTGTCTTTTCATTCTGTGGTGCTGCACCACAGAATGGTCTATTTATGGGAAACACTGTGATGTGCTCTCTGTTTTATGTGAACACCCCCGCATATTTGATATGGGCAGCTACAAAGATGCCTTACTTTACCTGCTCTCGGGTGGGGGGCACCCGAGGACCCCTGAAGAACCCCTCATGCCCCAACGTCCCGGAGACCTCCCTGTCCTTCGAGTCCCGCTTTGAGAGTGGCAACCTTCAGAAAGCTGTACAGGTGTAAGTGGCAGACTTTACGATTTCACATACAGTAGAAAACAGATCTGTTGTTGGGTAGCCGAAAGCAAGTTGGACGTTCATTACAGGGGACTGAAGAAAGCGTCCTTTGGTTTTGTTTTGTATGTAGAATGAAGCCACCAGCGGAGTATGCCAAGAATTAAAGTAGAAAACCAGGTTATGTTAACCTTGATGTAGTGGTAAATGGTCTAATAGAAGAGCCTGTAGTCCTTATTTTCTTAATTAAATGACACCTGTGGGGTATCTATTAGAAGATTTACCACTTCATGTGGCCTTGTGGTTAAGGAGATGAGCTTTAGATCAGAGGGTGGCAGGTTTGAATCCCACCTTTCCAGGTTTGAATCCAACCCTTACACTCCAATCTCACTCCATGGCCAAGGTGCCCTTGAGCTAGGCACTTAACCCCACACAGCTCCAGGGACTGCAACCAATACCCTGTAATTAAATAGCGGTAAATCGCTTTGGATAAAAGCATCAGGCTAAGTGTGATGTAATGTCATGTAATGTAATATGCCCCTGGGCTTACTTGCCACTTGTTTTCTTGTGGCTAGCCACAAATGTCGAGTGCAAAGCTCCATTGATAAAACAACGTTGACATTGACTATTGTTCACCATTTCAGATACTCCTTTAATAATAATAATAATAATAATAATAATAATAATAATAATGCATTTTATTTAAAAGCGCCTTTCAGAACACTCAAGGACACTGTACAGAGAGAAACAAAAATAAAACAAGACACATGAACAGAATTTTAAACAAAAATAAATAAATGAATACAATTTTTTTAAAATATGAAATAAAATAAAATAAAACAGAGTTTAAGAATCATAAAGAATAGGCTATCTGAAACAGATGGGTTTTTAGCCTGGATTTGAACAGGGGCACAGAGTCAATATTGCGGATGTCAGGGGGAAGGGCATTCCACAGCTGAGGAGCAGAGCAGCTAAAAGCTCTATTCCCCATGGTATTAAGACGGGCAGAGGGGACAGAGAGGAGAATGGAGGAAGAGGAACGGAGGGGGCGGGAGGGAACAGCAATGTGAATAAGATTAGATAGATAAGGGGGGGCAAGATTGTGGATAGCCTTGAAGGTGTGGAGAAGTATCTTAAAATGAATTCTAAATTTGATAGGGAGCCAGTGGAGATGTTGCAGTGCAGGGGTAATATGGTGACAGGAAGGGGTTTTAGTAATGATGCAGGCAGCTGAGTTCTGGACCAGTTGGAGCTTGTGGAGAGATTTTTGAGGGAGACCAAAGAGGAGAGAATTACAGTAATCAATGCGGGAGGTGACAAGACTGTGTACAAGAATATGGTATATATAAGGTATATCGATATACACTTTAAGTCACACTTGTTTGTGAGAGAAGAGCACACTTGGCTTTGTTTGGTGCAACAAAAGTTTCATTTACTTAGTGTTTATAAATAATTTATTACGTCTGAATAAAGCTTTATAAAGTGTTGTCTTTCGTTGTCTTTCTCCCAGAGGGGTCCATGACTACGAGCTCACCCTCCGCCATGACCTGTACACCACCAAGCACACGCAGTGGTTCTACTTCCGGGTGGAGAACATGAAGGCGGGCGTGCCCTACCGCTTCACCATCGTCAACCTGCTGAAGCCCAGCAGCCTGTACAGCTCAGGCATGCGGCCCCTGCTCTACTCCAAGCGGGCCGCCAGCGAGCAGGGCCAAGGGTGGACCCGCACCGGCACCAACATCAAGTACTACCGCAATAACGTGGAGGAGGACGGCAGGCAAGCACTTGGCTTCTTCTTACCTCTCTGTATATACTAGCCAGGCCGTGCCCTCCTAGTGACGCAACACCTTCAGCGTTGCTACTTGTCCGGTCAAGAGCAATGCAAGTGCTTTCTGAGCTCCCGAAAAATCAGGAACTCCTCCCACCTTTGTCGGGAAGCAAACGGCCATCAGCAAATCAAGGGAGGCTTGTCAACCATGCCGTTTGGGAAATGTTAATTGTTTTGCTCTTGGTCAGACCAAGTCTCAAAGAAATTTGAAAGGCGATGATAATCAGGCTAGTATATACAGCGTTTGTCTTTTCGATTACTGTGTTTTACTAGTATATTTCATTATTATGTTTAACAGGCCTCTCTACTCCCTCACCTGGACACTGGAGTTCCCCTATGGTGGAGACACCTGCTACCTGGCCCACTGCTACCCCTACACCTTCTCACAGCTGCAGCGCTACCTGTACGCGGTGATGGCCCGCTCCAGCGTGGCGGCCTACTGCAAGCTGCGCGTGCTGTGCCGCAGGTTCGAATCAAAATAGTACAGAAAATGGTGCATAAAGATAGAAAAAAAAAATGACATGAAATTCACAACAATCCTGTATACCTGTAATACATGTAAGGCCTAATTCACACCAGAGCGGGGACGCAGGGCGGGTCGGAAGCGATTTTTACCGGTGGTGGCGAAAATACATGGAAATAGATCCTTCCATACCAACTGGCGGTAGTCGGGCAGTAGCGCCGCGGGAGCCGGCTCCGCTCCGCGCTGCATTTATAAAATAGAACGCGGGGGGATTTTGAAAAGGACTGTCCGCGCACGCCGACGCTGTTGATGAGAAAGGCAGAGTAGAACACACCGGCCGAAACTAAGCAGAAACACCTCAGCCGTCTCGCTGCTGTTCCACTGCCACGCTCTAGTCTGAACCTGGCCTAAATCACTTAATATGAAAGCGTCATCTTATTGTAACGTAACGTAATGTAATGTGATGATGTACTGTATGGCAGCATTGCAGGGAACCCCGTGTACGTGCTGACCATCACGGCTCCGGGAGACGGCTCGGAGGAGAGTGCGGTGAAGCCGGCCGTAGTACTGACGGCCAGGGTGCACCCGGGGGAGACCAACAGCTCCTGGATCATGCAGGGCTTCCTGGACTTCATCCTCAGCGACTCCCCGGACGCCTGTCTGCTCAGAGAGATGTTTGTCTTCAAGGTTGGTCCCCGGACGCCTGTCTGCTCAGAGAGATGTTTGTCTTCAAGGTTGGTCTTGATGACGGTGTCTTCTTTAAAGGCCGTAGCACAGAGCCTATGTTATAACCCTACTGTCACTAAAATTGTAATGGCTATGTATTAATATGTTATTTAAGGCTCTCTGTAATGTCATAACAATGTTGTTATGATGTAGTTAAGTATTTTCAGCAAATAGTGAATAGGCCCGCCGGTGACCCCATCTGCAGTAACAGGCTACAGGCCTACTGAACCGCAGTGGGTGGAAAATGTTAAGTAAGCCCTTTGGAATTTCTTACATTTCTGCCTGAATTGGTGTGATTTTCACCAACAGCATTTTCCAAACAGCACCTCAAATAAATTGTTCTAGAGTCCAGGAATGAATGAAGAAACACTGTCTGCCTTATCTAATTACACCCAAATAAAGGCATGCTATCATTTTTCTATTGGCCATGAGATGTAAACATTCACAAGACAAAGAGGAATAATTAAGTAGACCCTAGTTTGAGCTAATTTGAGAGGTTTAGGCTAATTAGACTACTAAGCAATTTGAGAGAAGTGAAGTTCAATCACTCGGGATGTAACTTTGGCCAATGGAAAGCACGCATCAGCTTTAGATCGTCTCCAGAGCAAATCTATTCCACATTATGCACCGGCGTCAGTGGCGTGCACAAACATTTTGGTGTGCAGGTGCTGAAGGGGGTTGGGGGCTCCTTTGCTAGGCTGTAGAGGCTATATATTATATCGGGGCATAATAGTCACATGCTTTTTATGGCGAAGCATTTGTAGATTATCATGTCAACATGGACCACAGTACATTGTGACAAAAAAACTTTCAAAAAAATAACTTACAAAAGGGCATTTTTTGTCCAGTAGGGTAAAGTCTAGCACCACCTCGTCCCTATCTGTGCACACCTATGACCGGCGTGTTGTGTTTTAAAGGTGATACCCATGCTGAACCCTGACGGGGTGGTGGTGGGGAACTATCGGTGCTCTCTGGCCGGAAGAGACCTCAACCGGAACTATCAGACCCTTCTGCAGGAGTCCTTCCCTTGTGTTTGGTACACGCGCAACATGGTGAAAAGGTGAATGAAAGAGCTGTATTATTGTGATTACACATGTAGGGGCAGTCATGATGATGGCACCAGGGTAACAGTGTGTGGGAACGGCACCATGCTTAGGGTTCCACAATGGTTGTATGTGTTTTGTTGTGTTATTCAGTAAAATACCCAATTTAGACAACTTACCGGTATTCAATAGCCCATTACGACGACTCATTTTGGAGGAATATATGAGTTCATTTAGCAGGCTAACACTCTATTTTATGGTTTGTTTCACGTGTATCTTCATGTACTGATATGTGATATTGCTATATCCTCTACTTCCACTGTACATACGTAACTATAACGTACGGTAAGCTACAGTGCAAATACATCATGTTACATACAGTTAAAGCTATGTTAAGCTGTACCTAATTAATGTGCCAGGAACCGTACAATAAAAAGTAACTATTAGAGTGGCTCTGCTTGACTGAAGAAAAATATCTGAAAAATGTGTTTCTCTGCATCATAGGTTGCTGTCTGAGAGAGACGTCATCTTGTACTGCGACCTTCATGGACATAGCAGGAAGAACAATGTCTTCATGTACGGCTGTGACAGTCGCCATGACACCTCGGTGGACCTGCAGGAGCGCGTGTTCCCTCTGATGATGAGCAAGAACGCTCAGGACAAGGTGACTCAGACCAGAAGATAAGTTTTATCATGTACCCGACATGTTTCAACGGTGTAGCTTCTGACCTCATCAGAGGGTCACCACCATTTAACAGTTATGAATGTCTGGAGTCGATGTACCAAACTACAGTAAATAATGTACAGTGTCCCAAAAATGTATACACACTTTGAATTATTATAAACTATGTCTTAATTAAAAATCATATAATTTGAAAAGTGTCAGAATTTACAAAGACCTCAAATCACAGTTTTGGCACAGTTTATTCTAAAAATGATGTCTTAAGCCTTCTCTATGAGACCTGTAAATGTCACTGAAAGCAGCCGCTGAAATAGAATGCACAAAAATTCCAATAGAATCGTGTGTGATTTGCATTATCAGCAGTGTCCGGATCAGAATGGATGTTATTTCTGACAATTAAGCTTATTCTGTTTCAATTTCAGTTGTAGTTTAAAACCAGCTATCGTATCACTCTCTGAAATGAATAAGACCTTAAAATAAACCATAACCGTGTGTCCTCAGTTCTCCTTTAGTAGTTGTAAGTTTCAAGTCCAGAAGAGCAAAGAGGGCACCGGCCGCATCGTCATGTGGAGACTTGGCATCAGAAACAGCTACACCATGGAGTCCACCTTTGGAGGATCCACACTTGGTAGAATCTCAGTTCTCACTTCAGTTCATATTTTTGTGACTTTTTGTATTCTATTTTTTTTGTGGTGATTTTTGTATTCTTTAAAATGTTTGGATTGAATGCAAATGATGGATGTCACAACATCACAATGGATTTTCTGAGCTGTAAAGCTGTCCTATTAGAAGTCTGTGGAATTTACAGGATGTCACATACATCTCTTGATCTGAATAAGACCACAGGAAGAATCTTCCCTATTATATATTGAGGAATATGGTGTCATGGTTTGTTGATGTTAACAACTTTGATATGGAATACCTCCAGCTGTAGCTGTACACGTAACATCACGAGATCCCACACTGAAGATTGCAATTTGAAATGGAAAGCTATTCTATTTATGGTTATAGTTTTTAGAAATTGCGGAATTCTTTTTAAAGGTATTGTTATAGTTATTGCTCTAGATTTAAATGACCCTTTAATCTGACCTATTTATAGGTAACAGGACAGGCACGCACTTCACTACATGAGACCTGAAGGCAATTGGTTTTCACCTTTGCGATGCACTGTTGGAATACTGTTCAATGTTGCCCTTTCAAATGCTGCCCCTTTCTATAATCATAGTTTTGTTCAAGTTGCAAAAGTTTTTTTAAAGGGATGTTTTAGTTATTGCTCCTGACTTGTGCATTATTTGTAGGTAACAGGACAGGCACACACTTCACTACACGAGACCTGAAGGCTATTGGTTTTCACCTTTGCGATACACTGTTGGACTACTGTGATCCAGATGAAAGCAAGGTATAATTTAGTGAACTGAGAATATTTGATTTTTATTAAAATGCTATGTAGTATACTTCCTTTGCACAATGTAACAAACTGGATATTAACATGTAAAATAATTATGTACTTACTAACAATGCACCTTGGGGTTACAGTTGTATTAAGAATTAGACCCTGGATAGGATTGCTGAAGGATACGCATGTGCTTGAGATCTTGCACGGATGTGGTGCCTTGTGTATTTTATGTCAATTTTATGCACAGTAGCACACTTAATACAAGGTATGCAAACGCATTCAAACAAGGGTGATCTCCCAATGCTTCCAACTTCCATGCTGAGGTTGCGGCAGAGTCAACCAACGGTGTAAACGAGAGAGATAGTCCATTGGCTGTCTGCCCTCTAAAGGATACCTCCAGTATCGTGCGTAGTGCTTTGATAGTTCCTTCAACAAGTATGTGCACTCGTTTTCACATGGTCGTCAGCAAGCATATCCCGAGCTCTAGTTGTACGTTGATACAATGTAGATTAACTACAGGCACTATTAAAGATAGTACCGGTAATGGCAATCTTTTTTTTTTTTTCTTCTTGAAGTTAATAGAATTGTTTTGGTCTTTGGCAGGCCCAACAGTGTCTTGCTGAGCTGAATACCTTGGTGGCTCTGAAGATGAGGCGGAAACTCGGCCTTGGTGATATAGACTTTGAAGGCTCTCTTGACATTGTCTCTGTGTCCGACTTTGAATCCAGGTGAGGTGATACAGCTATGTGTGTTATGGGGTGTTGGAATCACTCTTAGTGAAACTGTTCAGGGGTGCATTTCTCAAAAGCATAGTTGCTAGCAGTTAGCAACTTGGGTAGTTGCCAATGGGAAATTGCAATTGCAACCAACAAAGTAGCTACCATAGTTAGCAACTACGCTTTCAAGAAATGCACCCCAGCTCAGAATGTGCAATTTGTAATCTCATGAATATACAAGGGTTTTTTTTTTTTTTTAAATGATTCAATGTGTATTTAATTAGAAAAGAGTGGTTTTATATGAATAATTTAGAAAATAATAGAAAGTGGCGTCAGTGTTAGTGAAGTTTATTTGCTTTATATTGATTCTTATCATCATGTAATGATCACAAGTAATAAGGTTTTATTTATATTTCTACAGCACTGGTGGCTCCAACAGTTCAGAGTCAGATGGCCCTCCTGTTCACCTAATGAGCAGCGTAAAGCAGGTATGGAAGGCTTGTTTACATTTTAATAACAAGCGTTTTGAGGGGATTCAAGAAGGCAAGACTTATTGTCTCAGATCTAGATTTGTTGTCAATGTACCTGTCCAAATGTATATGGTAAGCCGGGCAAAGAGAGGCGAAATTCAGTGTTCCGTTCGGACAGCTCAACTGTCATCAGGTCGTTGCGGCGAATCAAATGGAATGAAGCCGTCATATTCTTGATTTGATTGGCCGCCACAGGCGAAATTCGCCCCTCATTTGCATGATATTAAACTTTAATTTCGCTTCGCATCACTCCTGTTTGCTTGCCTTTGCCTCCCTCATAGGAATGAATGGCGAAGTTCGCTTCACTTGGCCAAAGTTGCGTCTATGTGTCCCTACCATAAGAGAAGCGGTCTGTGACTTTGTTTCCAAAATGAAACCATGAGTCTCCCTAATCTTTTTAAGTCACTTCCTTGGATTACCTCTCCTGTACCTATGCTAATTTGTCCTCGCTGCAACTCAATATATTGCAGAGTCAAATACAGCCGCCGAAAAAGCAGCTCCGCAGCCGTAAAGAAAGAAACCGCCTGCACCGAAAGCTCACACGCCGAACCATATCCAGGAGTGCCCCAAAAAGCACTGACACCATGGTAACCACTCAACCCCAGCCACAGGTTTGTTACATTGTCGTCATTGTGACCGGTTAATATTGGAGGAGGGGGGGATATGTACAACATCATCTCCAGAGCTAACTGCCTACAAGTTGTGATTGTCAAATGCAATAATCAAAACATGAGCCGCATCATGATATTAACTGTGGCATAATAGTGTTTTTTTTTCTCCCCCAGGAGTCCCAGCCTTGCACTATGTCCAAGAAAAAGAGTCAGGATATTTTGACCATGGTGAAGACACAGACGGTAGGGTAGACTGAAGAGTTGTATTTCTGCATGCTGCACAGTGAACATTATATTTAGATGCCATAGATGCCGACTGGTTCTATATGGTGGCCCTAGTTGTGATGTTCTCTAAAATGTGTCCTTGTTTCTCAACAGCGTGCACGTGCCGAAATACATCAGTGTGCCATCTGTTTTCAGACGAGCGCCCCAAACCATGACCTTGGTTTTGGGTGCTCAGCACAGATCCGCAGAGGTGCCAGGATGCCCCACCACAGCCCACAGGTACAGGCACCGTATTGACCGTTACATATGTACAGCAGTGTTTGGTTGATATGGTTTACTAAATTAAAAAACTCAGAGAATGCGTGCACATCAGTAGCACAGGTGCTGGACCAAAACATACTGTAAGATAACTGAAAGGAAAATAAAGGCAAACACTGATTGATGCTCCCAAAAAATATAATGGCCATTCATTTTTTTGGGAGCATCAAACAGTGTTTATGCGGACCTTTGCGGACATTTATTTCCCTTATGGGTTTGCTAAATTCCCTTCCACAACCTACCTCTGTTCTCACACCTCTTTCAGATACCTCAAGATCTCTCGGGATACTTAAGCAAAATCAATTATACTGTAGCCATTAAAAAAAAAAAAAAAATTTCTTCAAGGTTCACTGTGTAAGATTGTGGCCAGAGAAGGTATTGCAATTATGCTGCCCATTGAAACTGAGCTACCTGTTGCCAAATTTGTTCTTTATCATGAATACCATGAATATGTACAAAGTAATGAACTGATATTCACTAGTATGACCAAAGTACAGTAAGTTTTGCAGCTAAAAATGTCTATTTTGGGAAATTCAAAATGGCAGACCATGGAGAAGATCTCCCTTTTCATGTATGAAAAGTGCAATTTTCCCAGTCATAATGAATACATACAATTTGAACATAGAACAAAACTATGCCCATGTGAATTTGCAGTTATCCTCAGAGATTTCAGGTTTTGAAATTGTTTTCAAGTACTACCCATTTACATAAATCATTTTAAAATGTTAAAGGACCATTGACTTCTGTTGTGTAAATGCCCTATACAAATGGAACCCTGATTTGTCCTGGGTTCAGAAGTCATACATCAAAACAACACTTAAAAGATATGCGTTGACCTTAAATGTACCTTTTTTGTTTTTAGGAGATGTTCTTGCATACTGTGGAAGCATATGATATCTCCACAGCTCTACCAAAATTTTATCGAGGTAACTGATTGTATTGAACATAACAGTATTTATATATATTTACCATAGATTGTACCATTAGATTCCTGCTACCAATGTCCTGAATTGCTACTTATACCGCATGGAAACATCCTCGCCATGACGTAAACAACAAATAGGGATGTGCCGTCTTGCAAATCCAAACAAATTCTGATACCTCACTAGCCTAGCGTTGCTCGATCTCCAAAAATTCTGTGCTCCTGGACACGGATGTTAAGGACACGAAATCCGTGTCCAGGAGCACAGATTTTGCCAAAATTCCGTGCTCCTGGACACGGAATTGTTTTCCGTGCTCCTGGACACGGAATTGTTTTCCCTGATGGGCACACGGAAGTGCTTTCTATAGGCTATTACCACAGCACTGTGTAACTCTATCATTAGAAAATACATGCCAAATGCTAATCCTAAACAAAATAAAGATATAGCGATTTAAGTTGTGCCCTGACCAAAACATTCCCTAACCTTAGCCTGTCATTAAAGACATATTTTTGAGAAATACCTTTTCCAGTTGGTTGCTAGGCTATCAAATTCATATAATGAATGAAAGAAAACTAGCTGTGCCCAGACCAAAACAATCCCTAATCCTAACCTGTCAGTAGGAAATGTTTTTTTTGAGAAAAAATATTTGAAATGAGAAAAATCCTGAGAAAACACAAGACTGTTGAAACATAGAGCTGTGGGAGTAGCCTATAGAGAGAGCACTTCTCTGTGTCCATCACGGGAAAAAAGTCCGTGTCCAGGAGCACGGAAAACAATTCCGTGTCCAGGAGCACGGAATTTTGGCAAAATCCGTGCTCCTGGACACGGATTTTGTGCCCTTAACATCCGTGTCTAGGAGTACGGAATTTTTGGAGATCATGTTGGTTGCTCTGAAATGCATATTGATGATAGTAAATGTCTTTAACTTAGTTGTTTATGTCCAGAATTTATGCTGCCTAATGTTGTATTTTTCATGAATATTTACAGCCATCATTCATTTTTATGAATATTATGGGTCCATTCCATTAGCCAAACTCCGGTTCTCTACTTGTGCTTGTGGCCTCACGCTTTGTTGACGCCCTGACTCCGTGGAGGAAACGATAAAGTTTCCCCGCCGTCAGCCTAGACACAACAGCTTTTGGGGGACTTTTCCCCCATTCATCATCCTGATTGCAAATGAGAAAATCACCTGTGAATTGCACTTTTATGAGATATTGAATTTAACTTCATATCGTCAGTGAAGTCTTGCAATGTCTTCATGAGGCCACAGTACAAGGGAGGACGGGAGTTTGGATAATGCAACAATGGACCCTCTGACTTGTAGATGTACACTCTTCATAGAGGAATAGGTGGATCTTCTCCATGTCCACTATTTTGAAGACATCTTTCGCTGCAAAACTTGCTGTAGTTTGGTCAGACCAGAAATATTTATTACTCAGGAAATATTCATAAAAGATCAAAGGAATTGCCTTTTAATACACGCCCATGACTATGTCTGCATGGGAAAGTAAGAAACGTAATTTCAATTCTTTGTATGACCAGTGCATGTTAAGAAATTGACAATAAAACCGACTTGACTTGACTTGTACCTCCAGTGGCGCGCTGTAATAGTCACTGAAAAGGTAACTACCATACTCTGACATAACACAGGGCCTTTAGTAATGCACTACAACTTGGTCATTGCCATTCTAGTAACAGCAAATTTATAACACTGTGTCTTAGCGGGTTAACACGGAGAAGATCCTATTCATGTATAAGAAGTGTACATTTCCAAACCATAATTAACTGAATTTATGGTGAGTAGTAAATATTCATGAACAAATAATGCTTGTGAATAGGCAGAATACATTCTGGGAAGCTACTTAAAGAATTTACACCGTACATTTAAAAGAAAGGTACCCATCCAAAAACCTGAAGTGTTTTTGTCCCCCCTCTCTTGGTCCTTGGCTCCCCATGTTAGGAGGCCACGTTGCATGCCCTGGCGCTCAGCCGCGGCCCATCAGTGGCAGTTCCGTGCCCGTTTCAGTTCACAAAGACAAGCAGGGGCAGGCCCTGCCCATCCACACTGCCTCCCTCACCTTAAGCCCCAGATATGAGGCCTGCCAAGGTAGGTCAGACCTGAATATCTTCATTTCATGTCATTCAAGTTTTTATTTATTTTCTTTTTCCCCCCTTGGCTATGAGGCCTAAAATCGGGCATTGGACAAGAGGCTACAGATACATTTAAAATCTGCTAATAGAGTATCATTTTTTTCAGAGTAGAGTAGAGTATTATTTATTGATCCCGAGGCAGCAATATAGTTGCAACCAGGGGCGGAGCAGGGGGGGGCATAGGGGCTAGGAACCCCCGGCCTCACCACTTGTAGGGGCCCCATTCTACGATATTTCGTGGGCCCAACGCCTCTGACACATCTCCCGCACCCCCCCCTGTCCCAATACCAGTGCTCCGCCCCTGGTTGCAACATAACTTCATGAATATCTGCATTTCATGTAATAATGTTTTTTTAATCGATTGTAGGGGAGAAAAATCTCTGCCATGGTACAAGAGTCTTACAATATGCTAGTGCCCCCATACTCAATTAGCGGCCTGCGGGCCATTTGTGGCCCCCGGGGCATCTATTTGTGGCCCTTGAATAATTATGAAAAATGGGGGGGGATATGTTTTTTTTTTGGTCCGATCGCGCTGTCTGCTCTTATTTTCAAATCGCTCCCAAGACGCTAAGAAGAAGCGTGCCGTGCCCCTCCCCCTCAGTCTGTCTCTCTTTCTCCCTCTTTGCCAGTCACTCACTGCAGGCTCCGGTCAGAATAGAAGTGACTCCGACGGTGGCATCAGAGGTTGTTAGGTAGACTACAAGGAAAGGACGGTATCGGAGCCTGTAAATAAATTATGTACAAAGTTCTCTATGCCTCGTTTTTTAAAGTAATGGCCCACATTTGATTGCTAACAGTGTGTTAGGACTTTGAATTGGTTTAGCAGTAGCTGTAGCTAGTTGCTAACACAATTGAAGGCAAATTATGTTTGATCTCTGCTGGCAGCTAACTAGTGGTACTTAAAAACGAATGGCTTGATAACAATTTTCACACTTTAAAACAGTCCCCAAATAGTTCGTTTGAAATGATAAGCCCCTCTTAAGACAAAAAAAAACAAAGTTATCTGCCTACGCAACTGAATAGATGACAAAAATACCCTGTACCGAAATTCTAAGCACCTGCCTCGCCATCAGTTGTATCGAAACGAGTCACCATCATCTGCTCCACTCCCATGTTTTTAAAATGTAGGCTATTTCCCGCTGCCTTCCCTTTGTTATTGATCCGAAAACATCCCTTTTTAAATTAGGCTACTCTCCTCTTGTGGGGAAGGAACACGTGTGAAAGGGGAAAGGGGAGCGTTATTAAAAATTACCCTAGCGTGGGGAATCTCTCTCTCTTTCTCTCTCTCTCTCTCTTTTACGCACGAAGTTGACAGGTAGCCTGTGATGATCAGCAGGGGGAAATAGACGCGTAATGCGACATGTGTTGATTCAGCATAGAAATGTTTCGCAAGTTTTTGTTTTTAAACTTCCATCCCACCGTAGTATAGGGCCAAAGGAAAATGAAATAATCACAGCGTCGGCAGGCTACCAAACGAAGATTCTAGGCGCGTCAAGTTGGACGCCCGCACAGCAACATTCTATCTTGATAGAACATGGTTCCTACAACTTTACCGACAATAATAGATTAAAAAAGTACCCTACCACAACGGCAGATAAGCGGGATAACGGCCTTCAAGGTCGACCGGTTATACGAAATGAATGGCTTGGCGGAGGCACGCGCGCTGCGCGCGTCGCCAAAGTTCAAAGCCGCCGCCTCGCCATTAATTTCGTATAACCGGTCACCTCGTCGGCCGTTATCCCTTACTTATGAGCAACTTGAGGATTTATTATTGGCTGTTGCATTTAATGAACATTACATGAAATGTGCCATTTTCTTGTTGACAAAACCAGAGGTCCATGATATTATTGCATCTGATTCTCATTATGCATGCGAGAGCTGCATAAGCAAAGTCATAATAAGCAACATTTCTTGTTTGAAAAGTGTTATCTCCAGGCTTACGTCGTGACTCGTGTTGGCCCTTTCTTGGGAGGAATTTGGAAAAACTGGCCCTCGGGGACTTTGAATTGAGTACCCCTGCCCTGTGCTAGTGGAAAGTCATAACAACTGAAACATTTTCATGATGTCAGGCATAGTGTAATTATTGCTTTATGCCCTGTGAATTGAGACAGTGTCATATATTGCTGATTCTGCATTTTTTCAACAGATTTATCAGTTGATTGATGGGTTTCTCATTCATGATGTCGTCACATCATCTTTTTTTCCCAATAGGAATAACGCGGTACAAACGGCCAGTAATCAGGTACGCAAGACTAAATTATTGTTCACCTTTTTGGAGCTTGAGTTATTTCTTACTCAGATGACATTGCATTTATTTCATTTAACTCACTTGATGTCAATGATACTTTAGTTTGGATCCTAATGTTCGGTGCCAATGATGCCCAAGTGTGTCAGTTCATTTTTTTAATGGTGTGGTGTTGGCAATGGCATAGAATTCAATTTCCTGTGAGTGTTGGGGAAAAAAATACCCAAAATGCTGGAAATACACTGCTGCGTTGTAAGATTTGAAAATGGCTGACAGCCAATGGGTTGAATGATTTTCTGTTCATGTTTTATTTTCTGTTCATGTCCTAGGATGGCATCAAACACCAGGCCTAATGGTTGGGTGGTGGGGAGTTGCCAGCATCTCTGTGTGCATGGGGCCAAATCTGCGCACCATGAAACATCCTGCCCCAATGACAGGGGGGCTCTAGCCAAAGTCTCCATCAGGTGCTACATGCATGATGCCGCAGCGTTAGCCCCCAGCATCTCCAATCACACCGGAAAACTCCAGACAGAGCAGAAGACTGAGAAAACAGGTAAGGCTTTACTGTCTGGAGGTATTGCACACCACCCCAGTCACTTCACCAGGGTATATACACAAATCTTGAAGTCAAATTTACTACCATTTAATACCCCTTTGCACTACCTTTAGACTTTTTTTTACAACCATCACGACACTCCGATGCAAGTATTAACAAGACATCTTTTGTAATTTCTACCTCCTTAACATTACAATACATACATTTTCGTTTTTTGCAAAAAAGATGCCTGAAAGAGAGCAGTGCGGCGGGACGGTACAATGCTCAGGTGGCTACAGTTGCGCAAATCACTGTTGTATGAAAAAACTGTGATAATTATTGAACCAACAAAGATTGTTTTAATTAAAATGGTAACATTAAAAAAATAATACCACGTTTTTCAAAAAATAATACCTTTTGAGGAAATTTACAACTTTTAAGGCCATTACATTTTTTCTTTTGAATTGATCACTTTTTAATACTTTTTAAAACCCTGCATACTCCCTGTTCACGCTACACCCTACGCGCACTAACATCTGGACGCAGATACAGGAGAATGCATATTTTCAATACCAGCAGACGTAAACCTATTAAAAATAATGGGCTCAAACTACAAGACTATCTGCCCGATTCTCGGTTGAAACCAACCTTGTTTTAACATTCTGTTTTGTGTCCTTGGGTAGCTTGAAAATATATTTATTTATATAAGTATATATAAATAAATATTTATTAATATATATATATACATAAATATTTATTTATTACCCAAAGTGTAATGATTATGTAAACTATATACTTTCTATGAGCAACTGAATCAATTATAACTGTAGAATGAATTAGGACTCAACTGCTCTGTACTTGCAGGTCACGTGCACATGAAGAACAGTAATAAAAACTTGACCGAAGGAACTTTCAGCAGTAAACCCAAGATGTGCGATACCAATGCCCTCCTCCCTTGGTTGCCCAGCAAGGACTTCAATGGAAAAAGGTGCTTAGCATTTCTCGACCACCATGACTAAAGCAGCCCAGTCTCATACCATTTCGTAGTACGGCCACGAAATTGTAGGCCAAAAATAGGCGCAGATTACGTAAGGGTGTTACGAATCAGACAGCCCATTGAAATACATAGGTTGTGGATTCTTAGCCCAGTCATGAAAAATGGGCCTTAACGGTATCACGAATGTTATAGATCAATTTCGTGACCATACTACGAAATGGCATGAGACACAGTTGCCTAAAGAAGGTCTTGTCTTAGCTTGATTTGACCATGGATGGAACTGGAGATCTGGGAGGGTCTTGTTACCAGAGTTCATCAACAAAGTTCATCCCTTCCACCACTAATCTTTTTTTCAATTACATTGAACAAATGATAGCTTCTGTTTGAAATAGGACATTTTTTAAATTTCGAAGTTCACCCCTCCCTCAGTCCAGCAGTTCCAAACCCTCTGTTTGAATAAAATTACCATGAGCGGATGGTAAAACCAGGTTTTAGCTGTGTCTTAGGTTGGTTTGTGATTAAAAAAATACAACCAATTTTGGCTCCCCTTGTTCCTACAATAATAACATTTCTGTCTGTCGCTTTCTCTCTCAGCTATGAATGTTCGGGTGACAAT
This sequence comes from Engraulis encrasicolus, assembly GCF_034702125.1. Lineage (NCBI taxonomy): Eukaryota > Metazoa > Chordata > Actinopteri > Clupeiformes > Engraulidae > Engraulis > Engraulis encrasicolus. The sequence continues at coordinate 25,766,021 of NC_085860.1, forward strand.
GGCATGGACTGTCAATCTAGGAGAGGCGACGGTCAGAGCCAGAGTCACAGTCCTCGTGTGATCCCTGCCCCACCGGAGACCAGAGACGGCAGGTAGGTGTATGGTAGCCTGATTATCATCGACTTTTCAAATCTCTTCGAGACTTGGTCTGACCAAGAGCATAACAATTAACATTTCCCAAACGGCATGGTTGACAAGCCTCCCTTGGTTTGCTGATGGTTATTTGCTTACCAACAAAGTGGGAGCAGTTCCCGATTTTTCGGGAGCTCAGAAAGTAGGCTACTTGCATTGCCCTTGACCTGACTAGTTGCAACGCTGAACGTGTTGCGTCACTAGGAGGGCACGGCTAGGCTAGGTGTATGGCCCTGCTTGGTAAAGCCATAGGCATAGTTAAAGCCTATTATTTCAGAGTCCATCAGAGGACCCCCCCTAAATCTAGCCAGCCACTGGAACTGACACCAGCCCATTGTGAGCACTTTCTTATCCAGTTACAGGGACAATGGAAAACTCACAAAAGGAAGGCAGCAAACGGTTTTGCTAACTACAACCTTTTTCATGCATGATTTAAGCAGAAAGGGTCCTGTTACGCTACAGTCACCCATGTACAAGGCCCTTCGACCTGGCCATTCATTATCTTCCCCCCATATATACACAGGAACGGTTAAGCTCCGAATGATTTATGCAATTGTCGATTTACATCTTTAATGCGACCAAAATAGTGGCCGCCGCCCGCAACAGGTAAAAGTTACATCACGACACTAAATAAAATGCCTCAGAAACGCACTGTAAATGAAAGGTTTAAGTTCTGCATTACAGAATTAAAACTAATTTTGGTCAAACTGTGTATAAAATGGAAATGTCACTGGTATCTCTTAAAGATATGTCTGGTTGTTAAAAAAAGTGGTTTAATATGAAATGTATGGAAATCATTCCTTTCCGTTATTGTTCAGGATGAAAATGGATAATACCCAAGTTATTTACCATTAAACCCAAGAAATGTAGCGACAATGTAGTATTTAATTTCTTTTAAACAATTGTTTTAACAGGTTCACCCTAAAACCACTTCTGGATGTCCACAGAACACGTCTACCATCTCAAGTAGCTCAGGTTCCATCGCATGACACACCTGCAGAAAATGGCAGCCACCGCAACCAGCAGCAGCCGCAGCAGCTAGAGTGCCACCACAACCTGCTTCACACCAAGTAACACCCAGCAGCAGCACCAGACACAGGGACTGCCAACCATTACTGTTCCAAACACAGCTAAGTAGCCTACTGTACAATCAAGGATCACTTGTTGCCAGGATGCGGTCTCTGATGTCCAGTAGGAGTGTCTGTTCAGTTTTTTTAAATATATATATTTTCAGGCGAGATGAACTTGCTTACGTTGAACTTACACTTGATGAAGTTTTTCTTTGACATCACGTTTGTGTCCACGGGTGCCTCAGCTCCTGATGTGTGTAGTTGCGAAGTGGACTTCCATTTTGGCTTATGGCCATTCAGCTAATTCTTTTAGGCTACAGAGTACATCATTCATGTACCTTTAATATAATATATGCATATATTTTCAGACCAAAAGAATATTTGTTTTTCATCCGTTAATTTAAAAATAAAATCTACAATATTTTGTAGCCACTCACATATTTTTCCCACTCACTCCTCTGTCTAATAAACTTTTAGAAATTCTTTCTAGTTTCACTTAGGACCCACACCCATGTCTCTCTGGGAAAAGAAAAGAAAAATCTTGCCAGGGGGCTTGTGTACAAAGACTTACACAGAGTTCCTACTTAATCTGTGCATATGTGAAAATCTGAAAAGATACACACCTGAGAATTCTGATGCATCAATCCTCCATACACAGTAAACAGGTTCTTGGGCACATTGTCATGCTACATCCCATTTAATGTCAAAAGCATGCAGTCCCATGCATTTTTCCATGTTAAGGCAGTCTTTGTACGTCCTGGTCTAGAATGGCCAAATTGAAAGACAATTATTGAAGAGAGGGTGGTGAATACTGATGGAGTTTAAAATTTGTGTCTGATTTTACCCAAGCACCAACGTTTGGTCGACTCGTGACATTTATTGAGTCATCATTCGCCCCCTCCCGCACTTGCTGATTGACCAGTTGTGAGGCAACAGGAATAATGTCTTCCCAGAGGACCCGGCCCAGGCGTCCCGACGAAGAGGGAGGGAAATGTAAACTGACTGGAGCCTTAGAGTTGGCAAGGCCTGGTTATATTATAATGGATGGAAATGCAATGCTGGTTGAACTATCCAGTGATGCCAACTATCCTGATGTGTTATTGTGCATTCACATGCTCTCGGAAGTAGATTTATGTAGTCTCGTAAACTCATATTTTTAAAAATTCAATGAGTTGTCTAGTGGAAAATACCGCAAAGGGGGCGTTTATATGTGCTTCCCATGTCTGTGTTTGGTATTTACCATAATTCTCAGAGCACATGAATACACGGTCACTGTGTGTGCTTGAGTGGACTTGTATTACATCATCAAAAGCAAACATGTACAAACTGGAAACCTTAAAAAAAATATTTAATTTAAAAATGTTCAAAAATGCATGTATGTACAAATGAATAAGGCACTCAAAATGCAATAAGAACTATGTGTTTGTAAGAAAAATGGCCATGGATTTGTTAGTCTTCTGTTGGCTCCTGGACTCCTGCAAACTGCTGGAGGTGAAAGTGACTCTCTGTTTGACGCACCATCTCTCGAAGGGCCACAAATCCTGCTAAGGCCTGCACACAGAAAGAGCAAAGGGAGCTCCAAGGTAAACAAAGCACTGGAACCACTAATGCCTTTCAGAATCAATTTTTAAATTCAAAATGACAATTGCCATTGTCAATTAAGCACGAAGGATTGTTTTTTTTTATGTAGAGGAACCTATAATTCCTTCTTGTTATTAAAAATAAAGTTTTAATTGTAAGAAATGCAACAATGCATTGTTCAAAACACCAAGAAAAAGAATTTTAACTACAGTTAAGAAATGTTTGTTTGGATCAATTAATGACATCCAACTGTGAATTGATGGGTTGCCTTCACTACCCAGTAAAAGGCAAATGACAGTCTGTTCTCAAACTGTGGGTTGGTGCCCACTGGTGGGCCCTGAAGGTATTCCAATCAAAAACATATTTTTGCATGTAGTGCTTTTGATTTATTTGATTCTTATTGTGTATCGGATCAGAGGTGGGCCCTGAACATTTGTGGAAATGTTAAGGCAACCAAGTTGGAAAAGGTTGGGAACCCCTGGCCTAGAATATTGACCTTACCTCTGTGAGTATGAACAGGGACAGCACAATGTGAACCCCTCTCTCCAGTGGTTGAACCAGCATGGACTCATTGAAAAGTTGAAACAGAATGAGTGGAAACTGTAAAAGTAGACTCAGTAGCCAAAAGCCAGCCAGTTCAGGTACCTGTGGATGAAATAGTACAGCTACTACTTGTATGTGGTTGTGATGTGAATGGTTCTCATTCATTCGAGTCATGGTCAAAACAAGCTGTATTCAGCCTTTTAAAAAAATAATAAAGAAAATTAAAAGGTGCACCGTGTAATATTTTTAGTAGTTCATTTCCAGAATTCATGCTGCCCATTCAAATATGTTACCTTTTTAACAAATACCAGCACTATCAAATTCTAAGTATTCATTGAGTATGACTGAGAAAACTGCTCTTTTCATACATGAAAAGGGGGATCTTCCCCATGGTCCGCCTTTTTTTTGCTACAGAACTTACTGTACTTTGGTCATACTAGAAATTGAAACATTAGTTTATTACTTGGTAAATATTCATGAAAAGATCAAATTTGGCAATAGACAGCACAATTTGAATGAGCAGCATAGTTGCAATACCTACTCTGGCCACAATTCTACACAGTGCACCTTTAAACACCTTGAAGGTGTTTCTAGCCATGCCTCATCATCGGTTGCCTGCTCTGTCTGATCAGATTCCTCTCCATCATGCGCACTGAACTCAACTGAGTACCGGTATGCATTTAGTGGGTGTTTCTCCAACTAGGGTACATATTGACCGGTGCATTTTCAGGAATTTTAGAAACATGTTTGGATGAAACTATTAGTACACTTTGTATTCACAATCTGTCTACATACCTGCTAAGATGTTGGCAGTGATAAATTCATAGAATTAATATTATATTTTAGGCATTTTTTTCAGGCCAGGCAAAGAAATGGTCATTTCCATCACCAACCAAAAATGTGTTTTTAAGAAAAAATGAATTAAGATTATTTTTTCCCTAAACAGATTTCATATACAAGCACACTGGCATCTATTCAAATCTTACATTTATATATATTTCAAAAATGGCAGTTAAAAGATTTTATTATATTTACTCAATGTGGCGCACATTATTAGGTTACTGAAACATATACTTTAGCATTATATATATTTTAAATTGAATATAATTAAATCCATACACCTTTACCCCACCATCAGGCATACAGCTATCTGCATAACAATAATTATTGAATAAAATGTACTTCTAAAATGTATTTTTATGTTAAAATATGTGTGGTTGTGGAAATGACATATGGTAGTGGAATAGACGGGGCAGTTGTGGAAATGACATTACTGCATTTATTGTTATTTTTCTCACAGAACAACAATTTTTACTTTGTGGAAAAATGTATGTATGAACATATTAAATGAACATAATGATATTACATACCATTTTTTTTTAAAGCAATTTAGATAGGCTTGTAGTCTACACAGTATTTCATACATAAGACACTTTAATCAGATAGGCCCTACAGACAATAAAGCACAGGCTTTGAAAATATAACACTACTCTATCAGGTAAAATATATATAATACATCCATGAGGCCATTTTATTTTCATTTTTACACTATATGAGCCAAAATATGCAATTTGTGTGCAAGCAAGCAACAGGCAAAACTACAAAAGGCCAAGCTACACCATGCAATTGCTTTGAACTGATCTGAATCTCTCAGCTGAAATGGTAACGAACAAAAACAATGTTAAAATGTTTACATTTCATTAAAAATCTCCTTCCAAATGGAAGGTTCCAGCATCATGTGCCTCTTTGTTACAGGCACTGGCTCTGGAACCATCCTAATTAGGTCCTCTGGCCGATACCAGATGACATCATCGCGCATTGGCCAGAAAAACCTGTTAATGCCAATACGGCTCATGGTCTTAACCAGCAAACAGCTGTCAGAGCCCACGTCTATTACAATCCCAGGATACGGATCCCCATCATACTTGACGATGCACCATCTCCCAACCAGGCCCGTGTGCACATTTGGGATGGGCTGGCTGCCAGATGTACTTGGGCCTGATGAAGGCAAAGACATCTGTACTTTTTTTAGACCGTAACACTGGCACGTGTTTGGCTCCTGGCAGAAACAGCTTAGAACTCGCCAAGCTATCTCTCCTGGTTCTGTGGATACAATCTGAAAGAAAAAGAACAATCAAAACTTGGATGCTGTCATGGGAATATCACAAGTGTTACAGTTATAGTTACAGTTAGCAAGCTGACACTTAAATGCAAAAGTGAATTATTACAGGGAATGTATTTCTCCTTGCTGCCTTGGTGATTAGGTGTGTGTGTGTGTGTGTGTGTGTGTGTGTGTGTGTGTGTGTGTGTGCCAAATTCCTTCTTCAACATGGAAGCTACACGGTACTTTTTAACAATTCTCCCAGCCACAATTTTTGAAATAATTTGGCGACCCTTGCGACTGCCTGTGTCATATTTTGCCTTTATTTCTGAAATAATGCTGTTGTGAAATAACAGCGTTCTTCTTAATTGTTTTGGACCTTGCTTCAGCTGTTGTTTAGTTTTTGATTTTGGAGTTTCCACTTTGGGCGTTCCATTTTGTTCCATTTTATTTTGGAGACGATGACATCTTTTCTTGTATTTTTCTACTCGTCTAAGGGCTTTCTCCAATTTTGCTTTTGCTTCATTAAGATCATTGTCTTTGCACCTTGATTGTCTGGTCCTCCTCTTCCTCTTTTTCTTCTGTGTCTCTGGCTGACAGGGTCGCTCGGGTGCTGTTGTTGCTGCTGGTGACGCTGTTGGTGTTGATGATGCTGTTTCAAGGACCTCTTTCAGCCTGTCTCTTCTATTTCTTTGCGTGATTCGCCATTGTCTTCTTAGTTTTCTTTGCTCTCTTTTAGGTAATTCCTGTACTTGCTTCACTATCCCTTTCTCTTTTTTCCTTTGGTATCTTTCTCTGTCTTTTCTCAAGAACTCTGCGTATTTAACAGGGTCGGATTTTATTCTATCCCTGTACGATTGGGACTTTTCCTTTGCCGTTTGTGGGGCCATCTAAAAGAAAGAGAGAGACCAATTATGAATTGTTTTTTTATGTGACAAACGGTCCAACTTAAATGGTCAGGGATAATGGTAAGGGATTTCATGTAGCCATGACGCATACACCCGACTCTCAATCACACGCACACCACCACCATACACATAAAATATCTTATTACATATAGTAATACCATCCCCCTCCACCACCACCACCCTCACTATCACCCTATTGCACTTTAATTAACCTCTTCCTATTCCTGTTTTTAGTATAATTGCACTTCAACATCCCATACCCCCCACATACATTACACATAGTTTACTATCGTACAACACAACCCATACCCTGACACTTCTGCATTTCACGCACTCAACTTATGGCATTTACTGCACTTTAACAGCCCCTCCCACCCACACCCGACACCCCCCCACCCCCCAATTCCCTACAATTTGGTACTACTGCACTTCAACATCCCATAACCCCATCCACATGTCATTTCCAGAACCAACCTGTCTTTTCCACTACCATGGAGGCAGTAGTGGAAATGACGGTTGTGGAAATGACATTTTTTCACATTCCCTCCAAAATCTCAGGCTAAGCTAAGCATTCTATCCATAGTTTTAACCCAGAGCATTGCACAATCATATATTACAACAAATACACTTTTAAAAGTCCTGTTTTTTATCTTTCCACCATGAAATAAGAGCAGTTTGGAAATGACATACATAAAGTGTCTGATGCGTTAAGCCATATTTACCTTGATTTATGTTATTTTTTCTTACTCCCATGTGGGGAGACCTCTGGCATCAATCCATGGGAATCCTTCTGGAGATTCCGTTGCTGTGGTTACTGAGTAAATAATTCTGAAGCAAGATGCCTGGGATTGTAGTTTTTTACAGAGTTGTGGAAATGACGCTAAATCCAGGGGACAGGCGTTCAACATGTGAAAAATGTAATATTTTCCAAATATATTTTTTTAATACAATACACATTCACTTAAATGGATCTTAATTAACCACCTTTGCTTGGATTTAACATTAGTTTGCATTTATATCATGATGTTAAACAAGGTCAAAGGTCATACTTATGGCTTGGGGACAGAGGCAAAATGCCTGTAAACACATACAAAATGGTCTATTTTTTGTAGAAAACAACATAATTTAGTCATAATATTTTTTTCCAAGTTCACTTTACTGAGTAATAACTGTGGGTGAAATAATATTTAGGGTTTTTTTTCTTTTAAAACAAATATGGGCCAGGGACATAAAATGTACCATAGTTGGAGAAACACCCTAGTATGAAAGTGGGCATCTTCAAGCCATAAGGTTGCAATGTTGCACATGCTGACACGATGGGCATGGATTACAGTGTGCATTATGGATTTTGAATGAAAAGAAGAAGAAAAAAACTCACCTTCTCTTGTAAGTTTCCAATATAGCCTAGGTAGAGTCTTATTCCCTCGATAAGTGTCATCATTATGAGAACAGTCACCAGAATGAACTTGTAGTAGTCGGGAAGAGCGGGGTACTGGAGTAGAAAGAGCGTCAAACTTGACTTATTTGAAGATCCACTGTTACTTTTAAAAATATGGGATGTCCATCTGGTTTTACCTTACCTTAAGCTGGAGCATGACGACTTCACATACCCACCACGCGGGAAAGAACCACAGGTTAAAGTAAAGGGACATCTGGAGGGGAAGACTGGAGACAACCGCATCATCTAAGAACACAGTGAATACATGCCCATCATTGGAGTGGAGTGTAGAGACTAGAGACTACCCTCACTGAAGTAGGCTACAACCAATGCCCCTTTCATCGTAACCAAAGAAGCTATTTTACTGCGGACGGTGCACATGATATTTGCTGGCTGGATGGCAACAGGATACTATTACAAAATTAGTTCTTTACTGTTTAACTGGGTGAACTGTTTTTTTTGTGCCAGCAGCAGATGTTAGCTCTCATGGCGGTGGTCTCAAGCTGAAGCTAGCTAGAGGTGGTATCTTTCTTGTTGATCTGATTTCTATCACAATATGCCTACCTTTTCTCAAAAAAGCACGGTCATCTTGTGGAGACGGCTGTGTGAGATTATGATCGGCAAAGACCGTTCTTGTGAGTCCTCCTAGTCGCTGTCTTATGTGCTCTGGTAACTCCATAACCACGGCACATCTGACCGCGGTAACTGAAACCACTGGAGACAACAACAAACCGGGTAGAGTGCGTTTCAAGGGGCGTGACTGAACTTCCGAGGCATGCACGCAAAAACCCAGTCGTTACGTCTGGCCCGCCCACCCAAATGAGCTGGCGGAGGGGAAAAGAACAAGCTGCTTGTAGTGATGGGATTTTCGTCTCTTTTCTGAGATGCGGTTCTTTTGGCTCTTCTTACTATGGAGAGACGGCTCTTTCGGCTCCCAATCGGCTCCCCATACATACATATGTTTTGCTTCGTTTCTGGTCTGCTCCTGTTGTCTTTCTGCTCCTTGACTGTTGTCTGTAACCCCTGCCGATGCTCATAGATCTTGGCCAATTTTGCCAAAGAAATCGAGAGAAAAGTGTTTTAAATTGTTGGTTATGTGGGAATTGCAGAGAATATGCGTAACAAGAGAGAGGGAGAGAGACAGTGAGGCACCGGAAGACCTTAAAAAATAATAACAAATAAAACAGTTCGGCCCCTAATGTGGGGCCGGTTCTTTTCGTTCACCTCAAATATGGCTTTCAGGCCGACCAGAACGGAGCCGGTGTCGGTGCTCGCACCAGTTACGTTCGGCACTAAAGTGTTTGTCTGCGAACCGCCAGTGTTCATACCGGCCTCTGAACTTTTCCCGCACGTGACTGAGTTACCCGGATGAACCTGCTGACGACCACGCTGTCGTCACGGTTCGCAGAGAAAAACCTAGTATTTTGCGGTTCGCATTGCGAACCAATTTTCCGGTTCGCGAACGCAAATATCTGTGGCGTGAACATGACGGTCGGTTCGCGATTAGGTGCGGGAACGGGCTCCAGCACGGTTCTCAGTCGGCCTGAACGCGCTAAAAGAGCCGGCTCTTTGTCGGCTCTCGTTCACGACCGACACATCACTAGCTGCTTGGCATTGAATGGCACTTCATCAAAAAAAATCCATTCATAATTTGTTGACTGCTGAGACAGACAGAAAAACCAACGCGACCGAAAAAATAACCTCATTGGCAGAGAAGAAGCTGAGCAATATTCACATTGAACTGTATTATAATAATATATTATATACAAACCCCAACTCCGATGAAGTTGGGACGTTTGGTAAACAGTGAATAAAATCAAAATGCTATCATTTTCAAAACATTCAATCTATTCATTAGATGGAGAATAGTGAAAAGACAACATATTAAGTGTTAAAACTGAGAAAAAATATTGTTTTAGGGGACATATGTAGGCCTACTCATTTCTAATTTGATAAATCCAACACGTCTCAAAAGAGTTGGGACGGGGACAATAAATGGCAGCAAATGTCGAGGAAGACTAAAAACAAAACAAAAGACAACACTTAATAGTTAAATACATTAACCGATGAGATGATTTTATATAAAAAACAGTGTTAATTCCTATCTTGGACATGATTTCACCAGCTTAAATGGTGGATGTATTCCTTGTCATGTTTTGCAATGTTTTCCTTTCTGTAGTGCTTACAGTGTGACAGGTCTTGACCAAAAACCCACCATTTTATCACCTGCTGGTCCTTATGATGGAGCCAAACTGTTAAAACATAGTAGAGAATGCAATTTGACCTTACTATGTGGCATTAATCGAAGATCTCCCTTCAAAATATAATGCATGAGTGGCTTTTCATGCTGTTTAAAACCCATTTATACCATTCAGCACTGTATTTAACTCTACAGATGAGTGAGAACATCTTAACCAATGCACTACTGCACCCGCATGCCATCATGGAGGCTGACTTTTGAAGCTAGCACTAACACAAGTTGGATGGTCCATTTTTACTGTAGCACAGGATGTGCAATGCTCTATTATTGTCAAAAAGAATGGACTTCTACAACTTCTGCTGACTTCTGTAAGCAAATGACAGTTTCCCATGTCTTCTGGGTCTGTTTCAAGTGAGCTCAGGTGCTTAGGAGAATGTTACACCCCTGTATCATTTTCATGCATTAAGCATTCTTAATATGGTCAATTTTCAATAGCTCTAATTCCTGGAGTGCTAGAGTGAGACTACAGCCAATATATATTTCATGATGTCATGAACCTATACAATGATTTTAATAACAGAAATATGTCTTATATACACTCAATCATGGTAAATCAAAGGGAATTCAAAAATGTATGTAATAACTATGGTAATTATTCCCTTTGCATCTTTAATTCTGAGTGACTCAGCCTCTCTGTGATGATCTTATACCTGGACACCTATATTGTCCGTCAGTACAATTCATTTTGAAATGTTCTTCTTTGTTGTTTTATCTTATTTGGATGTTTACTAAATTTCACTGATCCCCGTCCCAACTCTTTTGAGACGTGTTGGATTTATCAAATTAGAAATGAGTACATATGTCCCCCAAAACAATATTTTTTCTCGGTTTTAACACTTAATATGTTGTCTTTTCACTATTCTCTATCTAATGAATAGATTGTATGTTTTGAAAATGATAGCATTTTGATTTTATTCACTGTTTACCAAACGTCCCAACTTCATCGGAGTTGGGGTTTGTAATATATATAATATATAATATTGCATCTCTGAACATTACTAGTATTGTTATATATTGTATTTATCCCAGTGGGGCACTGCCTCACAGACATAAATTGGTTGTGAAAGGCCGTGTGCAGTGTGGGAGCCATGTTAGGTGGCCCTTGCTGGGATCTACTAATAGGCTGGGAGGCCTTGTCCTGGCAAGTTTTGGGAACCCCTGGCCTACCCTATCCTCTTTTGACTGAGCAAGGGGCTGGTGGCCATTTCCTTTCCCAGCTGCCTAAACCTTTCTGCAGCTCAACTCATCATAGAATTAGACCCGTGGCTTGACAGTCAACCTTCATTTTTTTTAGATCAACCCATCACACTGCTATCAGGACGAGTGTCACAGCCCACAAAGTGTCTTGGCTGACTGTCAACATCCTGTCTGTCCGGTGTACTCTTATGCGCAGGAACTGGGCCTTGCCCCAGGTTTGTTGATAGCACAACACTGTATTACACAAGTCATGTAAACAATGTGTCTTTACTTTTGTAAAAAAAAAAAAAAAACACACGCAATTTGAAATTCCACTATACTGGCATAGACACAAAGTAGACACTTGTGAAAACCTGATGCAAGCATTTAAAATACTTTATGAAGAAGGTTACTACGCCGGTGACATGCGTTCGATTCCCGACTGGGTCATTTGCCAATCATTTCCCGTCTCGCTCTCCCCACTCGCTTCCTGTCTCTCTCACACTGTCACACTGTCATTGCAATAAAGGTTAAAAAAAAGCAATATATATATATATTTCTCTCCCCCTGCCAGTGGTCTGGCCAACACAGACTATCCGTTCGTCTCGTCCTGGACTGCTCCTGCCGACCATTATGGCAGAAATTCAGAGTCTGCCCTTTCCGTCGGCTTGTCTTCGTCTGCTCCTGCTGGCCAGCAACTGGGGGTTATCGACGTGGAGACTGTGTCCCCTACTTCCATCGTCTCGTCTGCGACTGCTTCTGTTGGCCAATGTCTAATGTCCAGAGGAGCGTTTCATCAGTCTCTTCCCGTCCAGCAGCATCTGGATGGTGGTGGTGCAGATGTGCCTGCTCATGTGACTATCTCGTCTCTCAAGGCCCAGTCATGGTCCACTGGAGCGTTTCATTCTGATCCGTTGGCAACTACGGATTCACGGGTGATTTCGAAGCTGAACCTTGAAATGCGCCACCACCACCCTGGCATTGCACATCGTCTGACTAAATGCAACAACAGAGTCTCTCGTAAGTCGCCTGCTCGTTCTGTAAATGTGGACAATTTATGTAGTGTAAAACTTTCGGAGCCCTCTTCTAATCTTGGAGCTGCCACACTCTCGTCCTTTGCTCTTTTAAATGTTCGGTCCCTTAACAACAAAGGGCCATTTATTAATGATGCAATTACAGATATGGACTTGGACTTCATGTGTCTAACTGAAACTTGGCAACTTCCTCATGATTATATGTCGTTAAATGAAGCTGCACCTCCTGGCTATTCTTTTATTGATAAGCCCCGCCTCTCAGGGCGCGGGGGAGGTCTGGCTGTCATTCACCGCAGTGCTTTTAATGTCGTGTCTGTGCCGCTGCAGCTATTTGCATCTTTTGAATGTCTGGCTGTAGGGTTTACTGGGAGCCAACCTTTACTCTTATTACTTGTCTATAGACCCCCTAAGGCATCCTCTGTCTTTATAAGTGAATTTACTGAGCTGCTCTCTTATGTAGCCTATGTCCCAAGTACTCCTCCATCCTGGTCTTGGGTGATTTTAATATTCATGTTAAATCTCATAATTGTAACTTTGCCATTCAATTCTTAAATGTTTTGAACTGCTTTGACTTTACCCAGCACATACATTTCCCTACACACTCTAAAGGTCACACACTGGATCTTGTGTGCTCCAGTGGTACATCACCATATAACATTGTGCCTAAAAATCTGTCAATCTCTGATCACATAGCTGTTCTTTTCCATCTTGCTATCCCTGTTACCCAGCACCACCGCCGCCCCCTTCGCTCCATCACATACCGTAATACTAAGAACATCAACATAACTGAGTTAACAGAGCTTTTACAATCTCAGCTGTCAGTGTTACCTCCCAGTCTGTGCTCTGATGATCTTGTGTCATCATATAATTCTAACCTCTCCTCTACACTCGACAAACTTGCCCCCCTGAAAACTCGTGTTGTCTCCTTTTCTCACTCAGCTCCTTGGTTTAATTCTGAGCTTAGGGAAATGAAGGCAGCTGGCCGTAGGCTCGAACGTCTCAGTAAAAAGACTGGGCTTACTGTTCATGCGCTTGCTTTTAAGGACCATGTCCTAGCATACAAGGAAGCCCTAAACAAGGCCAAGTCCTCGTATTACAGCTCTATTATCAGTACAGGCCAGGGCAATCCCAGAGCACTCTTCTCCACTGTTAGCAATATTCTCAAACCGTCTCAACCCTTCCCACTTACCCCTTCAACTGATCTCTGCTGTGAGTTCTTGAATTATTTTAATAACAAAATCAACACCATTTACAGTCAACTACAGTCTCTCCCCTCCCCCACTCTAAATGACAGCCCTTCTCTTCAGACACCTTCTCAACTATTTTCCTCTTTCTCTCCCGTTAATATTGAAACTGTCTGTGATCTTGCCAAGAAGGCCAGGCCTACCACCTGTCTCCTGGACCCTATGCCCTCCTCTCTTGTCAAGGCCTGTTTACCAGTTCTCAGTCCCCTCCTTACTAACATGATTAACACCTCTCTCCTGACAGGCATAGTTCCAAACTCCCTAAAGATTGCAGCCATCACGCCTGTCCTCAAAAAAGCTGGAGCTGCAGCGGATGATTTTAAAAACTACCGTCCCATCTCAAACCTTCCCTTCATCTCCAAGCTGCTAGAGCGTACTGTGGCCTTACAGCTTCAAGAATATATGACATCATTTAGCCTATGGGAGGAACTGCAGTCTGGGTTCAGGGCTAAGCATAGCACTGAAACTGCACTAGTCAAGGTCGTAAATGACCTTTTGTTAGCTGCGGATTCAGGCCATTTCAGTATCCTCCTGCTACTTGATTTAACAGTTGCTTTTGACACAGTCTGCCACAACGTCCTTCTCACAAGGCTGGAAACCCTATTGGGCATCACTGGTACTGCACTCTCCTTGCCTGGTTAACACCAGACCTAATCACAAGTGAGATTACAGATCGAAACGATTGTGTAGAACTAAAGGCAGTATGGGAGTTCCCAGGCTAGCACTCTCCTGGTTTAGGTCCTATCTAACTGGAAGAGAGCAGTTTGTCTCTATTGGTGATTTCCGGTCTCCAAATTCACTTCTCACACATGGTGTTCCACAAGGCTCAGTTCTAGGCCCCCTACTCTTCATCATTTATATTCTTCCCCTTGGTAACATTCTCCGAAAACATGGCCTAAATTTTCATTGTTATGCAGATGACACCCAAATCTACATTCACACTAAACCCTCCCATCCACTCCCCCTCGCTAACTTAACAACCTGCCTAAATGAAATTAGTAATTGGATGACCCAAAATTTTCTTAAACTTAATCAAAACAAAACCGAAGCCATCATCATCGCCGCCCCATCATTACTTAAAAAGATCAACCTTTCTCAGTTCCCTATCCCTGACTATTTTACCTCCACTTCCGCTGAAGTAAAAAATCTGGGCGTCATCATCGACTCTTCGCTCTCCTTTGAATCCCATATTAAACACCTCACCAAAACTGCGTTTTTCCACCTTAAAACCATCTCCAGACTTCGCCCTTCTCTTACCCCTACCTCTGCTGAGACCCTCATTCACGCTTTCGTAACCTCCAGATTATTGCAATGCCCTACTCACTGGTCTCCCTACTAAATTGATTAACCGTCTACAATACATTCAGAACTCAGCAGCTAGACTACTTACACACACCAGACCCTGGCATCACATTACCCCTATCCTCTATCAATTACACTGGCTTCCTATCCATTCACGTATCCATTTCAAAATTCTCCTCCTCGTATACAAGACCCAGCACAACCTTGCACCCTCCTACATCACAAGTCTCCTCACCCCATACAATCCCACCCGCACACTACGCTCCACTGACTCACTCCTCCTTACAGTTCCCTCCACATACAGTCCCAGGAAAAAGTTTGTACACCCCACAATTTCTTACATTTCAGTCAAAATTTATCATAAAACATGGTCTGATCTTCCCGGAAATCTCAAGAAAGAACAATCAGAGTCTGCTTTAACTAATTCCACACAAACATTTACATGTTATCATATTTTTATTGACCATAAGGCTATAACATTCACAGGACAGCAAGGCATAAGTAAGTACACCATTGCATTAAATAGGTTTTAACCCTCAGTTAGTTGCAATATCCTCAACCAGAGTTGTCCTGTAGTTGCAGATCAGATTAACAAAACAATCTGGATGTATCTTGTCTCCCTCTTCTTTAGAGAACTGCCTCTCGTCAGCAAGGTTTGTGGGATGTCTGGAGTGCATAGCTTTATTGACTTAATGCCATATAATCTCAATTGTTTTTAGTCAGGGCTTTGATTGGACTATTCCAGAATGTGTATTTCATTGTTACTAAGCCATTCTAATGTCGATTTGCTTCTAAAGTATGGGTTGTTGTCACATTTCAGCACCCATCCTCTTATGTGCTTCAACTGTGTGACAGACTTCCTCACGTTTTTTTTCTGTAAAACATCACAATAAACTTGAGTTCATTGCTCCACTGATAATAGCAAACTTTTATATAATGATATAATGATGCTCCCGCCATCATATAATGATGCTCCCGCCACCATACTCAGAAGTGGAGATGTAACCAAGAATAACTAAAAATGGGGTTCATTCTGCCAATCTAAAATGAATGGGGTTTCTGTCCAAAAAAATATTGCTGCACCTTTGAGGTTTGCGAAAAAGCATTTATATGCTTCATAAAATTACTGCTAAATATTCTGTAGACCAACGTTGAAACCAAAGTTGAATTTCTCAGGGGAACACATAGTATCATGTTTGGAGGAGAACTGGAGAACCACACCTTCACCAAAACATCATCTCCACCTTTGAGTATGGTGGCGGGAGCATCATTATATGCGGCTACCTTGGTGCCTCAGGCCCTTGTCAGTTTGCTATTATCAGTGGAACAATGAACTCAGAAGTTTATTGAGATATTTTACAGAAAAAATGTGAGGTAGTCTGTCACACAGTTGAAGCACACAAGAGGATGGGTGCTGAAATGGGACAACAACCCATATTTTAGAGGCAATTGACTTTTGAATTGCTTCATAACAATGAAATACACATTCTGGAATAGCCCAGTCAAAGCTCTGACAAAAACATTTGAGATGATATGGCATGAAGTCAAGAAAGCTATTCACTCCAGATATCGCAGAAACCTTGCTGAAGAAGGGCAGTTTTCTAAAGAAGAGGGAGTCAAGATACATCCAGATTGTTTTGTTAATCTGATCTGCAACTACAGGAAACATCTGGTTGAGGTTATTGCGACAAACTTAGGGTTAAAACCTATTGCATGCAAGGGTGTACTTACTTATGCCTTGCTGTCCTGTGAATGTTTACATCTTATGGCCAATGAAAATATGTAAACTTGTAAATGTTTGGGTTGAATTAGTTAAAGCAGACTCTGGTTGTTCCTTCTTGTGATTTCGGGGAAGATCAGACCATGCTTTATGACCAATTTTGACAGAAATGTAAGAAATTTCAAAGGGTGTACAAACTTTTTCCTGGGACTGTACCTGCGCACCATGGGCGACAGGGCATTTAGTGTTGTTGGCCCCAAACTTTGGAACTCACTCCCACTGTCACTTCGTCAGTGTTCTACACTGTCTACTTTTAAATCCAAGCTGAAGACACACCTTTTCACCTCTGCTTTCCCACTTCATTGACAGGCACTTCCACTTTATTTTAATTATCAGTTTATTTTTATTTTACATATTATTATTTTCCCCCTCATTTTGTTTTATTTTCAAATGCATTCTACTTCTTTTTCTTATTTGAAAACATTTATTTTTATTGTACTTTTATTTCTATTTTATTTTTGCATTTTAATTACTCTCCTATTGTTAATTCACTGAAGCTTTGTTGTACTTTCCCTACTGTTATGTATTTGTTTTGATTGTAAAGTGTCCTTGGGTATTTTGAAAGGCGCTCAAAAATAAAATTTATTATTATTATTATTATTATTATTATTATTATTATTATTATTAATATACTTTATGAAGACATTTTTGAAGTCTGCATTATTATCTATTCGTCACTGGCCCATGTACACTTTTCTTTGAACTAAATGATCCACAAATGATTTCAGATTTCCAAGATTTTATTGTCATTGTCGTCAACGAAATTGTGTGTGGAACAACAAAACACTGCATAGTTTCAAGTAGTAGTAATAGCTCATGTACACAGTTCACACACAGTTCCCACGAATAAATTAGCAACAACATATTGTGTGACTGGCGTCTCACCATTCTCCTTCGAAATGGCAGTAGTCTTCTTAGATTCCTTTCTTGCAGGGCTTGTTCATCTTAAACATGTTTTGGCAGGATATGGTGCCACCTTCCTCCTCGGTTTTCAAGCGTTTTATCAGCAGTGCGTCATCTTCTTCCTCGCTCACCGACAGCTCCACGTCAACCTCAGCAGCGCATGGCTCTACCAATTTGTCCGTTGCTGCTTTGTAAAAACCCTTTGCGCAGTGGTTCTGGTTGTCAGCTTCACAAGGTTCTGTAGACTCATCCATGACAGGGTATTGCTCGGGGTGTGATTGTGAATCCTCAATGTCTTGACACACTGAGACTTTGCTGATGTTTTCCATTTTCAGCTGAGAATACAAACAGGGGGAGCATGTGTCAATTACGGGCTAAATAGTCAACACTTTTTTAAAAGTATTTTTTGGGGCCTACCAGCGTTTATTATTACAGGGTAGTGGAGAACAGACAGGAAATGATTGGGAGAGAGAGACGGGGGAGGGTCCGGAAATGACCCTGGTCGGACTCGAACCAGGGTCCCTGTTGGCATGCAAGCCCAAATGTGGTGGGGTTAGTGTGTTGTACCACAGCGCCCCCCAGTGCACTGTCTAGGATGGTGGCCAGAGTGGGTATTTGCAACGATGCTGCTCATTAGGGGCCAAGCAGCGAAGCTGGCGAAGGCCCCTATAGTGTTAGCTGGTTTTCTTATTATTATGTCACCTTTCCTCTCCTTAGCAAGTCTATGGCAGCCCATAGAACCGTAGGTAGGAAAATGCTGTAAATTGGCACACACATTCGGGGCAGACTCAGCATCACCCACAGCGATTTATAGGTCCCCAGCCCCAGTGCTTAATTTGAGGGGGAGCAAGGGGGAGCTAGCTCCGGAACCTCAGACGAGAGTTACGGAACCTTGGATGGAACCTCAGGGAAAGACATCACAGACCCCCCCTCGTGGGGGAGCCACCCATCCTGTGCGCTCCAGGACCTCCCGCTTGACAAATTAAGCACTGCCCAGCCCCAACACTCTAGCGCCACCAGCAGGTCAAAGTTGCAGGTACATTTCTGCTTGTAACTTCTGAACTGCTGGGTAAATTTTCAAAAACCCGAAAATTCGGTATATAGTATCTCTCAACCGAGCTTCATATGGGGTTTCAAGGAATATTTGATATCTGTTATCGTTTAGCCGTGACAGCCAATCGAAATTGTTGTAAAAGTGGCGAAACAGGAAGTGAGGTCATATCTCAGCAACCCTTTGACGGTTTCGGCTAGGATTTTGTACACACATAGATGTCCATCCCCTGACCTAATGAAAAAAAATTCAGACTCCCAACTCAAACTCTGTAGCGCCACCAGCAGGTCAAAATTTTAGCTACATTTTTGCCTGTAGCTTTTAAACCATATGCACGATGTAAAATATATTATTATCACTAGAATCCTTGGGCCAAGCCGAATCCAACGCACTATATGACGTTATGTCAACGCAGAAGGGAAATTCCGCCATTTTGAATTTTCTGAAATTCACTGTAAGTCTATGGCAGCCCATAGAACCGTACATAGGAAAATGCTGTAAATTGGCAGACATATTTGAGGCAGCATCAACATTACCCACAGCGAGTTATAGGTCCCCAGCCCCAATACTCTAGCGCCACCAGCAGGTCAAAGTTGCAGGTACATTTCTGCTTGTAACTTTTGAACCGCTGGGCCAATTTTCATAAACTTGGTATCCCTGGAATCCTTGGACCAAGACGAATCCAACGCACCATATGACGTCATTTTCTGCCTGGATAGTTGTCCCGCCATTTTGTATTTTGTGAAATTAAAGAAAAATGCTACTTCTCCCACAATTTGTAACCATTTCACCCGCAATTCGGTATATAGTATATCTGGACTGAGCTACACATGGGGTCTCAAGGAATATTGGATATCTTTTATCGTTTAGCCGTGACAGCCAATCAAAATTGTCGTAAAAGTGGCGAAACAGGAAGTGAGGTCATATCTCAGCAACCGTTTGTCGAATTAGGCTGGGATTTTGTACAAACAAAGTAGTTGATCCCATGACCTACCACAAAAAAATTCAGACCCCCAGCTCAAACTCTGTAGCGCCACCAACAGGTCAGAAGTTAAGCTACATTTTGCCTGTAGCTTTTAAACCATATGCACAATGTAAAATATACTATTATCACTAGAATCCTTGGGCCAAGCCGAATCCAACGCACTATATGACGTTATGTCAACGCAGAAGGGAAATTCCGCCATTTTGAATTTTGTCAAATTCAATAAAATGCTACTTGTCACACAATTTTTGTCAGAATGACTTGCAAAAAGGTACACATCATCTTCAGACTGATAGGCAGTAGGGTATCCAAAGAATTTTTGATACCTCTTATCGTTTGGAGGTGACAGCCAATCAAAATTGTCGTAAAAGTGGCAAAACAGGAAGTGAGGTCCCTCCCACAAAAAAAATCCAGATTCCCAGCTCAAACTCTCTAGCGCCACCAACAGGTAACAGGAAGTGAGCTTATATCTCGGCAGCCCTTTAAGGGATTCAAAATAAACTTGGTTCATGTGAGCACACTCCCCTCCAAGGAATGCACACCAACATTGGCGAGATTTGGGCCAAAGGGTCCGCTGCAGTTCCTTCTGTTGCCGTGGCGACTTTGGCAAGTTTACTGCTTGGCCCCGCATTGCTGTGTATTCCTGTAGACCCGTTCAGAGTCGACATCCTCATGAATGCGTGCGCATCGTCGACTCAAACACACCACAGATAGTGTAAGGAAATTACGAGAGACTCCACTTTTCTGGGTGGTACTGCACTCTAGGGGGAGTGCAGACTCAATTCAGAAGAACGGGCTGCTGCGCTCAGAGCCGTATCTCGACGGGACTCACTAGTTTGACGCCGTGTCGGCCAGGATGGGCGGGTTTTGGGTTGTGCGGATGGGCGGGATTTGGGTTGTGCGTACTCGTGGACTTGGGAGCTCGTGCACAGCTGTAGCAGAGATTCTTCTCTCTAGGCCTACTCTCTCTGGCTGTAGTGCTGGGTGGTTTTGTCGATACACAAAAACATTAGGCTACTTTAATTCTCAATCGGCGTGCACGAGGGTTGTTTTGTCCACATACAAAAACATTTCTTTAATTCTCAATCATAAATACGCCTCAATTCTAATACGCCTCATTTTCAATTCTAAATCAGTGGCACACGGCAAACTGTTCGGCTATTAGTCGGTCTAATAAATTGTTTTTTATTATTAGGTTATGTTGGCCACCTACAAAAATAATTATTTAGGTTAATCCACAAACTGCTAATATACCTCGATTGCAATAACGGAACCGACTCAAGGCAACTGCGAGCAAACTTAGAACTCCTAATATGCCTCGTTTGCAATAACGGGACTTTCTGGACTCTTGTAAAGATCTTGTCCAGATAAAGTTGCATCGGCGCAGGGTAGGCATATTATGCAATGTGCTGATAGATAGTAGCCTACATTGCATTTGACCAAATAATGTACACGTTGGCCACCTACAAAAATAGGCTACTGTAATAATTTAGCTTAATTCACAAACTGCTTCGCCTCGTTTGCAATAATGGGACCTTGACTCAAAGCAACCACGAGCCAATTTCCAAACTTAGAGCGCTGATGCGTCTAATATGCCAGCTTCTGGACTCAAAGCAACTGCGAGCTTCTTGTATAGATCTTGTCAAGATAAAGTTGCATCGGCCTAGGGTATGCATTTTTTGTATTATTAGGTTACATGTTGGCCACCTACAAAAATAATTATTAAGGTTAATTCACGATTCAAGGCAACTGCGATCAAACTTAGAACTCTAATGCTTCAAATAGGCCTATGCCTCGTTTGCAATAACGGGACGTCAGCGCAGGGTAGCCTACGTTTAACAAATAATTAGGCCTAGTTGCTAATAAAAATGCGGTTGCATCAGGGTGTTGTTTGCAAAATTACTTGAATTACTGAAAACACAGCTAAATCTCAAATGGTGCACTTGTGCACTTCAGTGTTCATGTTTCAGTGCATCTGCCCATATTAGTTACGCACTGAAACATAGTGCATGAATTGCACAAGTGCGCCATTTGCTTTTCTGCACCGTGGGGCAGCTGTCACTCTGAATGACGTAAGGCGCAAGTACAGCCCTCTCGGGCGACACGGCGTCAAACTAGTGAGTCCCGTATCTCGACAGCGGCCACTAGGAGAACTGCAGATATGGGTAAAATTGGGAGTGGTGAAGCTGCATGGAATACTGGGTGACCGTGCAGACACTAAAGAGAGAAAACTGCCGCTCTGAAGCGTGTAAAAAATAAAAATAGAAATTCCAAAAAGTACACTTGTTATGCTATTTTGAGAGGGAAGTGGCTGATCCAGAAGCACAGTAGGTGTTTGTTGTTACACTACCGACTGGACTGATGACATCGCTAGGAATACCCGTGTCCGTGGTGCCCACTGCATATCTGAGGTTAGCGTGAGCATCCGTTATCTTATTTCGGAAAAAACACCTGTCGAGTCTCTGTACAAGTGAACGGAGCATGGACGATTTTGAGGCAGCAGTGCGCACGCAGCCTGTTTCATACCTGTTTACAAACTCTAAAGGGGTCTATTGCCAAATTTGATCTTTTCATGAATATTATTAAGTAATAAACTAATATTTATTAGTATGACCAAAGTACATAAGTTTTTCAGTTAAAAATGTCTATTTCTGGAAATTCAAGATGGCAGACCATGGAAAAGTTCCCCCTTTTCATGGATGAACAGTACCATTTTCCCAGTCATAATGAATACTTGGAATTTAAAGGTCGTGGTAAGTATTCATGAAAATTTCAACATTTGTGAATGGTTAACATGAATTCTTGAAATAAACTACTAAAAATAATGCACCTTTAAAGAAAATGGATGCAATTGCAATTGTGTTTTGGGATGACTCTTTTTGGGATGTTGCCTATGGTAACAGCTTCTTTGCTGTTGCTGCCTAATATCACAAATACTGGGAGTAACTTAAAATCAGACATACATTTGCATTATACTTCTCTTTCCTCTATAATTGCATATTGTGCATGGCAAATACAGAATGATAATACAGAATAATACAGAATACAGAATAATTTTTCACACTTGTGGCACCCACCTTTCTCCTTTTGGCCATGAGGCGTAGGTAGCGAGTGGTGGAGTTCATGACACATCTACATTTCTTCCAGTCTATTCCGCCCTTCTCTCTCAGGTCACAATCTGGGAACCGTCTAGCCATCCATTCTGAGGACAGAAATTAACTTGTGTTTTATTATCAGGTAGGCCTGTATCCGATCTGACGAGGGCAGAATTTATGTTTATTTCTTTGCTGTTTACAATTTCGTCACATTTGAGCAAAAACTCGGACATGAGTGACTTCAAATCCATTATGAAACGTTTTAATTTTCTTGGACTGACCCTTCTGCTTCTACATTTTCCAGATAATCAAGTAATGTGTTAGTGTTAGCCGATGCTAGTTTCTTACCCATGCTCTGCCCTTGTAATGATGTAACACCTTCGGCTTTGCTACTACTCAGGCAAAGAGCTTGTTCAGGTACATTCTGAGCTCCGCCCACGTTGTCGGGAACCAATTAACTTTGAGCATCTCCAACGGTTCTGAGTGTTCGTGGTTTAAGCAGAGACGTTCTATTGCGACTAAGAAATGTTTGGTTTAAACTTTGGCTCAGCCTTTTCTGCCCTCAACCAGTAGCAAACCAAGGGAGGTAGGTCAACCATGCCGTTTGAGAACGTTAGTTGATATGCTCTTGGTCAGGCCAAGTCTCGAAGAGATTTGAAAGTGATGATAATCAGGCTAAGTTTCTGTACCTCTGATGGCAGCGATTTTATTGGGGTCCAGCTTCCTCAGGCCCCTGACTGGGTTGCCCTTTAGGTTGCTGCACTGCAGCTCTTCCAGGGAGAAGATGCTCCGGAAGAGGAAGCGCACTGCCTTGCTGGGTTTGGTCATCCTCTGCACCTGCTTGAGCTTGGCCTGACTGATGCGCACGCCCCTCCTCCTACTGCCCAGCCATCCTGCTCAGCACATTGGCAGAAGATAACATTATCGATTATTATACCGATTAAGCATGCCGATTTAAAACTGAAGTTGACAAGTTGTTTGTAGTCACACTTCCTTCAATTATCGTCATGTGGGATTCCGCAAGTAGTACATGAAATAGCCTATTACATTAACAAACCAAAAAAACACAATTCTGTGCTGTGTGCAGTTAAGCATACCACTTTAACAGTTTGTTCTGTTAACAGGTTACGGTATACAGTTGAGGACGATATTACTAGCCCCCCTCCTGAAATTAGACATATCTCTTCATTGATCATTGAGAATGATCATTATTAAAAAAAATTATGTTATTCTGGAAACGAATACACCATGGAGATAGTATCCAATAAATTAAATTTGGACTTTTCCATTTTCACAATGAGTTTAAACAAAAAAGTGTGAAAATGGCAAGGACAAAATTATTAGCCCCCTTATCATTAACAGTCAATACAGTGCCATTTATGAACAAAAATTGACACCAGGCACTTTGATTAGTTGTTAACTATGTTGGCACATGTCCTACCAGGGATTGTGGCCCATTTATTTCATTGCAAATAGTTAAGCTGCTCCAAATTGCATGGATGTTGAGGATGGACATTCATTTTCAGCACTCTTCAAATACTATCTAAAGGATTGAGGTCTGAACCACTCCATGACCATGGTTTTAGTATCCTTGAAGAACATTTGAACTATTTTGGATGCAAGTTTTGGGTTATTATCTTATTGAAAGATCCAGTGAAGATCTTAACTCCCTCTATGAGCATAGTTTTGCAAGGTCACTTTCCACATTCTATCATAATTTTCAGTTTGTATGGTGCCGTACACCCAAACAAGGTTTCCTGTGGCTGAGGCTGCCACAGAATGATGCATCCACCACCATGTTTAATTGTGGAAACCATCTTATAACGATTCAAGGCCTATTCCTTTCTTCACCTGACAGAAGCAGAACTCATGCATCAAAGCAGGTGCAATTGAATATCATCAGATGAAAGCAGAGACGTTCATAACTCATTTTTAACTTTCAAATGCTCACAGGCAAAGCTCAATAACACTCTGATATGCACTGTCTTTAGTAAAGGGGTTATTCTGTGATGATGGCCCCAAAGCCCAATATGATGACAAGCCCTAACAACTGTCTTTCTTGGGGGGGAAAAAACCTCCAGGTGAGGCCAGGTCAATAACAATCATCTAGGCAGGTGTCCAATGCTTCTTTGCTCTAATGAGGCTAAGCAGTTTCCACAGTTACACATAGTGGAAGGGCATCAAGTTTAGTCTGTTATTCAGCCTCAGACACAGGGAGTCTAGGTCTGAATCTGGATTGCTGGGTCTTCCAACAACATTGTAACCCAAAGCATACATTTAGATTAGTTCAGAGGTTCTTCAAGGACACTAAAACCATGACATTGGAATCACCCGCTCATAGCCCAGTCCTCAATCCCACTAAGAGTCTGTGGTTAATGTCTATGCTCAGCATCCGTGCGATTTGGACCAGCTAGAACACTTTGCAGTGAAGAAATGGGCCAAAATCCCTAGTGGGGCACGAGCCAACCTAGGTAGCAACTTATCAGAGCCTGTTATCAGTTTTGGTTCATAAATGGCGCCATGTTGACTATTAATGATCAGGGGGCTAATAATTTTGTCCTTGTCATTTTTGCCATTTTTTGTTTAAACTCATCGTAACAATAGAAAAATCCAAATTCAACTCATTGAACATTATCTCCATCAGTGTATTTGTTTCCAGAATAACAGAAACGGTCAATAAGGGTAATTCTTACTGAGAAATCAAGAGAAATGTCTAATTTCAGGAGGGGGGGCTAATAATATCGTCCTCAACTGTATGAACACCATATTACAGGCGTAAAGAATAAGTGTATTTCCCCCCATGGAAATTCATCTTACTCACATGGCATTTTTGAACCTGTGATTCTTTCATAACCATTAAAACACACCTGCCCTCCACATATTAATACTATGTGATGGTTACAGTTAACAGTAATTTGTACAAAATAAACAAAAATACTTTCAAAATGAAATAAGAATATAGCAACATAGAAATAAAATGTGTAGGGACACTACAGGTCATCATTAGCTTAACCTACTGAGAGTTGCCGTGGCTTTTTTGCTCCTGCTTTTCCTCCTGGTTGCAACTCTCTGTTCACTTTCTTCCACGTCCGTATCCTCTTCCCCTTCAATAGGCATGACATGTGATGCATAAGCGGGGGCAGCAGCACTACTAGTCACTGCGTTGCCAAGGATGGGCAGGCCAGTGGGGCTACAGACTCGCGGGGCAGCTGCTGGAGACTGTGATGGAAGCTTCTTCACCGGCAAGCCAGCAGAGGGCGATAGAGAGAAGACATGCCCAATCTCTGGCATGGACATGGTAGGGAGATCTGGTGCTGGACACGTGTCAACTCTAACTGGGATATCCATTGAGCTGCTGGACAGAGGTAGGACTGTGTTTGAAGTAGCCTGATAAAAGAAACCATAAAAGAAAAATACAATTAGGGATGAACACCTTCCACATAACTTAAAATGAGGCAATTCCTAAAACCTTGACCTAAACAATTTGCAAAAAAAATGAAAAAAAAAATGAGCAAGACACCAGAGTACTTCAAGGACTGTAACCAGTACGTTAATAAATGTCGGTCATGTTGAATAGAAGTGCAATATAATTAATCTAAGTATAAGAATAAGTAATGTACAGTAAGTGTAATGTAATGTAAAGTAAAAGTACAACAGGATTTACCTTTTGAAAACGCTGAACTGGTTCAATATGCATCACCTTCGCCTTTAAGCTCTCGAATTTTTCATCCAACTTCTGCATGGCTCGATACATAACCTAAGATAAAATTGACCACCAGTGGATTTTGTCAGAGGATTTTGTCACATGCTGGTTTGAAAAGAACATGCAGTGAAGTTGCTGGTTGTTGCTACTGAAGGTCAATTACTGCTCAATTACTAAGTTGTATTGTGTTGGACCGTGAGCAAGAAGTAAGTATTTTCAAGGGGTGTCGTATTTGTTCTTTTATAAAGTCTACGCTAGTAATACCGTACCTGGCAGTATGCAAGGATTTCTCCCAGCATTTGAGCATGATCAGCGCCAAAGGCGACTTTTTGACCCGAACATTTTTCCTAAAATACATAAACAGTCTCATTTAATTGCAATCAAACCGAAAACCTATACAACTCTGCATAGCAGCAATGCATCTGCACTGTTCAAATATTATGGTACATGCATTTACATTGCTCTTCATAACAAATACATGAAACGTGTCAACGATCCGTTCCCTAATTTACACCTGTGTGTGCATACATGCATTAACACATGCATTCAGTTCAAACCATGATGCTGAGAAGTGACACGGAGAGAGACGTTAAGAGTCTTCAGATGGTAAAAACGAGGTCCCCGTTATCAATCCAGTTATTTATGTACCCATTAGGATCAGACGAGTCAGGTCATGTTTGGATTCAATATTTTCCGCACACAAAAAATAGTAAGGGCACTGCATTCTTTCTTTTCTTGCAGTTACAACTTTTAAAAAGAGTTGGTACTACACTTTCAGTCTTCATCCAGTCACACATAATGTACCCTACCTTCTCTTTCTCAATATAGGAAGAGGTACGCAACCTGCTACCATCTCTCTCTTGGTCTTCTGTGTGTAGAAAATGCAGAGACAAGCGATTATTAGTATGGGCACAATAAGTAGTCATGCAATGCGAACACATTTACCAACATTATCTGCAGAGAAGGTACTCCATATTGAAACATATAATATTTAGTAAAATATAAACACATAGATGTAAAATAATGAATAGTCTTTCAAGGGAATATGCAAAGCTGCATATTTTGTTACACCTGTGGCGTTATCCTCACAACTCAAAGGTTTGTCAATCATTAGATGTTCATAGTCCTCCTCCATCTTTATTTTCACAAAACCTGAAGGAAACATGGGCATTAATTAATGCACTTCTGTTACATCTACAACCAAATCCCCTTACTGACAAAAACTGTTGTACTGCATTATGAAAACTTAATATTTTAGTGCAGTGTGGGATTTGGGTGGGAAAACATTTCAAAGGGCAAACATACTACATGTAATGCTTTGGACAAGAAAACATTAACAAATAAATAAACTTGAATCCTTGTCTTTGGTGGAGACTACTAAAACACTTAAGACCTTGTTTACACATACACCAACTTTAAAAAAAACAGAGACATTTCCCTCCGTTGTGTACATTGCTTGAATTCACAGAGATTTTCGCTCTGAAAGTGATTTTCTTTTTTTTTTTCTTTTTAAAAATCTGGCAAAGTGGAAACGTTTTTGAAAACTTTGGTTACACATTTGCAACTGAACAAACTAAAACAGAGAACTTTTCAGAGCTTTTCCCTTCCCTCTACACTGCCATGCAAAGGCATGACACATTAAGCTGTCCACTTCTGTGGATTCGCCAGTGTGATTGAAGATACATTATTTTGTTAAATACCCGGCTATATGTAAACAAGGAGTCAACTGTCCTCTTTCCACTGCTTGTTGATACCTACTGTACCTGTGTTATCCTCTGTTGTTTCAGTAGAAGGAGTTGCACTGGACTGTGCAGCATGGGATGCCAGGCATGGTGATGGAGCAAAATCGGGGTCCTTAGGGTCGTGATTTGGCGGGCCTGTGTGACAAGAGAAATAATTCAATAACTTTGTTAACTTTAAGTTTTGTTACAAAACAAGGTAGCCTATCCAACATTGTTTTTACTTTTGCTTCTTATTATTGGAAACTGACGGTAAAGAAGTCATATCGTCTATGTGGGAATTCTTGTGATTTAAATATTTTGAGAACATACTTTTGAAACTTATATAAAATGCATTTTGCAATGCAATACCCAATAGAAAAAAAATTCAATTTCTCAAAAATGTTCCAAAATGGATATTTCAGATCACCAAACAAATGTATAAATTAATCAAGGATAACCCAAGTAAACATAAAGTGCAGTTTTTCAGTAATTATTTCATTTGTTAAGAGAAAAATGGCATCCAAACCTGAATGAGCATGTGTGAAAAAGTGATTGTGCATGACCCTGTGTGAAAAAGTAAAATTGTTGCTGCTGAGGGTGATACAAGTTATTTGGTTGAGAGGGGGCATTTGCTGTATCACATGAGATCATTGTAGGCTCAGACAGCCTTTTCCCCGTAATAAATGAAATCAGCCATTAAATCAGCCATTGTTGTGTTTTTTATTTGATGACTAGTTGTTATCTCCATCTACCATTCCATTCCCATGATCTGAAATGATTAAAAGTTACAGAGATACAATAGAAGCTAAGAAATAAGGGGGGAAATTATTCTGTTGCAGTCGGAGGGAGGGAATTGGCCTTTTTAAAAACAGCCCACCTGTGACCAAATCTGTCCCGCAGACTCGATGCTCAACTTCATCCATATTTGTGTGGGAGGCTTCATCGATGTTGAAGCTTAGTGTTTTGTCCTGTGTGTTTAAACAGCTGGAATGTTGATTAGATTTTGTCATTTTGTCTTCAGCTACGTTTTTGCACAAATATACCAGGGGCTTGTCAGACAGATCTGGCTCATCAATGAATGCGCATACGCGTGTATTCAGGTCACCCGCACGGTCAATTGATGCCGCTGGCACAGCTGTGTTTGTTTCTCCCGGCATGAGCGTTGCGTGTGTAGCAGCGCGAGCAGCTGCAACTCTGTGCTCCGGGTCTTGCTCGTGACGAGGAATTACCTTTTTCCCGCTGGATGCGTACCGAAACTTTTTGTGGCACAGCGTACAGAAGAGAACACCTGGCTCTCGTAACTTTTTGCACCAACTACTAAACGGCTTGCCGTCGAGCCCTATCTCATCCAGCCATGCCCAGCGCCATTTATTTTTCAAGCCTTTATCAACTATGCTGGTATCTTCACCGGGTTTCATGAAGTGAGCCATCTCAAACGCGTGACGGGAGGAATAGTGGCACTTCCACCACCGAGCTAGTTCTGATTAAACTGTGGTGGTGGCGCGCTGTAGCCTACCAAAGAACCCATCTTTGGCTCCACTGTAAACAGGAAGCTCCAGAGAAACTGACGGAAGTGCTCATTGTCGCCTGTAGCAACCCAATATAAGCAGAAATGTTCTAAGCTATGAGATAGCCGTCTCTCATTGGCTCCCATTATAGCCCCGTTGGCGCACGCAGCCAAGTAAAAGATGAATGGGAGCCTATTGGGCTAAATGGCTCAGCAGGGATTTGTGACGATTCTGTTCTCTGGTTTGTAAAGATGTGTGCACATTCTGTACCTTATCATGGAAGTTGTATTAGAAGTGAAGTTAAAGGTTCCTGACATGGCTTTGTTCTCCCAAAGACGTGTTAGTTTTGTCCTGCAACACGCTAGCATTCGGCTAATACCTGCTGGCTGAGGAATCTCTGCGACTATTCACGACCAGAGCTGACGAGAGACGTACTCTGACTGATCCTCCTAGCAGAGACATCTACGGTCACACACCTCAACCCCCACCACCGTCCAACATGTTAATTGAAGGTGCCCAAATTCTTAAGGATGAGCGCAGTCATTTCCTTTACCCCATGTACACATGCCGCTTTTCCACCACCTTAAATGCAATAAACAACAGGTGTCCGCAACAATCCTAACATAACTTTAAACACATCGACATCTGAAGTCAGACTTAAAACTACAAAACAAATGGCGTATGCCGTAAAGTCGATTGTCACGTGTTATGTCATTGCTATAGTTGAAATAAGGGTCATTTTCACGAATCTAACACTTGACAAGATGCAAACGTGTCGGCAAATGCTTTCACTTACTCATATCTATCGAACGCGACTTCATTGTTTCCAGGGAAAAAATCACACGGGCAGATAGTTCTAAGAGAAGCGTACAGCCCCATTGGCACCCATTCATTATTTACTTGGCTGCGATAACATAGCTGCAGTGCCACTCCTGGCCACACCAGCTAGTTGTCGTTCTTGTACAAGATTCCATTTTCTTTGATATAAGTATACAGGTCTGTGAAGTAGGCTGCCGAATGTGAGTGCCCGGATATCCGCCCGAGTATTTGCATACATTTGCATTCATTTCCACCATCAGGAATGCTTTGCGGTACCACAGCTACCCGATGTGAGTCGCGTTGTGTCGCCTGACTGTCCCTTCTATAATTGTAGCCTACAGTAACAACTCGGCCTCGGCCCCCGCCGCAAATATCCACCACACCACCACGGGTCCTCTGGTGTTGTGACCGTTTTAGGATATTTTTTTTCATATCTAATACTTGCACATTAAGAGTGACAATTCCATCATGGATGTTTTAACGATATGTGCGAATGCAGTCAATTCATGGCGAAACCATGCCATGTCATGAAGAACGTGCATCACATTATTTAAACAGCTCGTGTAAACAGTTATCCTGAGTGCTCGTGTCTTTTTGGAGATCGGGGGCTTGATGAGCAGAGATGGGAGAAATTAGTTGTGCGCGCGCAAACACATCTGCATAATATCCACCAGACTGGTTACTGGCTCCAATATTTCAGCGCCCCGTTTGATTCTTTACTGACACTTTTAAGTTTACATAGCACAATCAAATGAATAGGCTATGTCTAAATGTACTAGGCTCTAGTCTCCAATGTGCCTGGTTTCACGTGTTGTTTGGCATCACCAAATAATCTGCACAATATGCGGCATAACTCAGACTTTCTGAGTGCTACATTTAGACCGGTAAGTGTCGTGCATGGTCTGTCCCTTCAATAATATTAAGATTGTCCGGCCCCCGCCGCAAGTATCCTCCACCACGAAGGTCCTCTGATGTTGTGACCGTTTTATTATATTTTCATATAGCCTAATACAGAAATAAGTTGTGCGCGCGCGCATCTGACTGTACAATATCCAGACACGGAGGGCTCCAATAATTATATTCAGCGCCCAGTTTAATTCTGCACTCACTGACACTTTTAAATGTACATAGGACAATCAAATGAGTAGGCTATGTCTAAATGAAGAGTTCAGATGCAAAACCCTCTAAGTGCCATTTCAGAAAATAATCGTAATTCATTTTTATTTAATACAAAGCTATCAACATTGCCATTTTAAAAATTTTATTCATGTAATATAACTTTAATATGTATTATCAAGTACATGAATGTAAACCAAACCAACAACAGGTTTCTCTAAAAATATAAAAGTGCAGGTCTTCAGAAATGGAGTTAGGGGGTTTTGCATCTGAACTCTTCAAATGTACTAGGCAGGCTATAGTCACCAATCTGGCTTTGTTGTTTCGGCATCACAATAACGGCACAATATGCAACATGGTTTCGCGTCTTGTTTTTGCACCACCAAATAATAACTAGGCTACACAATAGGCGGCATAACTGTTTTCTAACTCCGTGGGGAGAAGGCTAGAAGGCTAGAACTCAGAAACTTCCCGAGTAGATACATTTAGATACATTTAGACTGGGTAAACTCGTGACTTTAATGCCTTCCGAAACGGCCTATTCCAGTGTCTGTGACATCAATTTTATAGGCTAGTCTTGTGTTAACTTTTTCATTTAACATTGCGAATGTGCAGGATGATTTGCTTAGACACGCACGTTCAGAGCAGCAAGAACTGTGCAAGGTGACTGCTGCAATTTTCAGTTCAGTCCTCCTGGATAATAAAAACAAAAGAATGCTGACGAGAAAGTAACACCGTTATCTTTTCATGGATTCTCTGTTGAGACGGTTTAACTTTCACACCCAAATCAAGTAGGTGCCCCGGTTGAGACAGTTTAATTTTCACACCCAAATCAATAAGGTTTTAAGTTATAATTTCATTTTTTTTTTAATTATTATTGGTCACGGGCCACTTTTGATTGGGAGATCAAGGAACTCTCTGGTGTCGCTGAATCGGCGATGTGCTGTGGGCTCTTTACGCACGGCACCCATGTCCCTGCCATCTTCAGTCAGACTCAAATCGGACCAAAATCAAGTAGCTGAGGTTAAACTGTCGTAAATACACGACCGAAATCGAGTAGCTGAGGTAAAATAGACGTAAATACTCGGGCGGATATCCGGGCACTCACATCCGGCAGCCTACTTACATTGGGTTGCTACATAGCTAACCAGCTGCAGTACCACAGATCAGAGACGGTTTAGATCAGGGATGTCAAACTCAGGCCCAGGGGCCAAATTTGGCCCGCGGACCCATTTTATGACCCGCGAGATCATTTCAAATGTGTATTACAGTTGGCCCACATACACCCGTAGTGTACAGCGTAACACAACTTGAACATGAAATTTGCTCAATTGTGCACAATTTTAGTCCATTTTTAAAAATAATTGTTGAGTACCGCCCGCGACTTCGTTCCAGATTTTGATTTTGGCCCTCAGTCAATTTCAGTTTGACACCCCTGGTTTAGATCATAGACATAGGCTATGTCTCAAATTACGCACTTTTGTCAGTGCATTGACAGTCAGTGCACAGTGCACACAGTGCACTGAGGTCTTTAGTGCATAGTGTCGTGGAAAAATTTGAGGACTATGCACTGTGCCCTCGCTGGAAGTGACGGCTGAGCATGGCATTAGCTCGCCAAAATACGAGTTGGCTACGTTTACAAAGCACAGCATCTGGTGCTGGTATTTCCATGTCCTTCACCCCAAAGGACAACAATCACGCATACAATACTTTGGTTGGCATGAAAAGGTTGGTGTCCCATCAACATTACTTACAGAATTAGGGGACTGTTGACCAAACTCTTCTACTGAACTGAATGCCACATTTCCTCCGTGACATTGTCAACATGGCCGCCATTTAGTGCGTGCAGTGTCCATCATTCAAGCACTGCATTTTCCCGCCATTGTTAGGGGATCATCCTGGCACTTTCAGTGCACTGGCTCAAATGACATTTTTAGCGTGAGCGCCCTAGGCACTGAAAAACAGTGCCCGAAGTGCACAAGTGCGGCATTTGAGACATGGCCTATGTCTATGGTTTAGATCTGCACAGATTGTATAAGTCCCTGTAAGTACACCATTAGGCGCTATCAACTTGTCGTCAACGCATGCATGCGCATTTAGACAGCAATGCACCCTGGATGAAAATGCTGAATGACGGTTAGATTTCCTGTCAAACTTCAAAATTTCGGTGATGTTGCGTCGACGAGGTGACATGTCACATGGTGTCAAACTATCGCGGGATGAATGCGACTGCAGTCAGATCTTGCAACCTCTGCAGTTGCTTATCCCCTTCAACGCTCGTCTGTGGACTGCCTCCGAGGTCACGCGCCCATGAACTGGTTGGTCAACAACTCACTCACGTGTGTATATGGGTCTTGTCTCACACCTCTACACAAGTTTGCGCAGGTCCCCACTTCAGCTCCTCCTCACTGCCTGTCCCCCCACTCCTCACACGCGGTGTGTTAGTAGAGCAAACCGGTGCGAGCTCATCGTCTCGTTCATATTTGTGGCCGACTTTAAATGCGCTGTATTTAATAACACCCACATCGTGACAACAAGTTCTCGCTCACGTGCTTCGTCGATGTTGATCGACAGCAACAGAAGTCGTATGGGGCTATTGTATTGCTGCACTTATTTTTTTACCGTCACAGACAAAAAAAATAATGTATATAATTTTTTATTATTATTTCGAAAGACGCGAGGGCCCACCGGGATATGCCTGGTACGCCAGATGGCCAGTCCAGCCCTGCTAACCATGCCTGTCGCATTCACCACTGATTTAGACTATTTCTTCCCTAAGGTGTATCTCCTACGTGTGAAAATGTAGCCTACAATAAGCTATGAAGGCTATCGATTTAAGTAACCTTAAGATTGATCAAATTATGTCCATAATGTTGCTCGTCATCGGTCGTTCTGCATGCTTGAGGCTGGCCTGGCCATATCGTGCCACGCATAGGCCTAGGCTACTATGCCTGCTCTGCACATGCCAAGGATGTTTTTTTTCATTCTTCTACTTTTCTGTCATTTATTTTCATTGGCTGTGTCTGAAACGCGTTTGCTTATGCTCATGGTCGTCGCTAGGTATCTACCTTTGCTGGTGTGAATCAGACGGTATATCGGTCCGTGTATATTTTCGTTCATTCATTATTCTATTTTGGATATCACACGCGAAAGGAATAAGGACTCGTTTATGATGATTTACGCTTGAATATCACTTATGAAATGGAACGAAGCGCCATATTTTGCTATTTTGTAGGTACTGAAAATGAAATGTTGAATCTTAGAAAAGAGAGAAAAGCAATAAAGAAAAATGTCCTTCTGAATTGCGTCTTTTGTTTATTCAGAATTCGGGTGACCTGAGAGTAAATCCTGGAAGGCTGGTTGAGCCTTCATTACATGGTTTCTTTGGAGGCAAACGGACTTTGCAGGCATTGTTGATGCAATATACAGAACGTTGCTACACTTCAACGATGTGGTCGATCTGTGATGACTGTGCGAGGAATTTGTGAGATGGTTGCGTGGGCTATCCATATCAAGCAAGCGCCACAAGCATGTGCATACGCGTCACCACCATTGAGTAGGGCGTCCTAGAGGGGGGTAGAAGAATGATTTACCGTCTATTTTTTTTACTTAAACCTATCAACCAATTTAACTTTCGAAACAACATTTCATGTGCTTAGGCCTGGTCTTAACACTTGATTGTATTTGGCCATATAGCCTATTATAGCGTCCTAATCCAACAGAAGTGCAGCTGTGCGACCGGGACAGATATCTTCGATGGGAAGGGGTAGACCAACTGTCATCGAGAACATTGACAGTTCTTACGATCAGCATCAGTTTCACAGTTCATCTCAAGCCTTTAGGTGTATCTACCCGGACATATTGCTTTCCAACAATATCACTAATGTTCCAAATACACCAAAGCGAAATGTGTATTCAACATGCGTAAAACCCGGTATGGAGAGTGCGCGCTTCAGCTCATTACACTTGCCAGAATACGCAACAGTTTGCGTGAGAACACTGCTTTGGACCGTTTGCTCCCTTATGCATATTACTATGTGAAAGGGTAAAATAGGTTATTGATTCCAGAGACTTTAGCCTTTATTTAGGCTATAAAGTTGAGTCCATAACATAAAGGGAACTTCATCTCTATTTTATAAGGCGGACGCACGCTCCAATACAGGCCTAACCATCACGCGTCCTGCGCATAGGCCTACTAGCCTGTACATCGCAAAAATGTTTTTCATCATTATATTATTTTTCTGTTGTGTCTCTGGCTCCAGCTACTGTTCTGTGTCTCGTTTGGTAGCTAGACCTTTTCTGATGCGTTTCAGACGGCAAACTTTCCTTCCGGGTAAACAGAGGGGGAGGGGTCAGTCAAATGAAATTCAATAAACGAATAGCCAAATATCACAAATTGAAAAACGATCAAAAATATTGTCATTTTTTATAATGCTATTATGGTATGAAGTAACACATGTAGAAAACAAAATACAGCCATTTCTGCTTGTATTGCTTTAATCAAAACAAGAAGTTGCACCCTTTTTTGAATTTCATATTTCATTCCAAAATAGAATAATGAATGAACGAAAAAGTACACGGACCTATATCCTTCCGGGTAAAAGCGCCAGTGAAATTAATTTCAATAAATGAATAATTAAATATTGCTAATTGGAAATCGATCAAAATGTTGTTAAATGTTCTAATACTATTTTGGTATGAGGCAACACGTGCTGAAAACCAAATACAGCCATTTCTGCTTGCACTGCTTTAAACAAAACAAGAAGTTGGGCCCTTTTTTAATATCATCATTTATTCCAACATAGAATAATGAATGAACAAAAAAGTACACGGACCAATAGAACATCTCTGGTAGACCTACCACACACAGACCTAAATTAAATTTATATAGGCCTACTGTAGGTCTATCACCAAAGGTGTGTGTGTGTGTGTGTGTGTGTGTGTGTGTGTGTGTGTGTGTGTGTGTGTGTTTATTTATTGTCAAACAGTATGTCAGACTTCTTATTCCACACTGTGTGTGTGAGAGTGTGTGTGTGTGTTTATTGTCAAACAGGAGGCTAGACTTCTTATTGCACAGTGTGTGTGTGTGTGTGTGTGTGTGTGTGTGTGTGTGTTTGTTTTGTATTGTATTGTATTGTACTGTACATGAAATTTGGTGTGCCACAGGAATATGAGTGAGCCCAGGCCAATGAAGCAGCTCACACTCAAATGCAACACAATATGTAAATGTAACTAGCCTATTTTTAAATGTTGGACAATTTCAGCCCATTTTTACAATAAAGAATGAGTTTGCCCGCAACTTCTTTACAGATTTTCATTTAGCCCTCTGTCCATTTGTGTTTGACACTCCTGCTTTAGAAATAAGCTATAGCCTAGTTATGAGTGACAGCATAGAGTGATGTATAATTGCTTAACAACCAAGGTCTAGCTTTCTCTTCAAGTTTCTATTCAACGATTTAATACTGTAGGCCTACACTGTAAACATCCTTGAATGTCACATTTTGAATGTTAGGGCTCTCAATAGCCTACATCAGTGGTTCTTAACCTGGGGTGCGGGCACCCCCTGGGGGTGCGCCAGAGATTTCAGGGGGTGCACGGAATTTTGTTTGTGTTGAGGTTGTGACCAAAATTCTGATTCCAAACCTCATAATTAGGCCAAATCAAGAACAAATTAAAGCATGTTTTGGACCTAATGTAAAGTCATTTAAAAATTAATTAATGTCTAAAGCAAGAATCATTTTTTGTGCGTGTACACCTATAGACGTTTGGTTTGGGGGTGCACGGCTTGTCTTGGGCAGAGTTTACGGGGTGCTTCAAGAAAAAAGGTTAAGAACCACTGGCCTACATCCACATGAACTGGAATCAAAGTGAGAGGTAAAGTGCAGGGTTAAAAGATTCGGCATCCCCATTGAGATGGTATTTTACACTGAATGGCCTTAACACTGTAACAATATGCCTTATAATAGTTCATCCGATCTGTCATTGTCCGATATCTATTAGCTACTGAACTACCGTCTCTGTCATTTGTACTACGTACCAGCAGAGAAAGTCAAAGAGGTATGATTGACTGCAGCTTTGCCCGGACTATAAAACTGAGATAATAGTCTGTAGCACTCGGTGCACCAGCCATAGAAATGGCGTTTCTAAACGTAACTAAATAAAGCATTTCTCAACTTAACTAAATAAAGCAAAGAAAAACGTCTACAGTGAGGCAGTCAACATGGTCAGAAAATGAATGTTTTCTTCAAAGAAATCAACATAAAGTGTAGGTCCATTATGCCCTGTGTGTACATTATACATATTTGTCATTTGTTTATTTTTCTGTGTTTGGCCCTCACCAACAAAGGTGGTGTTGGTGGTGGTGTAATGTTACTACCAGGGCTGGACTGGTAATCTGGTGTACAGGGCATTTTCCCGGTGGGCCAATACTCCTCAGGGGCCGAAGGTGTTGTTTCTTGTTTCTTTTCTTTTCTTTTGCTGAGAGACCAGCCCTCAATTTAGATGGGGTGACCCATTGGTCCATCTATTTAATATAGACAGTGGACTGAGCTAATCATGATTAAGTTGAAAAGCAGGGGGCTTGTCTATGCAAAAAAATAATACTAAAAGAAAATGCCCAGGCCGTTTTGCGGTCCCAGTCCAGCTCTGGTTACCACGATGTCTCCCATAGACAGCAACTCTCCCGGTGCGCTCCAATATGCGACCTTGCGTCCTCCACTTGTGCTTGTGGCCTCGTACCAGGAAGTAATATGTCATGATGACATCACTGACAACAGCATTATATTTCAATATCTTGCAAAAGCTCAATTGTAAAGTCATGTTCTCATTTGCAATCTGGATGGTGAATGAAGAATAGTCCCCCAAAAATTGTTTCGGCTAAGCTGACAGTGGGGAAACGTTATTGTTTTCTCCACGGAGGAGGGGCCAGAGGGTGGGGCGAGGTCACAAGCGCAGGACGCAAGGTAGCATATTGGAATGTACCCTCTGACTAACAGGTTTGTGCTCATCTTCGCCTCACCTGCCACAGTTGCGTGTTGGTTCCAGTAGCACGTCTACATCACACCGCTTTGGACAGTTTTTAATTTTTCTGCTTTTAACTTTATGTGAGGCTTGGGAGTATACCTTCGTCTGAAAGAGGTGGCTGTGACTGGAAGGGCACAATTAACAGGTAAGTCAGTTTTAAACATCTGTACACTGATATGGATATTTTATAGGGGTTATTTGCAGGGCTCTAAATTAACTTTTTTCGTAACCAGCCAAAATGGCTTGCAAATGTTAATCATACTAACCACACATACACTCACTAATGGGTTACAGTGGCTAGTAAGTTGGTGTTTTCTACCAGCCAAACTTAAATTTCACTTGCATTTGGCCGGTCGGCTGATGTTAATTTAGAGCCCTGCTTATTTGAGAAACAAACTTTTTTTTTTTTGTACCTTTATTTAACCAGGGAAATAAAAAACCTTTGACATGTTCAGGTATGAGATCCGACTTTGATCTGACTAAAGACTCTCCTCTATCGTGACTATCTACGATACTTGAGCTGCCCTAGCCCCAGGCCAGACTCTTGACAGGCTATGTATGTGTGTGTGTGTACTGTACTTTACAAAAAAAAAACCACTAACCCTTATTTGCATCCGCACTTGTTGCTCTGTATATTTCCTGTGCACTTTGTATCTGCTAGTGATGCTGGCTATGATTATGTCCTCGTTTGTTAGTCGCTTTGGTTATAAAGCGTCTACCAAATGCAATGTAAAGTAATGTAAATGTAAACCCATTTACTGAGATATAAACAATGCCTCAGTGATCTCTAAATCTTGTCCCAGGTCCTTTTTGCATTTTTTCCCCTCTAAGCAGTTTTTCCAAACTATTCATGGAAAGAATGTTTTAAAGGATTTAACTACTCAGACACAAATATACTATACTATACTATACTAAATATACTACCATAATATACTAGTCATATCCAGAGGAAACTGACGAAATTATTTTTACTGACAACATTAAAGAACATGATGAATAAGAGTTT
This sequence comes from Engraulis encrasicolus, assembly GCF_034702125.1. Taxonomy (NCBI): domain Eukaryota; kingdom Metazoa; phylum Chordata; class Actinopteri; order Clupeiformes; family Engraulidae; genus Engraulis; species Engraulis encrasicolus. The sequence goes on from NC_085860.1 coordinate 25,805,520, forward strand.
AAAAAACTCATTTTGCTGTATGCTTTCTAGAATGTTAATTTGCTTCCCATCACTGTTGTGTCTGTGCATCTGAAAATGTGAAATAAATAGATTAAGGATTTGCCTTGCTGTTTTTTTTTATTCTACTTTGCTGAGTTAATATTAATGTCACTTCTGTTCTATCATTGCATAAGAATAATGGCTTTGGCTATTCTGAGAGTAAATAAGAGGTGAATGTAATACTTGTTGATGTGCATATTTTGTTTTCTTCATAGAGCTGATATGGCAGACAGGTGGACAATACTGGCTGTTCCCCTCGTCTGCCTCACACTTCTTGGAAGCCTGCTCGTTCATTGGCCCACACTGTTGAACACGTTCCAGAGACCCAAACCTTTATCTAACCCAAGACCTAAACTGAAATCCACCATCTCTTTTAACATTGCCAATATGCCTACAATCGAATCCACCATCCCTGTTAATGTCACCACAACGACTGTTCTGATTTGGTACTGGGCATTTGGATTTAATCAGGGCATAAGTCCAAATGTGTGCAAAGAAAGGTTTGGCATTCCCAACTGTATGTTGTCAGATGATCGGTCATTGTTCCCGAAGGCAGATTTTATTATTTTTCACAACCGTGAGCTGATCACTGGACAACAGAGGCTGCCCTTACAGTTACCCCGTCCACCAAATCAGGGGTGGGTATGGTTCTCCATAGAAAGCCCACCCCACAATGGCAATTTGAGGCCTTTTGCAGGCATGTTTAACTACACCATGTCTTATAGGCGTGATGCAGACTTCTTTATGCCGTATGGCTGGTTGGCACCACGGCTTGTTGGACCTGGGATGACAGTTGAAGATTTCATTCCAAAAGAGAAGTCTCATTTGGCTTGTTGGATTGTGAGCAATTACGCAGACCATCATAGGCGAACACAGGTATACAATCGACTGAAACAAGTCATAAATGTGGAAGTGTATGGAGGAGGGGCAGTAAACGGTAGACGTGTAGCTAGTGAAGACCTGTTACCCACCATCTCCCACTGCTACTTCTACCTGGCCTTTGAGAACTCTGAATTCCAAGACTACATCACAGAGAAGTTATGGAAAAATGCCTTCATTGGGGGAGCTGTGCCGGTCGTTTTAGGTCCACCTCGTAAGAACTATGAGGCCATGATTCCAAAAGATTCCTTCATTCATGTGGATGACTTCGAATCCGAAGAGGAGCTCGGTCAATTCCTCAAACAGTTGGCTGGAGACAGGGAACGCTATACCTCATACTTTAAGTGGAAACTGAACTACACGGTGACACAAACTAGCAACTGGCTAGTGGAACCAGAGTGCAGAATTTGTACAAAACTCACCACTTTACAAAGACCCAAAGTGTATAGGGATTTACAATCTTGGGAATGGAAATGAAAAATAAAAAGACAGTAGGCTATGTGACTGTGATGAGCAGGGTGAGGCTTTGTGAAACACTGAAACAGTTGAAAAAAATGTTTCATGAAAACATGAAGTTTTGAAACATGTCTGTCCCTAGGGCCATCCAGCTATTAAAGACCACATAAGGACACACACAGAGGTATCGTCATACAGTATGTGACTGGACAGCATAAACCAACCCCTACACCTGCACACTTATCTGCACACGTCTCTGTGCTGTTTTTCCACCCACACCTACCGTATTCTACCTGGACTCTTATCCTGGGTGTGACCATGCAGGGCTGGACTGGGGGAGAAATAGGGACCACTTTTGGATTAAAGGGGCCCCTCATAATTAGCAGCGCAGAACTGACTCACTGGTGGGCCCTGCACTCTTGTCGGCCCCTATTTTCAGAAATGTACTTTTTTTTTTTTTAAAGTTATTGTTTTTGTTTTATATTTCTGAAAATAGGGCCCCACAAGGATGCGGGGCCAACACCGAAATGCCCGCTATGCCAGATGGCCAGTCCAGTCCTGGGTGTGACTGATGATACCCCCCTTCAACAATCAGGAACAACTTTTCTGCAATAGGAATCTACACTCTGTACTAGGATTTTACTGTGCTGCACTGAGTTATTCTCCAATACAGCCACACAGGACAATCCCTTTATATGCTCGTGTGTGTGTGTGTGTGTGTGTGTGTGTGTGTGTGTGTGTGTGTGTGTGTGTGTGTGTGTGTGTGTGTGTGTGTGTGTGTGTGTGTGTGTGTGTGTGTGTGTGAGAGAGAGAGAGAGAGAGAGAGAGAGAGAGAGAGAGAGAGAGAGAGAGAGAGAGAGAGAGAGAGAGAGAGAGAGAGAGAGAGAGAGAGAGAGAGATCTGCCTTAGGCTGAATGTGTAAGTGAGCTAGGCTATATACTGTATGGTTAATATACAAACTGTGTGTAATGATGTGTGTAATCTCTTGTGTGTAATGTCTTCTGTATTTATGTATGTATGCTACTTGACACCTTAATTTCCCCTCAGGATTAATAAATGATACTACTCTACTCTACCTGTAATCTGAAAACTTTCTCCACAGTGATGTCTACGTAGTGGTCATATCTAGGAATGTTCTAATGTAGAAAAACTCAAATTGACAATGGACAAAAATCAAAATGTATGGTGAAGTCACTAGCCAAACTCAATATTCTAACTCAACATTAGACTATTCTATTGTGTGAGTGGGAGATATCACTGTATGCTGTGCTGTTGCACTGTGTACTCTGTATGTAATTCTTTGTGATGTAGAAAAAAATGTTGAAGTCATATATTATTCGAAATGAATATAGCATCTCCTTCAAAATGACTGTGCTGACTGCTTCTTAGTTATGGTGAGTCCAAATCAGTCACATAGAAACAACAATAATCAATCAGATTTTTTCAGAGTTTTATTTAAAAAAAAATAAAAACTTGAAAGGAGAACCAGTTACTTCCAGGGACACATCGTGTGAGCTACTGTTAATCCTCGGCAATAAAAAAAGTAATTCACATTTGTGGGATATCCAATATCCAGGCCAAATTAGCCCTCTTAAATAGACAGCATTCATTTGAATAACTGATTCTAATAACTGATGGTCTTCAACTGTGAGTGTGTGCCATTTACTCTGAGTAACGCCAGCGTTACAGGGTCATATTCCAAGAGCAAGATCATAAGATTTCCATCGAGCGCAACGCTGTGGCGCGATTCACTGTGTCATAGAAGCGGAGGCATGCTTTGTACTGCAGGAGCTTCTCTGCAAGCTGGCTAGGCCTTGCCCCCCTCCCAAAGTCCACTGTCAGGTCCTTGTACCTTGGTGAAGAAGAGGAATTGAGAGTACATCAGCCTGGCTATCACAAGTACGAAATGCATTGACTTGCAACTTGCAACAGCAAGCCCAATCTACACTCCAGACCCATTACCTCAGTCAGTGCCACAGCATTTTGAGATGTCAGGGTCAGGAAACATATTATATTAACCCTTATAAGATGTATGTGTTTTTGTTACATAGAAGGTGTCCGGGCATATAGAAAAATAGTTAAATTAGCAAAAAAAACATTGCTCATAATCACCATCATGTTCCCTTCACCCTGCTTGTGAATTTCTGTGTTTACATGTTTACATGTATACATGTCTTTGAGAGTGAGAGACACAGACAGAGAAAGATCAGGAGACAGTGAAGAAAGTGAGGAAACTCAATCCAAGCTCACTATTTTTTTTCCAGATTCTTGCTCCTCACTGAGAATGAGCCAAAGCCAGTAAATAGTGTGAAAGAATAATTAGCTGACACTATTTTTCTAAAGCAAAAAAAACCCTGAAAACTGGTCAAAATGACCCTGACACCTTGCAAGGGTTGATGTTATGATGAGCTATGTGGGTTACCGTCCCCTGGTATGGGAGTGAGAAGATGACACATGGTGCTTACCTGTGTGAAAGCCTCCAAAACACCACAGTGTTTATTGCCATCAGTATCGACAAAAAGAAGAAGAATCCCTCAAGGTTCCCGTCACTCAAAACATTAGGATAAAAGACACCTTGAAGAAATCACCACAGTAACTGTCACCATATGAATTAAACAATTAACCAATGGCCATAAAAGTGCTGCAACAAATGAAGGCAAATGGAATTTAAGGTGCTGTTTCCACGTAGTATGATATTTTTTAGCAGGGGATTTTTTTCTCTTGTTTAGGTGTAAACGCAACATGTAGATAAAAATAAATACTCCATTGTAACAAATGCGTTTCAGCCCCCTAAATAGGATATTTTTAAAGCCTGCTTTTTATATCTGGATTTTAAATATCGTGAAAACGGAAGGCCAAAACCAATGTAACCAGGATAAAAAAATATCCACATATAAAAATATCCTGCTATGTGGAAACAGCTTCTTAAACAAATTACTTTTAGCTTCCAAAATTCGGGCACTTACCACCAGACATGGAAAAGACCAGCTGAACAATCAGTGCCCCCAGAAAACACCCTCCTCCGTATGATAGAGTTAGAAAGTGCAGAGCGATACCCCGCAAATGAGTAGGAGTCAGACAGAAGGAGATGTTGGAACCTGTTTACAGTCACAAAACAAACGAAAATTTAAAAAAATGCACACAGTGCCTTATCAACAATGAAGATAAGACTGAAAATGATGTCCAATATTTAGGCCGAAGAAATAAAATATGCCTGTGTGCAATAACATAAAACCACCATCTTCACAATGTTGTGTTAACCCTGCGAAGATCTACAGTGACAACAATGAGGGCAACAACTTAGAAAAGAGAGCAACTTACATGCAGGGGTCACCAGTGCCTCTGCGACTCCTAACAGAATATACTGTGGTGCGAGGTGGAAACAAGCCATGGAGGAGACCTGCAACTCTTTCCCTGACAGGGTCTGCTGCACCAGGGGGAATTTCTTCCTGTACATCTCTGAGAGGCCCGCCACCAGCACCGACAGTGTGGCAAACGTGTGACCAAGAGCTGTAGCCACATAAACATCAACATCAGCACAAACAACAGCAAAAATTTTTAATGAACATTCATTCATTGCTCATGTTCTTCCCAGTCCTGAGAAATTTACATCAAGTGAAATCATTTAATGGTCTTGGTATGTCACCGGTGACTGAGTTGACTTGAAAACTGTTTTCTCGTCGTCATGGTATTCAATAGCCATTTTAATTGAACAGCCACAATTGTCTACAAAACACCAACTAGATGAAAGATCATCACTGGCTACAGACCAAAGTCATGCAAGAGCAATGATGGCTTGTGTAGATCCTGTAGCTGGTGACCAACAGAAACGAGCTTCAGCGCTCTCCCATTGGCAGAAGCGCGTGTTACTATCGTTATCCCTTTACTTGTAGTTTCTATGGTATAGACATGGGGAGGCTTCATAAGAGCAAGAGTATGCACATCCCACTTCTCTGAGGCCAGGTGCAGGACAAAGCCGCATCCGACAGTGCACTGTTTATCAGTGCAATGTCTGTCAGTGGAAAAAGTAGAGGTCGATGCGGCGTTGTATGACCTGAATGAATTTTCGAGGCGGAGCTCGAGTGTGCAGACTTCTACTTTTTCTACTGATAGACATGGGGAATATCATCAATGTAGACATTACTTATGGCGGTGGCGGGTGCCAGGGGCTTCCTCTCCATGGTGAGGTGGCAGGTGCTGATGAACTCGAGCAGGGGAGCGAGCAGCAGCAGCGGCAGGATGCTGATCACATTCATGGCTCCTATGGGTAGCAGGAAGCCGTTTACGTTCAGATTGGAGTGCATCGTCTGGAGGTAGTAACCCGAGGGGATCTGTGGGTCAGGGAACAGTTACAGGGGTTAAGCTGGATAGTGGCTGACCCTGTGGTGGCACAAATGGTGGGGCACTCGTTTGCTATGCGGCCGACCCGGGTTCGATTCCCCGCCCCGGGTCCTTTGCCGACCCTTCCCCGTCTCTCTCTGCCCACTCACTTCCTGTCACTACCTTCACTATCCTGTCAAATAAAGGCAGTAACCCCCCCCCCCCCCCAAACATTTTTTACGATGGATAGTGGCTGTTAAATGATAAATAAATATGTATACGTATACAGAATATCAAGATCATTCTCATTTGGGGTTTCAATATGACTATCATTAAGGGAAAGTTGCCTACAAGTAATTATATCCCCGAAACGCGGAGCGTCGGGGATGTAATGGTTTTGCGTGCACCGCCGCGTCCGCCGCCGCCGCGTAAGGTCTTTCGTGTTAACGCGATAACTTTTGAACGGATGTTTGGATTTGTCCCAGATTTTTTGGGTGAATGCTCTAGGGCAGGTTCATGAACTGATTCGAATTTGGAGGTCAACACTTTCAAGATGGCTGAATTCAAGATGGCCGAATTTTTGTTTGGTCCATAACTTCTGACCGGGTGGATGGATTTGTCCCAGATTTGGTGTGTGAATGATCTAGGGTAGGTTCATGAACTGATTCAAGTTTGGAGGTCAACACTTTCAAGATGGCTGAATTCAAGATGGCCGAATTATTGTTTGGCCCATAACTACTGACCGGGTTGATGGATTTGTCCCAGATTTTGTGTGTGAATGCTCTAGGGTAGGTTCATGAACTGATTCGAGTTTGGAAGACAACACTTTCAAAATGGCGGAATTTTCATTTGGCCCATAACTTCTGACTGAGTGGATTGATTTGCCCGGTAACACCTTATTTTAATGGTTCGCCATTTCAGTGAATCTACCATATTAGGTACAGTGTAATAACCAATGTAACAATATTTAATACCATGTAATACTAGTGTAATACCAGTGTAACAATATGCAATATCAGGTACCGTGTAATAACGAGTGTAACAGTATGCAATACCATGTAATATAGTGTAATACCAGTGTAACAATATGCAATACCATGTAATACCACTTACGCACAAACACATGATGTAAGTAAAAAAATGGCGGTGTTACACTGGTATTACATTGTATTAAATATTGTTACACTGGTTATTACACTGTACCTAATGTGGTATATCCACTGAAGCATTAAAACAGTATTACCATTTGCCCCATTTTTTGCTTCATTTTCACAATAGTCGTTTGGTTTTAAGCCTATGCACGTCATGTCACGTCTGTATGTATCATACACGTGTACGAAATGGTGGACGGGAGTGGTAGGAATGATGGGGGACTGGAAGCGTCGCGTTTCGGGGATATACCTTAAGCAGTCGAAGGCGACTGCACAGGCAGTCTAGTTAGAGAATGGTGTGAAAAGAGCTAGGCCTCTGCAGTCACCTTAAACGGAGAGAGGTACATCCCTGAAATGCCCCAAACCTCAGGTGCCATCTTGAGCATTTGAGACATCCAAAATATAATCAGTATATTATACAGTATACTGGGCCATGTTGAAAGTCGGCCATCTTGAAAGCATTGGGCTCCAAAATCAAATCACTTCATGTATCTATCATAGAGCACTAGCGCATACAATTCAGTGCAAATCGTCCAACCATTCAAAAGTAATGGACCAAACAAACATTTGGCCATGTTGAACATTGAGCATCTTGAAAGCCATTATCTCCCAAATCTAATCAGTGTTCCATGTAGCCAATGTATCCATCATAAAGGGGTGTCCTTATCTGTTTTCTGTACCCCAGCTGATACAGTATAAAGTAGTGTTGTAAATTACTTGCTTGTGTTATGCAGGTTACTAAATTCCTCTTTGCTTTTTGTTTGTTTTTCCTGCTCTGATTTGACCTCTATCTTGACCTTGGGAATTCGGAAAGCAGCTGAGGGGAGCCATATAAAGTTAAAGCCAATTGGGAAACTCCAACTCCCACTCCACAGCACACAAGTTAACACTGCACACTGCACACAACGAAATTGCATTAATGCCTTATCAGTGCAAGGGGGCAGCCCTCAATGGCGCCCCATATGTATGACCTGGTATGTAGCTGAGACACATGAGTAACAGTATCATAAATGACTGGTATGTTGTAGGCCTATGGCTGATAGACAACAGTTACAGAATATTATAAACCACTAGCCTGTGTTATACAGGTGCGGTACAGCAGCTGTAGCAGGAAAAGGGGGAACAACTTGGCGAGAATCTTGACGTTCTCGACAGTCGTCTCGCTGTATCGGCCGCCGTTGTTCTCCTTGGCGCGGTCCAACCAGGTGGGCACATCTCCACTCAGGTGGCGGTGGCGTAAACAGCACATCTTCAGCGAGTTCAGGAACACCCCCATGGTGGTCAGCAGAGAGCTGCCTTGAAGAAAGCATAGTTATGGGGCGGTTAGAAATAGGATTAGGGCTGGCCCTGCCGTGGCCATCCGGTAGGACACTCGCCTGCCATGCGGCTGACCAGGGATCGATTCCCGGCCCGGGTCCTTTGCCGACCCCTCCCCATCTCTCTACCCATTTGCTTCCTTTCTACCTCTCGTACTGTCCTGTCCATAATAAAGTCTAAAAGACGAAAAAATATGTTTAAAAACCCCTAAAGAATTAGGATTAGGGCTAAAGTCAGGATAAGGGCTAAAATTAGGATTAGGGCTCAAATTAGGACTAGGGCTAAGTGGGTCTCAAACTTTTTCTGCTGGTCTGTCCTTTTGGACCTAAGCGTATTTTCATAACACTTAACAGAAAAAAACTATTTTTTACCCATTAACATAGCTACATTTTAATTTCGAAATACTACAACTATTAACCATGTAATGGAATAATGTTTCTGACCAATTCGTGGAATTACTATGTTTACTGTTAACATGTTTTTCCCATTTTTACTCAGTCACTTCTGTCTATGCCTGTAACGATATTGAACCGAACAGACGTACCGTACTGAAAAGACCTGTACCGAATCGGACAGTGCTGTACCGAAAGTTTGAGTAAAAGGCTACTCTGTTCATGTTTTTACATTATGCTGCCACTACATGCGGAGGCTCGTGCAGAACCCTGAGAGAGAATGCAAGAAAAAACAGGTGTAGAGGCTTGTTCTTTGTGAAACCTTGAGAATGAACCTACCGAAAATGTACCGAACCGTGACCCTAAAACCGAGGTACGTACCAAACCGTGATTTTTGTGTACCATTAGGGGTCTAACACACCAAGGCGGTAACGCGGCGCGGAACGGCCGCAGTTTTTACCGGCGTCAGTGAAAATACATTGAAACCTATCTGTCCTTACACACCAACCGGCGGTAGTCGGGCGTCAGCGGCGCGGGAGCCGGCTCCGCGCCGCGCTGGATTTGGAAAATAGAACTCGAGCGTATTTTTCACGCCGGCGACCGGCGGTGTCTCATTCAAATGAATGGCAAAGTAGCACGCTAGCTTTAGCTGTGGGGAGGGTTTTGAACAGGACTGGCCGCGCACGCCAACGCTGTCAGTGTGCAAGGCAGAGAAAAGCACGCCGGCCAAAACTAAGCAGAAAGACCGCGTCCGTCCTGCGACCGTTCCGTTCCGCCTTGGTATGTTTTGGCCCTTACACCCCTAGTTCTGTCTGCGACCTGCCCAGGGGTCCTGACCCCCAGTTTAGGAGCCACTGGTATAGTAAGATTTGGGGTTAATTCAGGGGGTCTGGAGTGGACCCAAAGAGGACTATGGTTTGAATGATGGGGGCCACCGTATTCATAGTAGTAGGCCTATCCTTGATAATAATAATAATAATAATAATAATAATAAACAACAACAACAACAACAACAACCACAACCACAACAACCACAGTAATATTGATAATAATTATAAAAACTACCTTTCTTTGGGCGGAAGGTGAGGTTGCTGCGCAGCATGTGGATGGCGATGAGGGCCAGCAGCACTGAGGTGAAGGGGATGAGGAAGCCCAGGTTCTTGGCCACCGACTGCTGAATGTAGGCGATGCCCAAGAACACCACCGTGGAGTTCAAGTTCACCAGCCAGTAGAGCCTATAAAAATAAGCAGTGATGGGCAAAATGGATTCATTAGTTATACTCCAGTGCCACCTTTTCCAAATTACCTGGCTTAACCTGTCCACAGTTCTACCAGGGGGTGTTCTCTCACGGAACTAGCTACTAGCCACAACTGGCTAACCCTAATCCAACTTAAGTGCAAAATGAATGGGTGTCAATGGCGTTTTCTACTATTATAATTTTTGTGATTTTTTATAATTTTTTGCCCTGAAATATTTATATTCAGTTCGAAGCTAGAAATAATAAGACCTCTTTTGAGTAGCGTTTCGATTATTTTGCACCACTAGATTATTATATACTGGGTCACAAAGCTCAATTTTTATGAGGCCAAACCCATAAACATTAGCGGGATGCTAGCGAGTACAGGTCGAAATCTTCTTCCCTGCTGTACAACTACACAACTGAAAGATTTGTCAATACAGCCTATTGTTAAACACCAGCCATAGTGCTTACCAGGAGTGTTTTGTTGATGAGATTTGTGACTGGAAATTGTAGCAATGTATTTAGCATATGGGCTCCCCTTACCATTCCATACATTTTCCCACATGAAAGACTTACCAACGCTCGCCAACTAGTGGACACTCCATAGGAACTGCAGTATGTATGCAAAGCTAACTGGTTACAAAGGGAAGCAATCAGACTAAATCTTCTCCCTTTGTTCTAAGTTCTCTGGTTCTACCAGGTGACTGAAAGAAGATCATTTGGATTATATGGGACTGGATTGTAACTAATGAATCCGGGTTGCCCACCACTGTAAGTAAGTGATGAAGCTAAAATCTACGGTAACACATTATAATAATGTTCCTTAGTAAAGACTCAGTAAATAATTAAGTAATGATGAATAAAACATTAACAAATGTTTTTATTATTAACTAAGCTTTATTAATGCTTTATAAAATATCTACAAATGATATCTGCACGGTTTTACACACCTTATAACAGAGTATTTTATTCATTTACAAGCAACTTGTAAATGTTTGATAAATATAAAATATTAACATAGCATTTCCTAGTCATTTACAAGCATTTGTTTACATTTCCTAGTCATTTACAAACATTTGTTAATGTTTTGTTCATCAATAGTTCATTATTTATTAAGTCTTTACAATGATTTTTTGCATCCATTATTCTAAAGTGTTACCAAATCTACTTCTATTTTATTTTTCGTCTTTTATTGCAACAATGTTAATTCCCTGAGGAATACTGTATCTTACAGACGAAGGTGGAGACTGTGGTAATGAAATTAGTTTTTTTGTCCTCATCTTAACACATTATTAAAATAACTTCCATAATACATAAACACGATTACAATATTCTGATTAAATTACTAAGTGTTATTCCATAAATGTTATTTATGTCTTTTTTATGTTATTTTAATTCCCTCTGGGGTAGGGTTTGAGGCGATGCGTTGATTGGATCACATACACAGGCTACTGTATATATTTCTTACAACTATTTATTTATTTTAAAAAATAAAATGTAATCATGATACATAAACATGATTCCGTACAAATTTCTGATTTCATGTCCCCTAAACTCTGAGGACTGTTTTCTTTTTCATCAGGAAAATACTCCAAGCCAGACAGTTGAGTCAATCAAGGTTTGTGGATGCAGGACCACCACATCAAAACCCTGTTATGGCCAGTGCAATGTCAGTAGTTTATAATAATAATAATATTAATTATTTATACTCAACCACATAAGCTATACGTAAGTAGTAAAATCAGAAAAGGTGATCATTTTGAACTGGTCTCATACTTTTTTCCGAAGCTGTATAACTGTATTTATGTAAGATGACAGACACCTTAATTTGCTTCGGGATTAATAAAAGTAGGCCTACTATAACTTCGACCCACCAGTTGAAGAAGGAGAGGAGCTGATGCTGGTCGTAGCCCCGCAGATGGTACGCTCCGACGGGGCAGAGGACAGCGCGGATGCCCCCGATGCCCAGCGCGGCGGCCAGAAGGCCAACGTAGAAGAGGATCTGCTGCTCTCTGTGCTCCAGGAGGTGGATGATGTTGTTCGTGTCCATGTAGAAGTCCTCAAAGGGGAACGCCACCACTGGCAGCATAGCCGTGCCTGAGCATGGCAGAGAACAGTTTAGTTCAGTGGTTCTCAACCTTTTTGAGCAAACACCCCCTGGACCTCATCATAAGCCTCCCAACGCCCCCTTGACCTCAACATAAGCCAGACAACGCCCCTTACAATTAAAAAATTGAAATAGACTAATGACACCAATGACAACTAAGCACCGTCCCCTCTCAACTGTATCCTTCTGAACGCCCCCATAGAGCTCCCCAACATCCCCTTGGGGCCTGTACCTCCCCATTGAGAAACACTAGTTTAGATATACAGTATTAACATGAGCTAGGATGGCAACCTGGCCCACATGCTCGACGCATGTGATGTGTGTTTGGCAGCACCACCCACAGGTCACCCAAAACATAGCAGGCAGACAGGTAGGCAGGCAGACAGACAGACAGGGGGTGCATTCCAATATGCAACCTTGCGTCCTCCACTTGTACCAAGAAGTAATACGACGTGATGACATCACTGACAACAGCATTATATTTCAATATCTCGCAAAAGCTCAATTGTAAAGTCATCTTTTCATTTGCAAACTGGATGGCGAATGAAGAATAGTCCCCCAAAAATTGTTTTCGCTAGGCTGACAGCTGGAAACCTGGTTTTCTCCATGGAGGCGGGGCATCAGCAAAACATGAGGCCATAAGCACAAGTGGAGGACGCAAGGTCACATATTGGAATGCACCCAGGGTGATTGCAATACTTGACCCAACCTCCTCTGGTCAGCCCAGGTAAATAGTGTAAGTAAGAACTTGGGGCAGCCATGAATAACTCGTCAAGGAGTTAGTCTGTGCATCAGAAGGTTGCCAATTTCAATCCCATATCATTTATGGCTGAAGTGCCTTTGTGGTGAGGCAGATCAATAGCACATAGCAGAAGAAAAAAGTAAAAGAAATGCGTTCAGACACAACTGATCAAAATTTGTTCAAAACTTTTTGACTTTTTGACTGTCCAGCTGACAGACAGACAAACAAACAGATAGACAGACAAACCAACACAACCGAAAACATTACCTCCTTGGCGGAGGTAAAAAAAAAAAGGGGGATCCTTACTTACCAATGAAATGGAGGAGGGCGCATATGTACAAAGCTTTGGTCCTTCCCAGCCAGGTCTCCGCGAACCACCCGACCAGGACGGGCGTGAGCGTGCTGGCCCCGACGAAGCACAGGTTGACCATGGCCGCCTCGTGGTTGTCGTAGCCCAGCTTGATGGTGCAGAAGATGATCATGTTGCAGACGATGCCGAAGAAGGTGAAGCGCTCGAACAGCTCCACCAGCAGCACGCAGATGATGACCTGGAGTAGAGTACAGTACAGTACAGTACAGTACAGTACAGTGCAGTACAGTGCAGTGCAGTACAGTACAGTACAGTACAGTATAGTACCGTACAGTACAGTACAGTACAGTACAGTACTTTTGCTTATCCCGAAGGAAATTAAGGTGTCCGTCAGCTTACATAAATACACAAATACAAAACATACACAAAGACCTTAAACCCATACTTGAACATTACAGTAAAAGTATAGCACACTCTTGAGTACCGCCACACTCGCTCTCTCTCACACATACACACATGCGCTCTCTCTCTCTCTCTCTCTCTCTCTCTTACACACACACCTGGAGCTTCTTGCGCGTCTGCCGTGGCTTGAAGTGCGGGGGGAGGGCCATGCCGCTCGGCCGGCGAGCGGTGGACACCCGGCGGAGGAGATGGGCCTCCTTCAGCCCCGGGGGGGCTTCCATGACCACCATGGTGGTGCTGGGTCTGGGTCTGGGTCTGAGGCCCGAGCTGCGGCCGGGACGGGCTGCGGCCGCGACTGACGTTGGTTGTTTGTCGGCCCGATGGTTTTGACACTTCTTCCGCCAGGTCACAGTAGGGAGAGAAAAGAGAGTGGTCATACTTCTACCCTTTACTTGTAACCTCGCAAGGCGTGTGCTGTCATTTCGCACCCAACTGCAGGATTCCAGGGTGAAGGAAGGGTGAGAGATGCTACCAAGGTGCAGGGGTGTCGTTCAGGGGAATCACCAGGGCCCCATCGGGGGCCCACACACAGTCAGATTTATGAAAATATATGGCTGCGGGGGGTCCATTGGAGCAAATTGTACATAGGGCCCAACATTTGCTGCTACGTCCCTGCCGGCACGTGTGTGTGTTTGCACGCATCACTTTGGTATGTCAGAGGTATTGTCAACAGACCCGTGCCACAACCGCAACTAGAATCAGCCCACTTCCCAGAAGGTTACAACGGTGTTGGCAATGATAGCCTTGGCCTAATGGTTAGGGAGGTGGTCTTTTGATCAGAGGGTTACAGGCAGTGGCGTGCACAGACATTTTGGGGGGGGCAGGTGCTGAAGTGGGGTGTTGGGGGCATGCAGTTTTAGCTGAGAATTGACATTTGAGGTCTCTTCGGCATAATAGTAGCAGAAGTACTATTTCTATTCCATACTGTAGTAGGCCTACTAATATGAGTGTCGTTCTGACTGACAGCGACAGGGCTCTATATGGGGTGTCTCGTCACTATTTCGCTGCAGTGATGTGTGTCAGTTATTTGTCCTTGTGTCCACCTAATTAGTTCCCCACACACCAGCAAGTCATCCCCACAGCAGACTCAGACACACACACACTGAGCGTACATACGTATAGCCTGATGAACCAGACCAAATGTGAGATTAAATGTGTAATTTAGTCTGGCCCCGATGAATGACGCAACGGAAACAACCCATTGTTTTTCAAACTGTGTCTGTGCCTAATTGGCCAACACTTTGTCGTCAAAACCCTGTCCACTTTGCATCCAAAGATTCAAAACAAATCAAAACAAGTCTCCTACATTGTGATTGGCCAGCCAGTTTCAGGGCCTGGGGCATTGTCCGAGGCTAGAACCACTCGCAGGCAAAAATAATTTTGGCCACTGGCAGGTGGGGCTAGTTTACTAGGCTACGTGCTGTACATAAAGTAAATGATCAATGTTTTCCCCCTTGCCCCTTATGGTCATACCATGAGTACCCTCACTCGCTCATCCTCCATATCTCTGCACCATACATTTGTTATAATTATTATTATTATTATTATTATTATTATTATTATTATTATTATTATTATTATTATTATTATTATTATTATCCAATGTTTCTATGTATCTCCTGCAGTGTACTTATGTATGTGGTTGATACTCTATGGTAATGCTGCCTTTTGGGGAATTAAACTGACCATCAGTGCAAGGTCTGTTTGACAGGCACATAAGACTTGTGGGTAGGTAAGATAGCCTACTCTTTTTCTTTTTTTTTCTTTTTTGACTTAATTTGATAGGACAGTGAGAGAAGTGGACAAGAAGCGAATTGGGAGAGAGGCGGGGAGGGGTCGGCAAAGGAACCCATGCTGCCCTCTGCGCTGGTTGCTCCCTGGCCCCAGATGGGGAAGGCATACCCAGGCCCGGTTCTAGTCAAATTAGTGCCCTAGGCGAGCCCTCCTCTTCACTTTTTGTGGAATTAGGCATCTATAAACAAAGTGTGATACATCTAATTGAGCACAGCTGATCTACATAGGATGTACTGAGTGCCCATGAATAATCATTGTCAATGTAAAGTTTTATTTCGCTCAATATTCAAATTCTGTGGGACTTTGCGCCCCCAAGACATTTGGTGCCCTAGGCGACCGCCTTGTCTGCCTATGCCTAGCGCCAGCCCTGGGCATAACCCTCCCCCTCACCTCAAAGATACTCAATTGTCACATGCAGTGGAAAGTGTTTACGCTTCTTCAGGCCAACACACATCCTCATAGCAATGACCCAATTAACAAGTTAATATGAAGTAAACATTGGCCGAAAAACAACATTTAAAATTAATTATGCCTGGACCAAGAGGACATATGGAGAATGTCACACACGTATGTTGAGGAGGCACTCATCAAGGCCTCAAGCGGCTTGTTTTTAAAGAGGGACACACGTCAATCATTTAACTCTGTATGTGAAGAATGGGACAGAAAATTGCAGCTCAACTTTATCTAGGCCTATAGGGCATTTCAATTTCTTGGAAGGTGGCTCAACTGTCCTTTTTTTAAAAACTGATACAAATGAAATGAATTGAGAGCCCACCTACAAAGAAGTACATGTATGTAATGTACAATAAATCAAAGCAACATATTTTTTTCACAAATATGTTTTTATTTCCTCGTTTTCAGTTTAGTTACATTACCTTTGTATTGATTTTCAGCATTGCTTATTTCAACACCGTTGCCTCCAACATCTTTATTGAACACAAGCCGTACCTTTTAGGCATATTTATGTTTCATTTTCAGAAACGGGTGAAAATTACATAGACATTTTCACAATATGGAGAAGATATTAGACTCTCATCTCTTGCTGGGAGTGTGGCTATGATTCACCTTTTGCTGACTTGTGAGAATGGAGTCAGTTGCTCTGACCATGCCCTGTTGACATGGTGTACATAACTGTCATGCTGTGTCAAAAACTGCTCCTGCATTAGGGTTATAGGGTTTAGCTCAAGCCTATGTTATGCTGTTGGCGATTTTGACAAAGCAGCCCATTTTGGAGGAAGACAAGCCATGTTGACTGGCTGTGTTGTCTTCTAGATTGGTGCAGTAAGCTGAGATATGCTGCCTGGGCTGTTCAAGTTCAGAACTTCTGTTAGAGCATGCTCTCAAAGTTTTTTGGACCAGGGACACCTCACAGAGATGAACATTTCCCATGGACCACTTCATAGTCCCACCACAAATTACAGTTGTTTTACTATTGTTTTCAATGCCAACTATACGTATAGTAATCATGCATTGTGCATTCAGAGGTAATTGCAATTCGCTCTGCTGTTGCATCAAATAGTAACTTTTTATTATTATTATTATCATTATTTTTTACCAAAGACTGATCTAGAGGATTTCTGCCTGATCTCCTCAATTATGATAAGCAGAATGGGCCACACCGGTGGAACAGAGCAGACTATGGAGCTGACTTGAATGGGAGTCCATGCAAGCAGAACTGGAGTGAGTAGAATGCGAGAGGAGAGCGGTTGGGGAGATGTGAGGAGGGCCTGTGGACTACTGGCTACAATTGAGAGAATGCTTCACCCTGTGTGGCAAGTGCTGGTGAATGAACCCATGGCTGCCGTTACTATGGACACCGTTATTGGATTCCAGTTCAAGCCCAATCAAGGTTTTGTTTTTTGAAACTTGACAGGTTTTACGGATATGTGCCCTGTTCATTTAAAGTGAAGAAAAGATGTTCACTTTCACCCTTATCGATATCACAAATGGAAATGAAATGGAAGCCTTTTACCTGCAGGATAAAGTTGAACTTGTTTGTTTGCAAAGCACCCAGCTCTCAGAGAGAATATGTCACATCACATGTACCTTGGCTGTGTATGTCTTTGAATTGCAGTCAATAGGGGTACGCTGTGGCGCTAAGCCCCCCACATTTGGGCTTACATTGTTAGAGTCCGGCCGGGGTAGTTTCCTGGCCCTGCCCCATCTCTCTTTCCCAATCATTTCCTGTCTACTCTCACACTGTCCTGTAATAATAAAGTCCAAAAAGCCCCCTCAAAAAATACTTTAAAGAAAATGAATTGCAGTCAATAGCCTAGTAGTATCATTAAGCAGACCCAAAAATCTTCTCTTTCAAAATTCACCTTTCTGTATGATTTTAGTGCTGTGGCTATACAGTACTGTATGACTACACAGCATCTGCAGCAGTTGTGAGGTTAAAAATACTCCACTAGAGGTCACTGTTGGAATATGTGTATGAATGAACTTTTGCGAGCACTGATGATGGCAAAAGTGGCTTGTTGTGCCGATTTCGATTGAAGAAATGTGTTATAGGCTCCTCCCTTCAAATCCTGTGTGTCTGGTGTCACTTGTCTTTCAGTGCCACAAAGGTACTCAAAGTAGGAAGGAGGGAGGGAGAGGGTGAAAGAAGGATGAATAGAGAATAGAGAGGATGAGGGCCCTGCCGTGGCCATCCGGTAGGGCACTCGCCTGCCATATGGCTGACCTGGGTTCGATTCCCGGCCCGGGTCCTTTGCCGACCCCTCCCCGTCTCTCTCCCCATTCACTACCTGTCTACCTCTCACACTGTCCTGTCCATAATAAAGTCTAAAAAGACCCAAAAAAAAGTCTTAAAAAAAGAGAATAGAGAGAATGAGATGGAGAGAGAGAGTGTGCACCTGTGAGCACCATACCTGGCCACCAAAGAGTGGCTACAGTTCCAGGTGCCAATCGCATGCATTGAATGTGTCTAAAGATGAAGCTGAAAGGTATGTGTCCTCCTTTTCTATCTCAGTCTTGTGCATCAAATGACAACTGCTGAGTTTAAGAATTACATACCATAGGCCTACTCTGAGTAGGGCACTCTGCCTATGCAAGGACATACACTGTATCTATTACTGTAACAGTATAGCGCTCAGGGAATATGAAGAGAACTGGAAGAGGGCCCAGAGCTCCATTAGGTCATTTGCTTCAACGCCTAGTTTCAGAATGACCTTGACCTTGACCTTGACCTCGACCTCAACTTTTTCCCAGCTGAAATCCTGACTGCCAAGCTACATCAACAACTATAGCGACACTGTGTATGCCCTAGTATGATGATGATGATGATGATGATGATGATGATGATGATGATGATGATAATAAATATGAGGAAGAGGACCAGGACAATGATGACTGTGATAATGATGATGATGATGATGATGATGAGGAGGAGGAGGGAGAGGACGAAGACAATGATGATGATGATGATGATGATAATGATGATGATAACAATACTGACGACGATGATAATAATAATACTGATGATGATGATGATGATGATGATGATGATGATGATGATGATAATAATGATGATGATGATGATGATGATAATGAGGGGGGTAGAATGACGACGACGAGGATGATGAAAAGGAGGAAGACGACGATGATGATGATGATGATGATGATTATGTATGCAATTGCCACGACGGGACAGGGAGCCATTGCCACTGTCCTAGACAGATGCATAAAAGCTCCCCCACAGCACAGCAAGCCCCTGATTGATTTCAGTCCCAGAAACGGCAGGAGGAGTGATCATCAAGGCTCTGTTTGGAGGAACAGGATGTATACAGGGGTGGAGCTATAGGGAGAACGAGCAGGGCATTTGCCCTGGGGCCCAAGGCACTCTTGCATTGGTGGTGGGGGCCCTATTGTGACCTTGGTAGGCTGTATATGGGGTCCTTTAAGTGTTTTGCCCTGGGGCCCTGTGTGCAATTGTACCGCCACTGGATGTATACATACACTATAGCAGCAAATGAAGTGCGAATGAAAGGGACACGTCCCCTCTTCTTCAAACAGCAGGCAGAGTCCGTCTCAGCCTCAGTCTGCAGTCTCAGCCTCACTCAGTGTCCTTTCTGAGGGAAACCACTGATGAAAACAAGAGAAAGTGAGTGTGAGAGGGGGCAATTGCCAAGAAGAAGGCTTTTGATTTGTGCCTACTATAGAGGGATGGAGCAAGAAGAGGTGGAGAGAGAGAGAGGGAGAGGAAAGCAGGACTGTGTGGATATGTACAGGGCAAAAGGATTAGGCCCGTTTCATTCTGTCGCGGGGCAGCCAGACGCTTTCTGTCCCCCATTGGAGCAGCCACCGCCATTGACGCCAACTTGCCCCCAGGATGTTAAGCTGCGGCGGCTCCAAAGGCGGCATTGTGGTGCGTGACAATGGGGCTCCCCACAGATGAGTCTGAGGATGTGAGGGGAGAGCTAATGCAGCCGTGGGCCGCCGCACCCGGGGCCACTGGGTGCAGAGGAGAACACTGTTGGGGTGATAGCGGGCCGAGGAAAGCACCTCTAGCCTGATTACATTACAAATGTGTAAATGCCCCAATATAATGTAGCCTCTATAACCGGAAGCTCCACATGCCCCCCAGCTCCGTCTTCAAGCATCCCCCCCCCCAGTGTTTGTGTTCATGCCACTGTCTTCGAGACCTGGTCTGACCTAGAGCATAACAATTAATGTTTCTCAAACGGCATGGTTGACCCACCTCCCTTGGTTTGCTACTGGTCGAGGCCAGAAAAGTTTAAACCAAACATTTTCTTAGTCCCAATAGAACGTCACTGCTTTGAACACGCCTCTACCCAGGGCCGTTGGAGCTGCTAAAAGTTGATTGCTTTCCGACAAAGTGGGTGGAGTTCTCTGGAGCTCAGAAAGTACTTGCATTGCTCTTGACCTGACTATTAGGAGGGCGCGGCCTGGCTAGAGAACCTCAGACTTTAGATGCTACTTCTGGGAGTATGTCAATGAGATGGATTTTCCGTTGTCATGTTTGATGTGTCTCTCATCAGTGATGCGCGGGCTGACCCGAAAGCAGCGGGCGCTTGCAATTAACTGCGGTTGACCGCAGGCACGGGTTATGAAATATTATTTTTAATGAAATTCGGGTCGGGTGCGGTCGGTCAGGACCTTTGAAATGATGCCGAATTTTAAAGTAGGCTATAGGCTAGCCAATAGGCTATAGTTTACTTTAGCAGACAGGGACATTTTTTGCGAAATAGATCAAAGTTTATATGGCTGAATAACTACGATGGTGCCACGCGCTCTGCAGGAGACTTAATGGGGCTCCTGCGTCGGCCGAATATCTTCTGCGCGCAACTGGTGCAGCAGGTGCAACCATTGAGTGCATTTTGAAGAACACAGAGGGTTCTCTCTAAACAGTGCAGTGGTGGATATAGCCTACATATTTTCTTATACAATTGTAATGGTTTCGCACTCATGTGTTGCTTACAGAGTTTATTTTCATTTCCCGTGTCGTAGCCTACCATGACTACGAGGCAATCCACTTGACGGCTGGCTCCGTCTGCTCGGTGACAGTCGGCAGTCCTCATTGCATGGCCTCGGTTCAAAAATCCAACATGTCCTGTTGAAATGCACAGCTGTCTTGTTCTTGACGCAAATTCATTTTTTAAGACCTTTATTGACCTGATTGTGCTTTGCCAATGACGTTAGGGTGTTCATAAAGACGCACGGCTACTATTTTCAAAGGCGGGTCGGGAAGCGGGCCGGGTCAATATTTTTCATGAATATTTCTTGCGGGCAGGGCAAGCGGGCGGACTAGGGAAAAAAGCGGTCGGGTGTGTCTTGTTTTTTCGTCGACCCGCGCATCACTGTCTCTCATACCGTACTTTCATGACATTTTGTCTTGCCTTTGAATTTTTGCAATTTCATTCTACTTGTTAGTTTATATATTTCTTCCACTATGCCCTTCAGTCATATTTTGGGTGCTACCTCTGGGAAGGTGTAAACAAGAGGGATGTGAGGCACGGTGGCTCAATGAGCTAAGGCTCTAAAAATCAAAATAATTATGTGTGTATTGCTGCTGACAATTATTTATTTGAGTTGTATTTTCTTTATTGGGTCAGAGGTGAGGCCCGAACCTTTATGAGAATTCCAAGTGGGCCCTAAGTTGGAAAAGGTTGGGAACCCCCGCTCTACAAGGACATTTATTCTCTCTCTCTCTCGCTCTCGCTTTCTCTTGCTTTCTCTCGCTCTCTCTCCCTAGTTACCCCAGTTACCCCTGTTACCCGTGGAGTGTAGTGAAGACAGAGGTCGGTGTATGATCCATAGAGAGACCAGGGTAGGGGTAGGGTAGTATTGGGTAGGGTTGGGATAGGGTGCTTACTCTGTGGATATATTGTGAGAGGGAGGCGGGACGGGAATCTGAATCTGCCAAAATGATCCTTTAAGTTGAAGTAAATAAATCTTTGTTGTTCCCTCATCAGTAGTCACCTTCCGGTTGCAGTTTTTAAAGGATATTAAATCTGCCTCTCTCTCTTCTCCATCTGGACAACACCCCTTTCTACAAAGTTAGCCCTGTTACCCATGGAGGGTAGTGAGGACCGAGGGAGGGGGCATAGAGAGACTAGGGTTGGGTTGGGTAGGGTTGGGTAGGGTAGGGTGCATACTGTGTGGGTATATTGTGAGTGGGAGGCGGGATAGGAATGCCATTGAATTTGGACTTTTTTATGCACATTTGGGGCTCTTTTGTGCGAGGGGCTAAGGAAGTCCATTGTGAGGAGGGGGCTCTGGGAGAAAGGAGGGCTCTTGGGCGCTATTGTCTCCATGCACCTCTCTCTCCCTCTCTCTCTCCCTCTCTCTCTCCCTCTCTCTCGCTCTCTCTCTCTCTCTCTCTCTCTCTCTCTCTCTCTCTCTCTCTCTCTCTCTCTCTCTCTCTCTCTCTCTCTCTCTCTCTCTCTCTCTCTAACTCTCTCTCTCTCTCTCCTCCAGCTCACTCCCAAACCAAAAAAAATGGATGGATGGGCGCTGATGGGATGGGGGCTGTCAGAAACACTCTACAGTCCCTTGAGAGAAAATATCAGCAGCTAAAGCGCTTTGGAGATTAACACATGCATGGGACTTACAAACCCCAATTATAATGGCAAATCCAGTAACTGTTTTGACCCTGTCCTGTAAAGGGTAGAAAGCTCTACGCAGGGTCTCCCAAAAAACAAAACAAATAGTGTTTTGAGAGCAGAGTTTTGAGACTTTCTTTCCATAACTAATTTAAGTATGAATGTTCTATATTTGGAAGGAAATTGAAAGATAATGTTTGCTAATCTGGCTATACTAAAATTAACTGTTCCTCTTACAATGTTCACATGCCATGAAGGTATACTGTACTGTATATGGACTTGCTTCTGTCTGTCCGTCCGTCCTTCCGTCCGTCTGTCTGTCTGTCTGTCTGTCTGTCTGTCTGTCTGTCTGTCTGTCTGTCTGTCTGTCTGTCTGTCTGTCTGTCTGTCTGTCTGTCTGTCTCTCTCTCTCTCTCTTTCTCGCTCTCTCCCTCTCTCTGTCTGTGTATTGTGCGTGTGTGTCTGTGTGTGTGTGTGTGTGTGTGTGTGTGTGTGTGAGAGAGAGAGAGAGAGAGAGAGAGAGAGAGAGAGAGAGAGAGAGAGAGAGAGAGAGAGAGAGAGAGAGAGAGAGAGAGAGAGAGACGGACAGAGGGAGAGAGAGAGGGGGAAGACAGACAGAGAGGGAGAGGTAGAGAGGCATTTTATATGCCATCTCTATACAGGCTCACTGGCCATGGTGGCTGCCACAGGAGTCTGGAGTCTGGTTGGGTGCTGATGAAAGAGTCTCCTCAATGCTCCATCCCCTCCTTTCTTCCCAGACTCCGGGAGCCCCATGTCATTTGTAGCACTTTGATTTCAAAAATCCCACTCCGGGCCTCTAGGCTGGTTGTTGTTCCAGGCACTGGTATGTCGAGAAGCACACACACACACATACCGTACACACACACAGGAGACAAAGGCCGCTACATAGGAAGCCCACAATGACAGTTAATCTTCATAAAACGTGAATGGTAACCAAGGCTAACAAACTGTTTTCTTGACAATAGGGGCGGGCAGCGGAACTCCTGAATGCTGATGAATTGTCAGAAGTATGCCAAGTTCAGGGACCCCTTTGAGGAAGAAATCCTCACAGTTCTGCTCAAGACTGTTTTGAAGCTGTTCATGTTAGCATCAGTGATGTATTAAAGGTAAGTGCAACATTTAAAAAATAAAACACCCAAATCACCTTATTTCACTGTGGGGTAGTAACAATCATCTGCCATTCTATTAGTGATTCAAGTATACACTAATTGAAGGGTAATATTGAAAGGTCACTCACTGGATAATTTTCTGTCTGTGCTAGAAATCTATAAATAAGCCATAGTCTCATAGTATGTTGTTATAAACCCCACTGAAACAAACTCAACAAAATGTAATGGCCCAACTAAAATAATTGCCAAACTATATGACTTGAATATGAATGAATAATAGGCCTATGTGTATAGCAATCATATATACCACCTTGATGCACGGTTTTGTAGTGGGGTGAGACCAGATCTCAAAGCAGGCCACAGCAGGTGTCTGCTGCCCGAGCCGGTTTTACCAATATGCATACTGCCTAGGGCCCCACCAATTTGTGCCCTCTGTAGGGCCCTCCAACAGCCAATCATGGTAAATACCAGCAAAAATGATTCAAGAGGGCCCCAATTCTATTACCATTTCCCAATGTCAAGTGTTCTAGCCTTGGTAGTGTGTGAAACGCCTAGTGATTGGATATACTCCACGGAGTTCACCAAAGAGTATACAATCACTGGGCGTTTCACGCACTACCAAGGCTAGAACACTTGACATTGAGAAATGGTGTATATCTCGCCTAGGGCCCCCACACGTGTAGAAACGGCTGCTGCTGCCGCTAACCCCTCCCTCACCCATGGTGTGCTTTCATGATCCATTGATTGATTTGTCCTACCCACCATCCAAATAAACTAGTTTTGGGGCGACATACAGTAGCAGGTTGTCGATAAATCGTGCATGGCACGTTGGTCGCTGTGGACAGCGGTGGTGTGTAACTGTGCCAAGGCAGTGAACCAGAAGCGGTTCACGAGGCGGAGGGATCAATGTCATCACAGAGGGAACAGGGTCACGCCAGTGACATTATTACCATGCTGTTATGTGACTGGTTGCAAATTAACCTCCATATAGGGGCTGTCCGTGGGGCTTGTTGCTGGCCAGCCTTCTGCATGGTGTTGTAGGCCTACTTTGTTTTTGCTGCTGCATGGCTGTAAGTGGTCTGGCAGGACGTTTTTTTTGTGGTGCAATGGTAGCACTTGAGTTTTCCTTTTCAGAGGATCATAAGTCTACATCTAGCAGTAGAGTGGATAAACTTAATCCAGGAAAATTAACAATTGTATTTTTACACTCAATTAAGCATTTGAATGAGCAATATGCATGCTATATTAAAGGCAAGGTAAGTAACATTTTCAAATTAATTAATCATCTTCACGAGTCAGCCGATGCTTATGTGAGTCATTAATGATCACAACCGATGAGATATGGGCAGAGATTCTCACTCATAAAATCTGGACGAAACATCAGCACAGATTAGCAATGCTTTTCAAGAAGCCACTTGCTTAAAGTAATAATAAGACTTAGCTAGAAAACACAACGTAAACCCAATAGCATAAAGTATAACCTAAATCCGGTTGAGCCTAACCCCAAAACACATACTAGGTCAGGGATGGGCAACTGGAGGCCTCCTCATTCAGTGTGGCCCAAAGATAAAACATTATTTAAAAAAATAATGATGAAGACCAGATTTTAAAAAAAAATCCCTACTGAATTTATTAATCTAGTGTAATTATACTTCTGGCTAATACAGATCACTCCTATTCCCTCCAAAGAATATCGTCAGTCAGTGAGCAAACAATTGCACCTCAAACTCGAGTTAGCCAGATCCGCGGTCATATGGCCCTCCAATGGTGCAGATGGAAAAAAATATGTCCCTCTTTATCATGAAAGTTGCCCATTAGGTTATCAATATTAATAAAATTGTCATTAACACAAAAGAAGTAATCTGATGGACAAGTGAGTGTGTTTGATTGACAGGTGGGTGGGTACAGGACCCTCCCACACCAGCCCACCCATTGCTACGCCTATACGCAAAGCTTTTGAAAAAAAGCGAAGAAGACTTGACTTGAGACGTCAGCCATAGCCAAAATACCAGAAAAGTGAGATCAAGTGTAAACGCAGCCACCAAAATACACCAAACGAATATGGTGATATGATGAAGAATTTTGAAACAACCATCTATCCTAATCTAATCTGTGTAATACATATAGATTCCCTTGTTTTATGTAAAGTTGTCTCTTATACATCACATGTCAATAAATATTTAAATTTCAATAACACGGAAACAAAGAATAAGCATACTTGGTGTGTGATTATGACATGATTATGGTGATTATGTGATTATGGTGAAATGTCTTGGAATGTAGCAGGATGAGTGAAGCAACTGGTCATTTCTAACCAGAATATCCAGTATCTCAGGGGGACATGCTGGTACATAACTCAGACAGGTAAATAACAATCTTCGGAAGACTTTGTTTATTTGGCATGTGCTCAAGGAAATGATGTAATGATGATGACGGCACCAGTTTGTTCACGTTGCTTTTCTTTGCATGAATTTGCACAAAATGTGTAGTGCTTCACCCAGTCACCACCTCATGCTTCAATTTTCAGAAATGTTCTTGTTTTCCAGAAATACAAGTTCGGTCACGTCGAAATGTCCACAAAAAGTAAAGTCTCTTTTCTTATTTTCCAGAAATACAAGTGCGGTCATGTCGAAATGTCCAGAAAAAGTAAACACACACAACCGTGCTGTACAAGGGTAATAATGCCTTGGTGTGGTGATTTTTTTTTCAGAAACCGTTTAGGATTATGCAATCCATCCAAGAAGTTAGAAACTGCCAGTGCATACATTACTGATAATCCCAGCTAAATTATGTAAATGTATTCACAGGGTGCAGGGGGACATTGCAGAACATTATTAAAGTAGAAACACTTTCCCATCAGAAAGGCCCTGGTTGGGGCACTGGTAGAACTTTAAACATCTCCACCTGGATCATAGTAGGGAACTGAGACCTTTAACGTGTAAACACAATTATTTAAATCAACAAAATAACAAAACCATTCTAAATCATTATAGCCTACATGGTGGTGTGGTGATACACTTGAGGGTGTAAGCACAATATGATTTAAAGTTTGGATGCATTATGTAGTACTTTTTATGACTGTTCTCTAATTGGTATTGCACAGTCCCCTGAGACAAATAGGTAATTTCACCAGATCACATGGCAGCAGCATGCTACATCCCTATGGACAGAAAGACAAGCACAGATACTGTAGATAGGACAACAGACAGGCAGACAGGTGGGAAAGAAAAGCAGGCTTTAGGATTGTGTGTGTGTGTGTGTGTGTGTGTGTGTGTGTGTGTGTGTGTGTGTGTGTGTGTGTGTGTGTGTGTGTGTGTGTGTGTGTGTGTGTGTGTGTGTGTGTGTGTGTGTCACATCTATCCATAGAGACTAATGAACTTATTATTCTGATGTCATCATACTTGCCATTGTGCAGAATATTTCCATTAATGTTTGGATCTGTAATCCTTCCCTGTGTGGTGATCTAAATACTAAACTGTGTGTGTGTGCGTGTGTGTGCATGCGTGTGCGTGCGTGCGTGCGTGTGCGTGCGTGCGTGCGTGCGTGCGTGCGTGCGTGCGTGCGTGCGTGCGTGTGTGTGTGTGTGTGTGTGTGTGTGTGTGTGTGTGTGTGTGTGTGTGTGTGTGTGTTTCTCAAATATTGCATGGAAAACAGTGTGGTATCATGTCACTTTGGGGTGTCTCACATACCGGCCTCTAGGGGATATTGTGTGCAATTAGGTCTGTGATATCACTTGCGAGGTCAGTTTATACTGTTACAATAAACAGAAGTCTAAAACAAATCTCAGTCTGCATATTGGATCGGTTGCGAAGCTCAGGTTAAGACAAAAGCAACTCATGCATGCACTTGGACTCAGTTTCACGATGAATGAAACATGAGGTAATACTCTTAAACCAGAAAGCCCGAGACCACAAGTGCCACCATGTAGTCTTTTACAGGGCTGGACTGGCCATCTGGCATAGCGGGCATTTGCCGGTGGGCCCTGCACCATTGTGGGCCCCTATTTTCAGAAATGTTAAATTTCAATTTTTTTGTACATGTCTGAAAATAGGGGCCCACGAGGGTGCGGGCCCCACCAGTGAGTCAGTTCTGCGCTGCTAATTATGAGGGGGACCCTTTAAGCCAAAGGTGCCCGGGCCCTATTTCTTTCCTGGTGCCACCATGGAGTCTCTTAGTTATCAGTCGGAATGGGGGATGGTGTGATAAGATCACCATAAATGTTGGGTTGAAGTACAGTACACATTAAAATGCACATAATGGCCCAGCCGTGCCTCAATCGGCTGGGCACTGCACTGCTACACCAGCGGTTCGATTCCAGCTTGAGGTCAGTTGCCGAGACTTCCCTGTCTCTCTACCCGCTTGCTTCCTGTCGCCTCTCTAACTGTCCCATCACAATTAAAAAAAAATAAAAAATACAAGTTTCTTCATGTCGGTCTACATCAGGGGTCCCCAAACTAAGGCCCGGGGGCCGGTTGCGGCCCGCCAGGCCCCTTTGACCGGCCCTCCACCTCTCTGCATCTCACCATTTGAACTGGCCCAAGGAAGCAATCCTCACAGAAAAAAAGATAAAATATAGTATTTTTGAAATATTTTATTTGGTTTATTAACAGGCCTTCCTACAGTTTAATTTTCACTAACTTCGTGTGAATCACCAGAAGTTTCTTGTCTTGATAGTTTCTCATCTCACTGTAATATAAACAGGCCTACAATTTCTATTGTATCACTCCTAAACTGTCAATCGCCATATTTTTCTAGCCTTTCCTTGCTATTTTTACATGTCTATTGGAAATTAAAAGGAAAACCTGTGGTATTTCAAATTGAAAAACATGTGAGGTAATCACTCACCTATTTTGTAAAGATAAACTATTTTGTGCTAGAAATTATGAATGAAGGAAGCAAAGGACGGCACTCTTCAGATTTTTCTCTGTTTATTCTCCTACAAACGTTTCGGGCAAAGCCCTTCTTCAGCGTGTAATGACGATGGCCGTGCTACAAATTATGGCTATAACAGGCAGTGGCCTAGTATAAAGTCCACATGATTGATCCCGGCCCCTGATCACAGTCAGGAACGATAATGTGGCCCCTAGAGAAAAAAGTTTGGGGACCCCTGGTCTACAAGATGAAAGTCTTGAAACATAAGCTTTGCACAATCAAGTATTTTTTAAATTGTAAGTTGAAATATTGAATGTTGTTGACTTAAAACAAATGCTTGTGCGGTCTCAGACTTCTGTCTTCTCTGATGTTTGATTGTCTAAGCCTAATCATCTGCCTGGAATTCTAACACACACACACACACACACACACACACACACACACACACACACACACACACACACACACACACACACACACACACACACACACACACACACAGGCCCATAAGTGCCTGCCCACGCACCCTACTCTCTCACCCTCCTCACACTTCTTCTACACAACAACATCTTGGGAGACTCTTAACCATTTTGTTAAACCCATAGTGGCGTGCCTGCATGCACAACAAGGATCCTTGCCACCCCCCTCCTCAACACACACCCATTTTATTCACACGTCCAAATAGACGCACATTCCATGGCAACATTATCCTCCCGAGGTCATTGACTGCGATGGAAGCCATTCTTGCCAAGCCCATTTTATATTGTGCACAGGTCAATGGCTGAAGAACCTAATACAATTAGGCTAGGTGCCTGCCTCCACCTGCTCTGTCTCTCTCTCTCTCTCTCTCTCTCTCTCTCTACGCCCTCTCATTTTCCCCTTCTAGTTTTCGTCTCATTGCTCAGTGCTGTGTAGAAACATTTTTAAATTGTAAAGTAGGTCCAGTAAAGTAGTAATACAACATAGGCTTCATAACATAATAAAAATGACTCCATGAAGGCCTAATAATCATGCCAAATTAAGGTCAATTTTCATGGGACCTTGAACAAGTGCAACTGATGGGTTTTATAAGGGGGAAAGTTGTAGCTGCGTTTTTTTTTTTTTTTTTTTTAATTAACTTAAACAGTCTGGTGTTTTTGACATCTAAAGAAGTTTTGTCAACTTAGATTTGATCTTATCCAGATAGCTCTTTTACCCTGACTGTGGGCGGCGCACACTGACAAGCGCAACTCTCTTTCCCACTCTCTCCCATTCAATTTTGTTACGCCGTAGGTCGCACTCGCTGAGGCGACAGTCGTAGCGCAGTCGGGACCGTTTCAGCGCCAAAGGGTTGCGGGATGAAATAAACGTAAATGAATTCGAGCGGTGGGACTGTTATTCCCTTAACCTACCTAAAATTAATCCAGCAATATTACGTAAATAACTTATACATCACGTAAAGACAACATGGAGATGAGTTGGAACGTTCTTTGGTTCGGACAGCTACTGCTCCTCTGTCAAATAGGTAAGGCACTACCTCTTTGTATTCTTAAACCTATTTTAGACGGTCTGCTTTGCTGCAAAATGTGACTTTTGGTAACCTTGTTTTATGCTAATGACGCTACAAAACATTTTTGAAACACGCCAGGCTTCTGAGATTTCTGTTTGGTTACGCAGGACAAGTTCAAGATTAGTATACATACTCTTCAGTTCAGCGCGAATTTCATTTAGCCCAGTATAAGCTATTAGTGTGCAATTTAAAGTGGTTTTAATGATTTGTCCTTGAAAACATTTTTGTGGAAGTTGTGCTTCAAACGGTAAAAGCTATCCACTGATGAGCGTTTTTACGCAAGGACGTTGGTTGTCTTCTGTTGGTGTCTGTCCAAATCTAGTTAGAATTGTTCACATTCTCTGTCTGTCTCAACAACCACAGGCTCTCTCAAGTGGCACTATACAATATCACACTTGGGCTGAATTAAAACGTTTGCCGGCTTCAGGCGTCTAGCATTTATTTGGTCCATCACCACAAAAGGGACCTGTCACGCATTGAAAGGACGCTTTCGCCACGGTACTTGGACTAGGTCTGTGTTATTATCAAGTCGGGTGCTATGTTTGTGCACCCAAACAACAACTGATTGGGGAAAACTCGCTACTTAAAGTGAATAGACTGGCAGCAGAGGTTCCTCGTGTTACTGATACCATGAGCTGTCCCTTTCACCACTCACAATTCTTCTTTCAGAGAGTGTTTGGGAAGGGTAAATTGATGTAAAAATAGGCTAGCATTCACTTAAAAGATGTTGATAATAAAAAGGTCTTGTTAAACTTGGATGGAACAAGCTTTGATGTTTTTTTATTTTATTTTAGGCCTATTTGAAAAGCTGCTGATAAAGTTGATACCGCAGTAGGCCCAACAGAAAAATACTTTAAAAGTAATTTGGCCTATACTGTGGTTTTAATTTGTTGTCCACGGTTTCAGTGTCTGCTTCCCACAGACTGATGCACTGAAGTCTGAGATCACTCTTCTTTAAGTTGGAAAAGAGGGAGCGAAAGAAACAAGGATAGAATTTGTGAATTTAGGCTGTCACTGATGCCTATTTTCATTTCATTTCTTTCATCTCTCTCTCTCTCTCTCTCTCTCTCTCTCTCTCTCTCTCTCTCTCTCTCTTTCTCTTTCTCTCTTTTCTCACTGTCATGCCACACAGCTATTTCCAGACACACACACACACACACACACACACACACACACACACACACACACACACACACACACACACACACACACACACACACACACACACACGTCTCCTCATTTGCCGATATTAGATATTATGAACAAAGTGTTGTTTCTTCCTCAATTTAATTGTCAATGTTAGAAATGGCTTCGATAAAACAACAAAAGCAGATGGTTATGGGATTAGAGCAGTGAGTTACACCTGCTAACGTTGAAAAAGAAAGAATGATGAAAATGAAAATGGGAATGGAATGAATGGTAGGACTTCTTGACTCCATCTGTGCAGTAAGTAGTAGAAATCATTCTCTCTCTCTCTCTGCAGATCAGAATGTGTGTGTGTGTGTGTGTGTGTGTGTGTGTGTGTGTGTGTGTGTGTGTGTGTGTGTGTGCGTGTGCGCGCGCGCGTCTGCGTGTGTGTGTGTGTGTGTGTGCGTGCATGTGTATGTGTGTCTCATGCCCGCCCACCCTGTGAGGCAAGTCCTTGTTTTGTTGTGGGGTCCCAGTGACAGATGGCACTTTTGGGGCATCAGCCTGTCAATCACAGCATTGCCCAGAGCCGCTCCACTCGCCCGACTCAAGGCATGCTCCGCTCTGTGTGCCCTGTAGCACTGCTGCCTGGAGGACTGTGGTCATTACTGGTACTGCAAGTAAGCGCGTAAAGCAAGTAAAATATGAACTAGGGTGAAAGTCAATCTTTGTCCTCCTGTCCTTTCCTGTGGACTTTATGACGTGATGCTGGATGTCATTGATTATAAAATTCATTGATGTCATTGATGATTTATTCAATATCTTGCAAAAAAAATATCAAAGGTCATTCTCTCATTTGCAAGGCAGATGTGGAATCGCGGGGGGGTGGGTGGGTGGGGTAGGGGGATTTTTTGACGTCATCAAATAATTAGGCAACTTATCACGTCAAACCTCCCCTAGTCCTACTGACGAATTGTCATTCTTCTCCGTCTTGATCTGTTTGATCCATCACCTGAAATTCTGCGATGTGCTCATTGCTTTTGGTTTTTAAACATCGGCAGAAGTTTTTTTTTTCAATTCTCACCTCATGAGAAGTGGGTGGACTGCGTACCCCCGCGTACCGCGCCCTGTATGTGTTGGAGGTGTTCCTGCACGGTTCGCCCCCCTTGGGGCCGCGAACCTGGCACCTCGTCAACTACATCGGTTCGGGAATGGGAGGCACAGTACGAGACCGCTGAGCTAAAGATCCAATAGCCCAACGCCACTGCACTGTGTTGAGCCTTCAGGAGGGATGTTTACTAACGTTCCACGCCTAGGCAGCAGCCATGTGCGTTAATGCGGCTCTGCCGTAGCAGTTTTAAGATTGTCAATGCAGTGGCAGTTGCTAGGATGCGGCTTACTGTACTATGATGGTCACAGGACCATTGAACTTACTGCTTTGATGGATGAGACTGTTGTGATGTATCATGGTTTTGTTGTCACTTGTCAATTGGGCTCATCGGCAAGATCATGAAGACAAAACTCAACTATCAATCAACTTATGAGATATTCAATTGAGATAT
Organism: Engraulis encrasicolus; assembly: GCF_034702125.1. Classification (NCBI taxonomy): domain Eukaryota; kingdom Metazoa; phylum Chordata; class Actinopteri; order Clupeiformes; family Engraulidae; genus Engraulis; species Engraulis encrasicolus. The sequence continues at coordinate 25,838,035 of NC_085860.1, forward strand.
TCATACATATCCAGCTTGAACGATGAATGCCAGCTATCAGTGCTTAGTGCATCAGCAATGGCTTGTTCCTCCCACTACAAATTACAGTAAGCCGCACATTGAAGCCGCTGAATGAACACAGCTTTTACATGATTTGGTAGCTTGTCTGTCTACCATGCAGTTGCTGTGAGTTTGCAGGTTTGAGTCTGGGGTTGTACTACACAGGAAGACCTGGTGGCAGATGTTGTTGTGAAGGCTACTGTGGTGCTGAATCGCTAGGATGTGAATGAAGTAAATGCCAGCTACCGTAGTAGCAGAGCTTGGCGTATGTTTGTCTTTCTGCTGACCTGCTGACACCCGCTGATACCCAACCGTCGGCTTGGTGTGGAATTGCTCTTTGTCTTAAATGGGCATTACAGGTATTAAGTTGAAGGTAAAAAGCTCGCACATCCAGGCGTCTGACCTCGGAGCAGCACCAATAAATATCCAGATAAAAAAGAAGCGAAGTCCGCTACAACCAGGATTTCATGCTCCCAATTATTTTTATTTTTTTCCCGTGACGTTTCGGGTAGAACCCTTCTTCAGACCATTACAGATCATTACAGGTATTAGGCTTTTTATTTTTGAATATTTGGCAGATGTAATGGAGACAATATTTGCCAGTTCATCAAAGCCACTTGAAACAGAGATTCTTTAAGTATAGAGATATGCCAACATAATAGGTTTCTATGGGCACCTAATGTGACCAGGTTCCGGTCTGCCTAAAGGGGCGTGTCATAATGCTCCTAGCATTGAATAGAACAGTCCTCAGGTCTGCCTAGGTCTGCCTAAAGGCACCCCCCCAATAATAGAACCCGGAAACAATGGGCCAATGGAACCTCTCTCTCTCTACTCTCTCTGCTTGAACTTCTTCTGAAATTTGACAGCTCAGATAGCCAATTCACATTGACATCCCCCCATGCACCTGTTATTTACCTTCCCTGGACCTACCACAGAGCCATCTGAAACTAGGGGAAGAGATAGTACGGCTGTTCAGACTGGTGACAGTGTGGTTTTAGTTCAGATGTCTCCATTGTCCATATTCAGTAGCATATAGGGAAATATTGGATTTGTTTTTATTATTAATTAATGTGTTTTAATTACTTTTATTGCACTATTTTGGTAGCCTCTTTTGGCTCCACTACTGTAGTCTGGCCGTGCTTCTCTGTGGAGTGCCTGGAGCAGTAGAATTTTGATCGCAACGCCCCCCCCCCAGAAAACAGCCAATAATCGAATACGCCCCCCACGTGGGGGCGAAAGGGGGAGGACGCTCGTGACAATGACGTACACATCTGTGCCAGAGCCATTGGTCTGCGCTATGTTGTTGTTGAGTAACTGCCAGCGATTGGGTGAGAGGTGTCCAATAATTTCAAACCATAACTGAATGCAAACTTCCTGCTTCCTACAATCGCTTCAGAGCAAACAAATGCCAGACCATAAATACGAAATGAAATGTTAGTATTATGGGATGGTCAGGACCAGGCTACTCTTTTGGTGCATGTATTTAATTATCACAATTACCACTGGCACCCTTCATGATTGTGTGTTCATTATGTCTAAAACATCTAAAAAAGGGACCAGAACTACAGCATCTATTTGAAATAATGACAAAAATGTAAGCATTTAAGTAAAGTCGCTGTAATTTGCTGGGGTTTTTTAGTATTTGTGTATCTGTTTCACCGTGTTGTACATGACCAATGACGACGTAGCGTATAAGGTTCGTCACACACTTTGCAGAGAGACATGGTGGTCCTTCCTTCCATCCTGTCCCATGCTGCTCCTCAATGTGTTGCCAGCTCTATTGGCCTCATTCAGCGTGTTGAATTGGTATCGCTTGCGTCTGTGAACAAGAGCCAAGAGTGCTTTGATTAGCTCTTCAGCTTGCAGTACCTGTTGCCAGGAAGTTCAGTGTCTGTGAGACAACAGTATAACAGCATAAAAAAAAAATATATATTTTTTTAAAATGCTGCATCTATCTACAAAACGTGTGTAACAACAAGTCATGATATTCACTACACTACTTTATTTATTTTCAGAATGGTATTTCAGTGTCTGAGCATTCCTAATCTTAACGTTTTATGCATTTTATGCATGTACATAGTTTTGTGAACTTACTTGTACTTTTACATTTTTTCTTAAATGTTTTTGTTTCTTTGATTCACACGCAAGATTCACACTTTCTACACAATGGCGATTTTCCAGAAAACAGTACGTCTGTAGCAGCAACCCCATGTGAAGCACAGGGAGACCTCAGCTGAACCCAGAACAGGGCTACCCACTCATCTTGTTTTTTCTCTTTTAAGTGCCAGTCTCCCTCTTTTCATTTCCTGTCTTTCAAACTTCTCTTCGGTCCTCAGTCCTCCTCTCTTCGAGAGCACTCTGAGTGCAGACCGACCTGCTGCTCCCCATCGAGAGAGGGGGGGGGGAGAGTAAGGGAGTGAGAGAGCGAGAGAGTAAGGGAGTGAGAGAGAGAGAGAGAGAGAGAGAGAGAGAGAGAGAGAGAGAGAGAGAGAGAGAGAGAGATAGGGAGAGGAGCGAGAAACTGAGGAAGAGAGGGGGAGGGAGGGGAGGGAGGGGGGGAGAGGAGGAGGGAGTGAGATGGAGAGATGGAGTGGCAGAGAGAGGTCCCCATCTACAGGGCTTTGTGTGGGGAGACTGAGAGAGGAGTGGAGTGGTGTAGCAGCAGTGTTGATGGTCAGATAAATTAGCAGAGAGAGAGAGAGAGAGAGAGAGAGAGAGGGACGGAGAGAGGCTGTGAGAGAAAGAGGGATATGGAGTGAGAGTGAAAGAGAAAAAGAAAGGGGGATAGCAACAGAGAGAGGTCCCCCATTTCCAGGGCTTTGTGTGGTGGAGAGTGTACTGGTGTGGCAGCAGTTGTCGATGATGGGATGGGGGTGCTGAAGAGAGCAGGGGGGTGGGAAGGGAGTGGGTAGTGTAGTGATGCAGTGGGTGTTGTGTTGGGATGGTGTATGTATGTGTGCTTGAGGGGGGAGTATGTTGTGTTGTGTTGGGATAGTGTATGTGTGCTTGAGGGGGGAGTATGGTGTGTTGTGTTGGGATAGTGTATGTGTGCTTGAGGGGGGAGTATGTTGTGTTGTGATGGGATGGTGTATGTATGTGTGCTTGAGGGGGGAGTATGTTGTGTTGTGTTGGGATAGTGTATGTGTGCTTGAGGGGGGAGTATGGTGTGTTGTGTTGGGATAGTGTATGTGTGCTTGAGGGGGAGTATGGTGTGTTGTGTTGGGATGGTATATGTGTGCTTGAGGGGGGAGTATGGTGTGTTGTGATGGGATGGTGTATGTATGTGTGCTTGAGGGGGGAGTATGTTGTGTTGTGTTGGCAGGTCAGATTTTCCGGGCTCGGCATTGGGGGCCACTCGATGAGCAGATTAGTCGGTATTAGGCTCAAGCGCATTCACTCAGGCACAGAGAGGAACACACTGGAAGCCGGTGGGGTCTGCTCCCTTACCACATCCCGAGGGGACTGGGGAGGAGAGGAGAGCAGAGGAGAGGAGATGGAGAGAAAAATGGAGGGGTGGAAGAGAGGAGGGGATAGGATGTGGGTAGGTCAGAAGAAAAGAAAGATGAGGAGAGCAGAGAAGGGGAGGAGAGTGCTGTTGGGTAAGAGCAGGGGAGAAGAGGAGTAGGGAAAATGGGGCAGGGGAGAAAAACAGAAGAGAGGAGTGCAGAGGAGAGGAAGGGAGGGAATGTAGAGGACAACAGAGGAGAGACAATGAGAGATGGAAGGGAGAGTAGTTAGGGGAAGAACCGGAGAGAACAGAAGAGAGGGCGAGGAGATGAAGGTGAAGGGAAAAGAGAGGAGAGGAGTGGGGAGAAGGTATGTAGAGGAGATGAGAGAGGGAAGGGGAGAGTGTTGGGGGGTTGAGTGGAGAGTAGTGGTGAGGAGCGGAGAGGGAAGATAAGACGAAGAAGAAAGGATAGGAAGGAAGGTAAGATATGGGGAAGAGGAGAGGAACGAGTTGAACTCAAGAGAAGAGAGGAGAGGACAGAACGTAGTGGGGATGAGTGAGGAGGGGAGGTGGCTCAGCTACACTGCTGATTCTGTTTTTGGAGAATGTGTGTGTGCACGTGCGTCCATGCGTGCATATATGTGTGTGCGTGCATGGGTGTGTGTGTGTGTGTGTGTGTGTGTGTGCATGTGTGCGTGCATCTGTGTCTGTGTGTCATGGTGGGTGAGTGTGTTGTAGTGGAGTGATTTGTTGTAGTGTAGTGTAGTGGGTGAGTGTGGTTGGGACGGGAGTGATTTGTTGTTCTATGCTGGTCCATTGCTTACAAATATTTGATAAGACGTAAAGTTCAATATAAAGTACAAATATTTTATAAGTCATGAAGTGGCAGGTGAGGGCGCATCCATAGTGGATGGAAGAGGGAGGAGAAGAAAAGTTGGAGGAAATTAGAAGAGAGTGAAGGTGTAAGGGAAGAAGACCAGAGAGAATTGTAAGGTAAGACATGGTATAGAGGAGAGGAAGGGTCCTGGAGAGTCATTAGGGATACAGCTAAAGAGAGAGTAGTAGAGAGGGGAGGGTGTGAGAAGTGAGGAGGGGATGGGGGCAGAATGCTAGTAGCAGGGTTTGGGGGCCCATCCTCAATGGGGTGGAAGGAGTAAGGAGGGAGAGAGGAGGAGGGGTAGCCTGGAGCTTATAATGTGTCCATGCAGCTTAAGGCCCCCGTCCCATCATGAATTACGCCGTCAGCTGTGTGATCTCTTTTGTGTCCTGTCTGCTTGTGTTGGGCCACTGAGCCACAGCGCCGATTCCCTGTTTGGCTTGGAGGGCACATGGAGCTGTGCAGTGGTGGAACAATTGTAAACAGGGCCCCAGGGCAAAACACTTGTCGGGCCCCCTATATGACCTGACAAGATCACAATTGGGCCCCCACCACCAATGCAAGAGTGCCCTGGGCCCAGGGGCAAATGCCCTGCTTGCCCTCCCTCTAGCTCCGGCCATGGAGCTGTGGCTGTGTGAAAGGGGGCTCTCGCGTCATTCATTCATACCCTTCCTAGTCTGAAAGGGATCCCCGTGATTTTGCAGAACACAGTACTACAGTTGGGATACTATTCAATCATCCACTAATGATGGAATGATAGCAATATGTATATTTTAAATGTCTTAAATTCTGTTTTTGGAGAGGGCATATTGAGCTCTTTGTGAAGGAGGCTGGAAAGAGTGGTGTGTGTATGTGCGTGCATGCGTCCATTCGTGCGTATGTGTGTGTGTGTGTGTGTGCATGCGTGTGTGTGTGTGTGTGTGTGTGTGTGTGTGTGTGTGTGTGTGTGTGTGTGTGTGTGTGTGTGTGCATGCGTGTGTGTGCGCGCGAATGGGTGTGTGTGTGTCTGTGTATGTGTACGTGCATCTGTGTCTGTGTGTCATAGTGGGGGAGTGTGTTGTTGTAGTGTGTGTGGTTGGGACGGAAGTGATTTGCTGTCTATGCTGGTCCATTGCTCGCAAATATTTTAGAAGACGTGAAGTTCCTTGATCTGGTCAGGGCTTGTTCATTAAATTTCTTTATTACCATGTTGCCAAAGGCGTACCTTCTCGCTGTTATCCCTTTTACATAAAATCATAGGTGCCGGAAAGGGGGATGCCGTGGTGCATTCGCATCCCCACTTTTGGGCTCCCTAAATGAGGCTTTCTCAACTTTTACTGCAGACAAATGAGTGGAGTGCAGCAGCAGTAACATTGTTAAGAAATAAAGACTGAAGTAAAAATGAAGAAAAAAAAAGTGCACCACCACTGTAGCCCCTTACTGTAGATGGGGTGGCCGGCGGGCCTAGTCACTATTTACTGAAAATACTCAACTACATCATAACAACATGGCTATGACAGTACAGAGGGCCTTAAGTAACAGATTAAGACATAGCCATTACAATTTTGGTGACAGTTAGTTTATAACATAGGCTCTGTGCTAAGGGGTTAAAACTCGTTCTGGCACCCTTACATAAAAAGTAGAGATGTACAGGATCCAAGATCCGGTTCCGGATCCGGCAGGATACTAGGGTTTTTCAGACTATCCGGATCCGGCAGGATCTTAAGGAGTGGATCCGGTATCCGCCAGTTACCTAAAAATCAGGATCTGGGGCATCTCTACTTTTTATGTAGCCTAGGCTTTTCAGTCAGTCTTTCACAACCCCAATCGCTGCATGGAGTGAAAGCCCTTTGGAAGCGGCCGTTGAAGGCAGTGTGGCAGTAAGCCAATGAGTCTTAAAAATAGTTTGCGCCAACGTAATAAAAATGGCCCACGTGTGCGAGTTGGCTATGTGTTTCAACCCTTTTGTAGGATCCGGTATCCGGTTCCGGATCCGGCAGGATCTTAAGCAGTGGATCCGGTATCCGGCAGGATCCTAAAAATCAGGATCCGGTGCATCTCTAATAAAATGCACTAGTTATGACGAGCAGGGGTCCCCACTTCACTTCACAACATCACCAATTACCTAAGGCAGTGTTTCCCAATCTTTTTTGTCCTGTGTACCCCCTAAGCCTTGTTGTCATATGAAGAGTACCCCCCTCACGCATGTTCTATATCTATTCTGCTATCCCAAAGTGGCTACTCTCCATGTATTTGTTATTATTACATTTCTCCACGTACCCCCTGAGGTGTGCTCGCGTACCCCTAGTGGTACACGTACACCTGTTTGGGAAACACTGACCTAAGGTGACCACCGTGACCATATACAACAACCATACCACCTTGAGTAGATCACCAGAAGATAAATATTTTGTACAGTGAATTGAATTTCCAAAGATGCTTTACCAAACAATTGTATAAGCTATTTATTGTTGAAATTGCAACAACATGTGATTTCCAACAATGATAGTCACGTTTCTGGCACTGCCCCCCCCAATCTTGAGTAAGAAATGTTCTGCGTGAAACACTGACAGTGACACATTTTATTGCCGCGTTATGCATGTTATGCAGAGATTTGCACTCAGAATGCTTTTGATATGTCTTTCAAGTGGATTGAAATTAGTAATAAAGTGTGTGTGCGTGCGTGTGTGTGTGTGTGTGTGTGTGCGTGTGTGTGTCTGTGTGTGTCTGTGTGCGTGTGTGCGCGTGTGTGTCTGTCTGTCTGTCTGTCGGTCGGGCACTATTCCATGATAATGACCTTCTACGCTGAACGTTATCCCTTACATAAAACGCAGCACCAGTAAAGGACATGTGAATAGCAGCCCTTTATTCACTCCACAATGACAGAGCGATACTGTCAGAGTCCCGCTCCCTGTACTGTTGCCCTTCATATTCATCTCTGTCTTCTTGGCTTTCTCTTCTACTTTCTCTCACATTTTATTCCACATTTGTCTTTCACGTGTTGTCTTTTCTCTTTCATCACTGTCATGTCTGGGAGTGGGGAGGGTGCGCTGGGTGGTTGCTCCTAGTGGCACGGTGCCAAGGTAAGGCAGCTTTGGCTCCTCATTCGCGATGGGCGTCAAACAGGGGCTGTTGTCCTACAACCATAGTCAGAGGCGATTCTAGGGTCAGATGGGGCCCCGAAAGCGCAAAAAAATGAGCATTTGAACCAAAATCGCCACTACTGTGGTAAAATGCGGGCTGTTAATCACTATCTTGGGGCTTAGGGGCCCCAAGCGGCTGCCTGCCTTGCCTGATGGCAAGATGCACCTCTGACCATAGTATGTACAAACCCCAACTCCGATGAAGTTGGGACGTTTGGTAAACAGTGAATAAAATCAAAATGCTATAATTTTCAAAACACTCAATCTATTCATTAGATGGAGAATAGTGAAAAGACAACATATTAAGTGTTAAAACCGAGAAAAAATATTGTTTTGGGGGACATATGTACTCATTTCTAATGTGAGAAATCCAACACGTCTCAAAAGAGTTGGGACGGGGACAATAAATGGCAGCAAATGTCGAGGAAGACTAAAAACAAAACAAAAGACAACACTTAACAGTTAAATACATTAACCGATGAGATGATTTTATATAAAAAACAGTGTTAATTCCTATCTTGGACATGATTTCACCAGCTTAAATGGTGGGTGTATTCCTTGTCATGTTTTGCAATGTTTTCCTTTCTGTAGTGCTTACAGTGTGACAGGTCTTGACCAAAAACCCACCATTTTATCACATGCTGGTCCTTATGATGGAGCAAAACTGTTAAAACATAGTAGAGAATGCAATTTGACCTTACTATGTGGCAGTAATCGAAGATCTCCCTTCAAAATATAATGCATGAGTGGCTTTTCATGCTGTTTAAAACCCATTTATACCATTCAGCACTGTATTTAACTCTACAGATGAGTGAGAACATCTTAACCAATGCACTACTGCATCCGCATGCCATCATGGAGGCTGACTTTTGAAGCTAGCACTAACACAAGTTGGATGGTCCATTTTCACTGTAGCACAGGATGTGCAATGCTCTATTATTGTCAAAAAGAATGGACTTCTACAACTTCTGCTGACTTCTGTAAGCAAAGGACAGTTTCCCATGTCTTCTGGGTCTATTTCAAGTGAGCTCAGAGGTGCTTAGGAGAATGTTAAACCCCTGTGTCATTTTCATGCATTAAGCATTCTTAATATGGTCAATTTTCAATAGCTCTAGCACTCCAGGAATTAGAGTGAGACTACAGCCAATATATATTTCATGATGTCATGAACCTATACAATGATTTTATTAACAAAAATATGTCTTATATACACTCAATCGTGGTAAATCAAAGGGAATTCAAAAATGTATGTAATAACTATGGTAATTATTCCCTTTGCATCTTTAATTCTGAGTGACTCAGCCTCTCTGTGATGATCTTATACCTGGACACCTATATTGTCCGTCAGTACAATTCATTTTGAAATGTTCTTCTTTGTTGTTTTATCTTATTTGGATGTTTACTAAATTTCACTGATCCCCGTCCCAACTCTTTTGAGACGTGTTGGATTTATCAAATTAGAAATGAGTACATATGTCCCCCAAAACAATATTTTTTCTCGGTTTTAACACTTAATATGTTGTCTTTTCACTATTCTCCATCTAATGAATAGATTGAATGTTTTGAAAATGATAGCATTTTGATTTTATTCACTGTTTACCAAACGTCCCAACTTCATCGGAGTTGGGGTTAGTACTGTAGAATAGTTCAGAAAGAAGTGATGTAGGTTGTGTGTAATGCTTTAAAAAAATGTGTTAAAGGTTTGTTTCTGGTTCCAGTTTATTTGGCAATAGATAGGCTTGTACTGTAAAACGATCTATAAATGAATTAAACGTCAGTGCATCGCATGTTTGGGGAGATGGTTTAATGTTGTCTCAAGTCCTCTTTAAATATGTAGAGGTTTATCAGACGTGTCCTGAAAATGTCTGTCTTCCTTTGGCCCTGGACTTCTAGGAGTTAATACCAGCAGCACCCAGAGTAGAGTCAGACCCAGAGAGGGTAACTTGACTCGTGTTCAACCCCTTTCCTTTGTCCGTTCACGCTGAAGTAGTTGACACAGGTTGATCCCCGCACTGCTCATGGTCATTCATACGGACGTCAGGTCGTGACACGGGAGGCCATTAATTAGCTTGGGCTTTACATGTGACAGCAGTCGGCTTCAAAGGCCAATAATGCACGCCATACCTCCAGTGGCACGCTGTAATAGTCATTGAAAACTTAACTACTATAGTACTAGGCCCCTACAAAACTACGACATAACACATTTAATAAGGCCTTTATTAATACACTATGACTTGGTCATTGCCATTCTGGTAACAGCAAATTTACAACACTGCACTGTGTCTTAAAGGGTTAAGGCCAATTTATCGTATAGGCTAATGTACGCTATGGCACTATGATCACTTGACAGAATATGGAGGGAATAAAACAGTATTTTATCTCTACTAGGCCCGGACATTCTTGACTTTGTCGCATGCTTCAGACAATGTTGTCTACTTTGGCATATTTTTTTTTACCAAAAAAGCTTGAGAGGGGATGACTGCACTGTGGGGGGCTGGTGATTAATATAAGAGGCTTTTAGAAATATATGGCTCCATGTATCTTCTGGAATATGATATATGATTTAATCTGTTTAGATTTTATAATCTTTCATGAAACAATTCACCTCTCATTTCACACATTAAAACCAAAACCAGCAATGTTTAATATTCTGTCTGTGTAATTTTGTTGTTTGCCGAAACATTGTTTCTGTAAATAAAATTCAGCACGATGGACAATTGTGTGCGGTATCTTCCTCTCTGAAAGTGAAACTGCACCCGCTACCTGCACCTCGAAACTTCTGGTGTGCGTTGGTTTCCTCTTCCAAATAATGGATTTGTGGCATCATTCGACCCAGGTTGAAGCGAGGACATAGTCGGCATAAGGAGGTTAACCCACCACCCCTGTGGCTGCCACCCTCCTGCCTGCCAACCTCCTCCTTCACCCACCACCACCACCACCACCAACCCCTCCTCATTTGAAAATCTGCTCCCTTTTCAATTAGGTTATCTCTTTAAATAGCTGCTGAAACCACAACCCCTGGGGCTATCTAGGAAATAAAAAACGAGATCAGCTGGCTCTTTAATTAGTCAGATGCATCTTGTTAGTTTCATCCACACCCATCCTCATCTCGTGGCTTTGTATGGTCCATGGTTTAAGACAAAAAAACACAAATGAGGTAAAAAGAAACTAGGGTTCAATCACAGAGACTCCAACA
>NC_085860.1:25851216-25863716 GCF_034702125.1 Engraulis encrasicolus
TACAACAACCACATTACTTACTTACTTGCCACACCACTTCACTTCCATCACTCCCGTTGTACAAGTTTGTTTAGTTCATTTGGAATGCAACTAATGGGGAAGTCATCATATATCAATCACACATTACATAGGCCCACTGTGATATTAGGAGCCATTAGCCACTAGGGAGTCACTAACCATTCAGGCTTTTTCCACAAGCCACAGGTTTGTGATTTGTCATCATATACTGCCCCCAAAAAGGTAACCTGCCAAAGTGGGTAGTGAGACCAAATGTATTACCAGCCACCAGGGAAGCCGACAGGGGGGGTACAAAGGGGTGTCTTGTCCTGGGCCCAGAATTGGATCCTCATTACATTGTATGGGTTTTGGGGCCCTTTCAGATGTCTTTGTCCCGGGCCCAGCCAAAGCTGTCAGCTGCCCTGGCAGCCACAGCCAAGTTTCACCCATTTTCGGACAGTTGGGAAGTGCTCATGTCGAGGAGTGTGGGGACAACCCAGTGGTAGCCAGACCACGCCCTCCTAGTGACACAACACCTTCTGAGTCAGGCCAAGAGCAATGTAAACATCGTTTCTGATCTCCCAAAAAATCAGGAACTCCACCCAGTTTGTCTGACACCAGTCATCCAGTAGCAAACCTAGGGAGGCCGGCCAACTATGCCGTTTGTTGAAACGGTAATTGTTATGCTCTTGGTCAGACCAAGTCTCGAAGAGATTTGAAAGTCGATGATAATCAGGCTACCTCAGGGGCACCTCAGGGCGTATCCAGTCTAGTGACCCTCAGGTCACGGTGACAGGTGTGTTATCTCCTCTGACCACAATGGCCTACTGTTAAATATAGTAACTACGCTTAGAATGATGGCAATTAACTGAAAGACAAATCACATGTAGTGAACAGAGGAGGAAAATCAGGAAACCATGTCAGTGGTTCAGGAAAGTAAGCAAAGCTGGGACAGGTCAGCCTAAAATAACCTGCCCGATCTAAACACTTGGCTCAAGTGAACTCTTTTGTTTAAGCTACGCCTTAAGTAGATTGTAAATGTTTACTGACGTTTGATTGAGAGGGTCATGACTAAGCAGGGGACGCTTGTTTTCTTACTCAAGGAGGTTGGACGGACCTATGGCTTGTTTTTTTTTTTCGTCAATGGTCACCAGGCCCGTTGTCAGGGGGGGCCAAAGGGGTATGTTGATAGGGGGCCCCAGAATTGGGTCCCCATAACATTGTATGTATTGGGTAGGGGGCCCTTTTAGATGACTTTGTACCTGGGCCCAGCAGAAGCTGTCAGCGACCCTAATGGCCACCATACTGATATTGGCAGTGGCACATGCTGACTGACGTCTTACAGGGTTGTGGAATTGTTCAGTGCTGAGTAGTAGTGTTTTTGGTTGTTGTTTTATGCTAAAGAGAAAGAAAAAAAACGCAAAGAAAGGAAGAAGGAAATAAAGAAAGAGAAAAAAACGGAAGGGAGAAAGAGGGGGATAAAGAAAGAAAAAAGATGAAAGACTGGAAGAAAGGATAAAAAAGAGGGAGAATGAGGGGAAAACACAATGGGCTTTGCTGTAGAATAATGGCAGTGTCGGTGGGAGCAGATGCGGTGTCTGGGTGCTGAGGTGTCCATGGTAATGGCAGCTGGCTGGGGGAGAAGGCTGTGAGGGCCGGGCTGGGGGAGAAATAGGGACCCGGGCACTTTTGGCTTAAAACCCTTTGAGGAGTAAGGATTTTCACCCAGTTCTTCTAGAATTTTACTCAAACACTCTACAGCTCCCATAGAAGTCTTGAAGTGTTAAAAATATCGCAAAGTCCTTATGACATCATAATGAGAACTCAAAATTTTGGCAAAATTCTAATCACATATTTGTGATGGTACTCCTCAAAGGGTTAAAGGGGCCCCTCATAATAAGCGGCGCAGAACTGACTCACCGGTGGGCCGTGCACCCTTTTGGGCCCCTATTTTCAGAAATGTACTAAGGCCCGGTATGCCAGATGGCCAGTCCAGCCCTGGAGAAGGCTGTGTGGGGCTGGGCCAGGGGCCACCGCCAGAGCTGCTTGTTCTCGGGGAGTCGGGACCCGACGCCTCTTGCATGCTGATTCGCCCGCCCCACACACTGGGGGATCCACTCCTGGTGTGTGTTGAGCTGAGATGACGTCTATGAAAACAGGACGAGTGAGAAATCCTCCTCTGCCTGAGAGAGAGAGTGAGAGAGAGAAAATACTGGCACTTGGTCCATGTGTTCCTTCCTACCACCCACCTGGGCACTTAAAGCTACACTTGGTAATTTTCAGGTTGGATGATGTCAGTGAACGGGTTGGATGACGTCAGTGAAAAATGAAAAGTTAGAAAAAGAGGAAGAGAAAGAGAATACAGATGTCAATGTTTTTCTACCACCTGTGCACTTAAAACTACACTTGGTCATTTTCAGTCCTACTGGTTGGAAGTTGAATTGATTCCCATTTGAACTTTGTACGGTCCTCTTCTACAAGCTTAGTGCGGTTGTGATGTGGTTGTGTGGAATATGTGATAGCGTTTTCACTTAAAGCCAGGACTCCCACACCTATGAATACAGAATGTTGGTCAGGCCTGGTTTTGCCTGGTTGGTTTGGCAATCTGAGCACACCCACAACTTTAACGATGTCCGCTCATAACAACAGCTTATGCTGGGACCCAGGGCTGGATTAAGATGGCCTTGGGCCCCTAGGCTACAGGTTGCTGCGGGCTAACCTGGTTCTCACGCGATGGTTGTTACCAACGAAGTGTAACGAAGATGCACGAAGCACTAGGGGTCTCGAGAGAGCCAGGCTAGCTGCGGGCCCCCTGGAAGGCAAATTTCGCGACAAATTTACATAGACAGTGTCATAATCATGAACTAGAAATTAAGGATACAATTTTATTTCATTTATAATTATCTTGTCACAATTTTGCAATTTTTGACTTTTGGCCAATCGGGGGCCCCCTGACAGGTTGGGGCCCCTAGGCTGCAGCCATTTCTAGCCTGTGCGTTAATCCGGCCCTGCTGGGACCCCATGAGACAGGGACCTCTCTCACCTAGCTCTACAACTCCACAGCCGTAGAGAGATGTCATGGAGAAATGGCTCTTGAGCAACCCTTTTCTCAACACTTATAGTTCAGTGAAACCTGCTTGACTTGTCGTACGCATGAGATTGAAAATCATTTTGCACAATAGCAAGCAATCCAGCTTGATGTGGCAACATCGCTGGATTGACCATAAGGCATACAGGGCATTTGCCCGATGGACTGTTGATGATTTTGGCCTGGTCCTCCCCCCAATGCAGTGGTATCAGTCCTCATGCCCCTACAGTAGACCTGAGTCAGATTTCAATATTAATTTTGGATGTTGTGGTCAAAATAGCTCGTAATAGATAAAGTATGCTGTTGTGAGGCTACATTGTCTCTCTCAGTGCCTGGCGGTATGATCTTGACTGAAAATGCCCGGTCCGCTTTTTCATCCCAGTCCAGCCCTGTGTGGCAAAAAAACAATAATGGTCTATCATCATCATCATCAATCGCTGGGTGTGTCTCTTTGGTGTCTTCTTACTCTTACTGGCATAGCTTTGTTTTGACAAGTGCCCAAGTGCCCTGTCACCCCAGCCGCTTTCATCACCCCCAACATCCATCCTTCACCACCACCCACCCCAACCCCCCAAGCACTGGCGTGCACACGCACAGATATTTTGGGGGACAGGTGCTCGAGGGGGGGTGGAGAGGGGGTGGATGGAACTTACAAGGAGATAGAGGCTATATTATATCGGGAAATTGTCACATACTTTTGATCGTCAAGCATTTGTACCTTAGTTGACCTGATCATGTCAACGTGGACCACCACAGTACATTGTGTCAAAAAATATTAGCATTTTTTGTCTAGTAGGGCAAAGGGGCAGGTGCCTTAGCACCACCTCGTCCCTATCTGTGCACCACTACTGTATGCCCCCAAGCACATACACTTGCTTATAAGCGGCGATGCAACCTGCGTTCATCAGTTACAGCAGTGTCGCATATTCCAAATGACCTGGTTTTACCTGTTGAATGATCACCTGGTTGTGTGTTGGACAGGTAAAGCCAGGTCATTTTGAATATGTAATACTAGCTTTTAATGAATGAATCCAGTTCTTACATCACTGCTTGCAAAGAGCAGTGAAGTCACTTGTATTCAATTTAGTTTTATGGTATCGTTTTCAGGGCACGTACATGTAATAACATTATATATACACACACGTGATTGATGGAGGAGTGGCAGTAAAGTGATGTCTAGCCAGCGAAAGGCATGAGGAAATATGTTGAGGAATATCATCATCCAAAGCAAGGATCAGTATCAAGCATTAAACTTTACCATTCCACAGCTGCTCTTCACCCTGTAAGCTTAAATCCCAGTTTAACCCTGTCATTGTAACCTACTTCCATCGAAGCAGACTAATGGCTGATCTGCTACCCAGTCATTATCATGAGGTTGAGATGTCACTCACTCTTGCACCTCGCATCGCAACTCTTTTAGACTCTTTTCTGGATGTTTCAGACCAAACGATTATTCTGGAGTTTAAACCCGTGTTATGCGTGTCTTCAAATATCCATTTGGGCATTACTGTATGTGTATTTATGTAAGCTCCTTGACACCTGAATTTCTTCTACTCTACTCTACCCCTTGCCTCTCACTAGCATGACGATGCATGACGACACTCACTAGCATGATGATACAGTCAGACTGTGTGAGTTTTTTGGATGATAGTTTTCTCCAAACACTAAGACACACACACAAAAAAATATATAGAAAGCTTACTTAGAAATAACACACTTCCTCAGTACTAGCTTACAGTATCCGAGAAAAAAGCACACAAATAATTCACAGTAATGGAGGGCTGTTGTTTGGGTGCCTTCTCCTTCTCATATCCGAGGGGGGCCACCCCTAGTAGCTCTCCGCTTAATCCTCTTATCTCCCGTGGTGGGGGGTGCTTACTTAGTCTGCAGAGTCGCAGCCACAGACGCCATCTTTACAGTAAAGATAAATAACCAGATGTGAGCCTCATTACTGTGTGTTTGGACATGGATGTTTTCTGTTTGGAATTTAAAGAAGTCGTTTATACACAGCAGCAGCACAGACTGTCTGACTGGAGAAAACAAACGGCGGGAGAAATGCATCTTGAATAATCATGACATGTGTAATCAGCTTGGATAAGTGGTCTGGTAAACACACGCTTAAACACACCCTTCAGAGTAGGATGTTTATGTAGCTGCTTGATTGAACATCTCACTGCTTAAATTACTTAAACACAAATTACTGAAATGTTTAGCCTTTACAAACAAAACATGCTGTGTTGCATTGTATGAGTGAACGTGTGTGTGTGTGTGTGTGTGTGTGTGTGTGTGTGTGTGTGTGTGTGTGTGTGTGTGTGTGTGTGTGTGTCAGGCTGTCTGGCTGTCAGGCTGTGTGTGTGTTTGTGTTTGTGTTTGTATGTGTGTGTGTGTGTGTGTGTGTGTGTGTGTGTGTGTGTGTGTGTGTGTGTGTGTGTGTGTGTGTGTGTGTGTGTGTCTCTGTCTGTCTGTCTGTCTGTCTGTCTGTCTGTCTGTCTGTCTGTCTGTCTGTGTTGAGTGTCTGCATGTGTGTGTCTGTCTGTGTTGAGTGTCTGCATGTGTGTGTATGTCTGTGTTGAGTGTCTGCATGTGTGTGTATGTCAGCACTCTGTATTGTGCGGTGCCCCTTTGATCACCTGCAGCCGCATGGCCTTACAGGAGAAACCAAATACTCAGCAGCAGCAACTCGACCACCAATCAGTGTTGCCAGATTGGATGGTTTCCCGCCCAATTGGGCTGCTTAGGAAGGCCGTGTGCGGGTAAAAATGGGCAAGAAGGACATTTGGGCGGGTTATTATGCAAATCTATGGCCATAGAAATCAATAGAATTGGGTTCAAAGTGGGTGGGATTTAGTGGTTCCAGGCGGGTTTTGAGCATTTTTTGGGCTGAAAATCATCAGTCTCATCTGGCAACCCTGACCACCATCCCCATCACCACCAGCCCAGGCTTCTGCCTGCTGATTGGATGAAACCCAATATGGCCGCCCTGTACAGGAGAGGAGAGGCCCATGCAGCCCAGCCGACCGGCCTGACAGACAGCAGCCTGCTCCTGCCAGACAGGGGCACACACACTGCTAGTGTTACCAGTGTGTGTGTGTGTGTGTGTGTGTGTGTGTGTGTGTGTGTGTGTGTGTGTGTGTGTGTGTGTGTGGGTGGGTGGCTGTGTGTGTGTGTGTGTGTGTGTGTGTGTGTGTGTGTGTGTGTGTGTGTGTGTGTGTGTGTGTGTGTGTGTGTGTGTGTGTGCGCGTGTGCGCGTACGCGTGTCTCTGTGTGTGTCTCTGTCTATCTGTCTCAGCGCACCCGTGTGTGTGTGCGTGTGTGTGTGTGTGTGTGTGTGTGTGTGTTACCTGTCCATCTGTAAGTGTTTGTACAGCAGGGGGTAAAAGTTTCCACCAGTTTAGGATTACATTTGCCTTTTATCATCTCTGACCTCTAGACGCACAACTGCCCATCAGCTGTCTTAACTATTACAGTGCCTCACACGTTGGTATAATTTATTGGTATAATTTCCTGGCCCTGCCATGGCCTAACGGTAGGGCACTGTATTACTACGTCGGCGACCTGGGTTTGATTCAGGCCCGGGTCATGTGCCGATCCTCCCCCATCTCTCTCTCCCACTCGCTTCCTTTCACCACCTCCAACTGTCCTATCAAATAAAGGCAAAAAAGCCATAAAAATATACATGTATTTAAAAAAAACAAAAAAAACCATAATTCCCTAATCATTCCTAGCTTATTGAACTAGTCGAAAGCTCGCTGCAGGAAATATATTTGCCTGGCTGGTTGGTCTAGCACCACACCATAGGGGAGATGTGTAGCTGGGCCCAGAAATCTGTTCTCCAATCACAATGCTCTGTTCATGTACTGCATGGAGTTTTTTTCCTGTTTCAATCTGCGCAAGAAGACTGGGGTGCCCCTCAGGCCAGATTCAGACTAGATCATGGCGAAACGGCAGTGAGACGACTGAAGTCTTTTAGTTTCGGACGGTGTGTTGTACTCGACCTTTCACACCAACAGCGTCGGCGTGCGCTGCCAGTCCGGTTCAAAATCCCCCCCACAGCCAAAGCTAGCTCGCTACTTTGCCATTCATTTCAATGGGACAGCGCCGGTCGCTGCCGTCCAAAATCCGCTCGAGTTCTATTTTCCAAGTGCAGCGCGGAGTGGAGCCGGCTGCTGCGCTGCTACCGCCCGACTATTATTTTTGCCACCGCCGGTAAAAATCGCTACTGTCCCACCCCGCGTCCCCACTCTGCTGTGAATTAGGCCTTAAGCAAGATGCCTAACCCCTTTCTGCTCCAGGGACTGTAACCAATGCCATGTAAATAACTGTAAGACGCTTTGGATAGAAGCATCAGCAAAATGTAATGTGATATAATTTAAAAAAGTCGTTGGGGAGTGCTTGCCATCTTATCAACAGGGCTGTGCTGGCCTATTATGTGCAGTTAAACAGTTTGAAAACCAACCATTGGCTCCACCCACAACCCACAGCTTCCTATGGTGTGATTCCGGACTAATTAATGTGTTTTCCCCAAGTCCATAGGGAGTAATATGTTAGTGTGGGACCACTTGCGGAACAGCGCCTCACTCTTTGTGTAGGTGCACAATACCGTTTGGTGGTGTTTGCTCAGGTGTGCTGACTGAGTCCTACTCAATGTGCGTCTTTTTTAAAGAGTGTACTAACATGCACCCCCCACCAGGTTCTTTTTTCAAAAGATAACATGCTGCGATGTGGACAAAAGCCACATAAAAGCTAGAAGTAAGCCGACTCCAAAGATTTGTCCTCCATTGACGCGGAATTGTGAAGAGCAGCCTTCGGTTTCCATCTCCCCACAGTGTAAACCTATCCACCCCCCCACCCCAACCACCCGACACCCTCACGGGTTGGCACTGAGAACGGAAAAGGGTTTTTAATGTCACCACTATTGTGCTTTACATCTTTTTCATTGCTTTCATCCCAGGAGACGAGAGGTCCCATTTACTGATCTTCAGTTTATTGTTGAGGACCGGCCCAGACAGCATAATACCTGAGAGAGGAAAAAAAATAATAGAAGAAGGAAGTCAGAAAGGAAATAGAACACAAATATAACATAATGGAGAGCTCTTTACAGTGACAAAGGTTGATCTGCTTTCTGTGTCTATAAAGTGGCGATGATCGTCTTTATTTTTCACATCTAAAGGCAGCCCTCCTTCATTCATATTTAGTATGTATCTGTATTATTACCTCCGCCAAGGAGGTTATGTTTTCGGTCGCATTGGTTTGTCTGTGTGTTTGTAACTCAACAAAAAGAATGCAGAAAGACTTAAAAATAGGGTGCAACATAGTCAAATGTTCTGTCAAACAACTTCCTTGGCGGAGGTCTGCACTCTCTGAGTGCATTTCTAGTTTACTATACAATATTGACTAACTGACTAACAATACTGACTACCAGACCTAGACTATTGTTGAAAAAGGGAATTCACAGAAAATAGTGTGCCACTATCCATGTAAGGGGCGCTTTGGCAGCAATATACCAGTACCGGTACATGGGGGGCCTTGCCATGGTACAGTTTGGGAACCCCTGGTTTAAGCCACCAAAGAGGAACGGTAGTGAAAATTGGAAGAAGGTGGCTGAGGAGTACCATCCCGATAACCTCTTTTCCACCACTTGAGTTCTAGTGATGATGCCAATGGAGATTTCAGAGCTCTGGTGTGCGTTTCTCGAAACCGTAGTTGTTACCCTGTTAGCAACGTCGGTAGTTGCCAATGGGAAATTGCATCGCAAACAACAAAGTAGCTAATGTAGTTAGCAACTATGGTTCCGAGAAATGCACCCCAGCTTTGTGACATTTTTGACTCTGCCTTTGGGACCAGTAAGTTGAGGGAGCCGTGGCAGTGCCAGCTCCTTGGCAACGGCACCTGTCACAACAAGTAGAACCAGCGCCAGACTGGGCACTCACACCTACTCTGGCACTGACACTGTGGCAGAGTGGCATTGTGAAAACAAGCTAGTAGAGGATTTATGTACGTAGGCTAGTGGAAGAGGACGTGTTGTTGTAGTTGGCATGAGAGACCGTAGTAGTGCTGTTGTTGTTGAGGATGGAGGCAGGTGATTCGCTGTGGTGGTCTGTGTGAAGGGAATAGTCAAAGGGTGTTTCTGAAAACAGAAACAAGAGCAATCAGAGGTTGCAAGCTGGCCCTCTGGCCAGCACTAGATGCACATGATATGTATGCGTAGGCGTGCACGCGTGTGCGTGCGTGTGTGTGTGTCTGTGTGTCAGTTAGAAATGTGATGAGGCTAGTGATGGCTTCAGTTTTTTTAAATGTCATGATAGATTTAGATTAAATGTTCTGTGTAGAGTGTGCATCTTCATCATCTTCCCCTGCCATTCTGTTTTGTCAGCTATGTGTTTAAAATGTGTTGCCTTGTGTGTGCATAATTGAGATAGTTTTTTTTTGGGGGGGGGGTTAGCTTTTGTTCTTGACAGGACAGTGAAGGACAGACAGGAAATGAGTGAGGGGAGAGAGACGGGGAAGGGTCGGCAAAGGACTTGGCCTGGAATCGAACCTGGGTCGGCCACGTATAGACAAGTGCCCTACCGTTAAGACACAGTAGGGCCCATAATTTAGACAATTATTAGACATTAATATCTTCAAAAGTTGGAACATTTGAAAGAATTAAATGTTAAACAGATACACAATAGGTAGGCAGATAGACTCTTGATCTGTGTTATCGCCAATATTTCATACCAAACAGATTGTTTGTGGCTTATTTACATGTAAAACCTTAAATGCACGTTTTGTTAAAACCTAACGTTTGGGAGAGGTGTAATCAAATTTGACATGCCCTAATTACCACCTGCATTCTATTCTCCGCTCAACTTTTTAGCTTTCTCAATTTGTTTCTTGCTTGCACCCATCACCTCCTCGTTCACCTCGCTTCCGTCGCTGTGTGGTCGATTCAACAGGCGTACTGCCCTAGCTTCCTCTCCAGTTCGCCTTACTTCATTGCTCTCTGACCATCATCAGCCGGGGGGTGTCTGCTCAGACCTCACTCATATCTGCGGGAGCTGATGCTCCCGAGCTCTCGGCCATGGCAGTACTTCAGCACCACTGCCAGCGGTTTTGCCTAATACACAATCTTGCTCAACTATCTCAGCTTCTCCAGTGCAGTGGTCTGTGTGGGCAAGGGCGAAGCACTTTGATGATCGGCATGATCAGGAGAAGTCTGTTCTCCAGAGAGAATGCAGATGTATGCATACATGATTAATCCAAATTTCAGATAGTGAACTAATGAAATCCAAATTTAATATGTTATTAATGTAAATGCAGTGCTATTCGGACAGACAAATGGCGATAGACAGACAGACAGGGAGACAGAGAGACAGACGCAAGTGCTGGTTACGCAAGACGGGCAGAGGGCCAGTGTGGGTCTGTGGCTCAAGTAGCAAGTACAAGCATCAGTGTGTTTGATCCTTGACTTCTTCTACCTCACGCTATTCTATTTCCTGTCTGGTACTAAGGCACCACAGACACAGACACAGACACAGACACACACACACACACACACACACACACACACACACACACACACACACACACACACACACACACACACACACACACACACACACACACACACACACACACACACACAATGAGCAAAGACTTGTCTTGTGTCCTTTTTGTCCTAATGTGTAGCTTTCTGTATACATTGTAAGGTACAAGTTCAAAGGCATAAACTAATGACTAATTGAGTTTTATTGTGTTTCGCAGCTGACCTGGTCCAAGGATATGGCTTCAGATCTCAGAAGAAGTTCACGCAGAACATAGAGTGGTCCTATGCGGGTATGTGTATCATTTTTTCCATTTGCTCAATGTACAGGTAAAATTGCGACAATGAGACTTTCAAACCATTAACTACCATAGTACTACACTTCTATGACATAACACAAGGCCTTTGGTAATGCACTATGACTTGGGCATTGCCATCCTGGTAACAGCAAATGTATATCACCATGTCTCACTATCACTATGCCATTTGAGGGCAGTTGTGGCCTAATGGTTAGGGCAATGGTCTTAAGATCAGCACCTAACCCCACATTGCTCCAGGGGCTGTAACCAATACCCTGTTAATCACTGTAAGTCGCTTTGGATAAAAGTGACAGCCAAGTGTAATGTAATATAATGTCTTAATGTAATGTAATAGTCTTGTTTGACTACTTAACCCCAAGTTGCTCCTGGTGGCAGGGGGGTACCCTGCATGTGTGAGTGGGAGAATGTGAGCGTATAATAAAAAGCGCTCTGAGTGCTCGAAGTTTAGAAAGGCGCTATATAAATGCAGTCCATATAAATGCAGTCCATTTACTGTGTAGTGTTTAAAATTTTCATCTTCGAAATGCATTGGGCCACCTCAGGGTTGATACTGTACAAACTGGGCATGGTGCTTTGTCTTGCCAATTTTAATTTTACACCAAACTATTACTGTATGAGCCTGGGAAATCTGATGCTGCTTTGCACGGAAAGTCGATGACTGCAGTTTGTTTGAATAGATACAACTGACACGATTGGCTGCTACGTATGCCAAATGATACACCCAATAATGCCCAATTAACAGCCGTCGTCAATCGTAAACCACAAACCCTGTATGGGATTTACAGAAGGCAGGTCTCTAGACCTTATCTCACTTGTGATTAGGTTTGGTGATAACCAGGCAATTACTTTATAGCTGTAGAAGTCATTTTTGTCTTTTGTTTAACTTAACTATTTTTACTTTGCTTCCTTCTAACTACTACTGTTGACAAACAAGTCATAAACATACAGAAGCAGTTGCAAAATGTGTAATACAATACCAGACCACCACCAACACTGTGTAGGATAATTAATTACACAACTCTGCTGTGCCAGTTTGTGACTGACTGACACACACCAGAAATCTCAAAGGCTGCGCAGCTTAATCTCTGTCATTAACTGTGGTAGCAAATGAGGAAATTAAAAATATCTTCATGACATACATTTTTTTTTTTTTTACTAATTCTGTGTATTTCCCTAAAGTTCTGGAAATACCATGGAGAATATTCTGTGGCTCTTCTGACAGTTCTGTAGCCTACAGATGAAGAAACTAGGCCAGCTCTGGCACTTTTCTCCCTCCTTGCCACTGGTGGCATTTTTATGCCAAGACTTTACTAGTAAGGAACATACAAGGATTACTGTAATAAGGATGTACTGGTGGCATTTTGCAAAATCAGAATGAATGTGGAAAATGTGGAAATCTGCCCAGTCAAGAGATAAATGGGTGATGGGATCTTTTTTCTTTCTCTCTCTCTCTCTCTCTCTCTCTCTCTCTCTCTCTCTCTCTCTCTCTCTCTCTCTCTCTCTCTCTCTCTTTCTTTCTTTCCTTCTTTTTCTTTCTTTCTTTCTTTCTTTCTTTCTTTCTTTCTTTCTT
>NC_085860.1:25871216-26018716 GCF_034702125.1 Engraulis encrasicolus
ACATTGCCTTATATTTTACTTCACATCTGCATATTTTCTCCAAATGAAAAATATCAGATGTTGTATCAGTCTTTGTAACACTATGCCATGTCCCAAACTGGCACCAAAGGTACAGCATCTTAACTGTTGTGTCGTTTTGTGTTTTTTCAGTGGCTATAGACGTGGATGGAGAGTTCCTGCTCAGTGGGGGCGGTCTCCGCTCTCCGTTTAAAGTGGGCAGGATCACGTTCCACTGGGGCCGCTGCAACGCCACCTCCGAGGGATCCGAGCACAGTCTAAACGGGGTCAAGTTTCCTCTGGAGGTATACACCTATCCCCGTTCCATTCACTGTGTTTTGTAACAGACTGTGAAGACAAGTTTCCTTTTATCCCTTCCTCCTCTCTCTTCACTTAACGACTGCTTACAATACTGCCAGGTTACTGTAGTGTTTACTTTAAACTCCCTGGCACAATGCACCTATAATAATGATGAAGTGCAGTGAAACAAACAATGTAGAAACATTGTGTACAGTACTTGCACAAAATGTAAAGTATGTAACTGTAAGTGTACTGTAAATACTGGTTCTTCAGAGTGATGGTGTGGATTAGAAGTTTTTCAGTGCTTCATAGAACTGCTGTGGCTCTGTAAGAAACCCTTGGACACTGCTGGCATAACATAGCTCCTACTGCAGATAATGATGTGAGGTTCTAAAGAACCATTTCTACCGGGAAACTCCCATTTCTTGTCACATGATGCAATGGTTTGCTCCGTTGAGTCATCCAGAAGAGTTACCGGGCCATTTAGGACCTTTAGTTTTGAGAGTGCACACTTTGCCTTAGGGTTTGGAATTAAGGTCAGGTTTGATTACTGTATGTAGCCTGAATACATATGTATTATATGTACAAGTAAACAAGTAAACAAGTTTTTTTAATGCTTAATGGAATGTGACATGTTGATACATTAAGACACACTGTGAAAATAATTGGTTGAAAAATGTGTTATGCTAAAATGATATACGCTGTAAGGTGTCATAGTGACATGGAATGTTACATATCAGATGTACTGTAAAGAAAACATTTAATAAGTCTTTCTGCCTTCTTTTTGTGGAGTTAGAAACTGGAATGTCAAAATTCGCCTCATCCCGCAATGTTGAAGAATCTTTAAAAAAAAATCCTAGATCGTGATTCTGATCACCACCAAAATGTACTCACTTGTTCCTGTTGTAATTTCCAACAACTCCACAAAAGTTTTATCCAAATCCATTCATCACTTTTTGAGTTACCCTGCTGACAGACAAACAAACAAACAAACAGACAGACAAACAGACAGACAGGAAAACCAATGTGACCAAAAACAAAACCTCCTTGCACTGTTGAGGAATTTTCTTGCGCTGTTGAGGAATTTTATGTAGGCCTGTAGATTTATTGGTAGACTTGCTGGGTCAAGCAATGGTATAATATCTGCACTTTCTGATACCAGGCAGAGTGATACAAGGTATTTATCTGAAATGTGGAAGCAATGGTATAGACGTCTGTATGTATCCTGGTATTTGTGATGTACCTGTCTGTTTTTTATGTGCTTTTTATGTTTTTTATTAAACATTCTGAGTCTGTAATAACGTTTTCAATTCAAAATATACTGTATAAGCCTGGGCCTAGACACTTAACAGCTTGGTGTGTGTGGGCCATACAGATGCAGATCTACTGCCATGAGAGTAGCTACGACTCCATAGACCAGGCCTTGAGGGAGGGGGGCAGAATAACTGCCCTGGCTGTGCTGTTCGAGGTGAGAGATTTTAATTATTTTATTTTGTGTGTATGTGGTAAAATGTTGCCTTTGAATGTATGATGAGTTGAAGGTGAAGATTGTGCACATCCCAGGAAAAGGTGCAGGACAAAGGCTGACTGTAGTTTCGGAGAGAGAGGTCCGCAGTCCCCGCACACTTAAAATCCGTTTTCTTTTATTGTTTCATGGCTGGATCACAAAAAGGATTTTAAGTGTGCGGACCTCTCTCTCCAACACTACTGCCTTTGAATGTACTGTATCTTCAGCAAGTACTTATCTGCACGCCTCTCCTGGCTGTTTCCACCCCCACCACCCATTCTTCTATCTGAACTCTTATCCTACGCCTGGGTGGAGACTGCTAATACCCCCCCCCACACACACACACACACACACACACAATCAGGAACAACTTTTCTGAACTAGGACTCTGCACTCCGCACTAGGATAGCTGCATTTGTTATTTGTCTGTGTGTGTGTGTGTGTGTGTGTGTGTGTGTGTGTGTGTGTGTGTGTGTGTGTGTGTGTGTGTGTGTGTGTGTGTGTGTGTGTGTGTGTGTGTGTGTGTGTCTGTGTGTGTGTGTGTGTGTGTGTGTGCGTGTGTGTGTTTTTGTGCGTGTGTCTGTCTGTCTGTGTCTGTATGTGTGTCTGTGTCTGTGTCTGTGTCTGTCTATGCCTGTCTATTTTCTGTCTATGTCTGTGTGTGAGACAGTGAACTGCCTTGGGCTGAATGTACTGTATGTGAGAGTGAGCTATATATGGTTGATACACAGTGTGATGTGTGTAATGTCTTGTGATTTCTGTATTTATGTATGCTACTGGATACCTTAATTTCCACTCAGGAATTATAAATGATACTCTACTCTATTCTACTCTACTCTACTCTTCATTCGTTCAATCGTTCATTCATTCATTCATTCATTCATTCATTCATTCATTCATTCATTCATTCATTCATTCATTCATTCATTCATTTTGATTTACCTTTTCATTACTTTTTGTTACTTGCATTGCTTACAGTATGCTGCGTACAGTCTCTTTAATTTCCTAATTTATAGCTGTGGTGCTATAACCGAGCACTTAAGGTTTTTTTTAGGGTTGAGTGAAATGCTCTGCAATTAACAAAAAAAACGAAACAAAAAAAAGATCCTGTTACACAATGTGTGTTAAGATAAGCTCATTTCTTCTCTGCAATGGGAAGAGTACACTTGAGGATCGTTTTCTCCCACTACAGCGACTCACGTTTACGTACACACACTTGTTTATTCATGTCATGTCTTGTTTTATACTCCGAATTCAGCTGCTGTGAGCCAGTATGTTTCGACTTGACCACACATTG
The DNA here is from genome assembly GCF_034702125.1 of Engraulis encrasicolus. Taxonomy (NCBI): domain Eukaryota; kingdom Metazoa; phylum Chordata; class Actinopteri; order Clupeiformes; family Engraulidae; genus Engraulis; species Engraulis encrasicolus. The sequence continues at coordinate 25,874,318 of NC_085860.1, forward strand.
TCTACTGCATTTGTGTTTAAGCACGCAGAAAGAAAACTGTCAAAGAAAATCCGTCAACCATCACCCGTACAGTCACTGAAGACATAATCCTGTTGTCCCTCTGTCTCCAACTCCCTCTGCTTCAGTTTGTGTATGCATCTCTGAGAATGTGCGTGCGTGCGTGCGTGCGTGTCTGTGTGTGTGTGTGTGTGTGTGTGTGTGGTGTGTGTGTGTGTTTGTTTGTGGTGTCTGTGTTTGTGTGTGTGTGTGTGTGTGTGTGTGTGTGTGTGTGTGTGTGGGTGTGGGTGTGTGTGTGTGTGTGTGTGGGTGTGGGTGTGGGTGTGTGTGTGGGTGTGGGTGTGTGTGTGTGTGTGTGTGGGTGTGGGTGTGGGTGTGGGTGTGGGGTGTGGGTGTGTGTGTGTGTGTGTGTGGGTGTGTGTGGGTGTGGGTGTGGGTGTGGTGTGGGTGTGGGGTGTGGGTGTGGGTGGGTGTGTGTCTGTGTCTGTGTGTGCGTGTGTGTGTGGTGTCTGTGTGTATGTGTGTGTGTGTGTGTGTGTGTGTGTGTGTTTATGTGTGTGGGTGTGTGTTTGTGAAGAACGTAGAGAGTAAAAAGGGGAAAAGAGGAGAAAAGCGAGAGGACATAGAAACCTGACATGTCTAAACTAGCATACAGTACAGAGGGTGGGGCCTCTGCTTTCGTCTGTGTGTGTATGCACGTGTGTGTGTGTGTGTGTGTGTGTGTGTGTGTGTGCAGGCTACTGCTGACGCTCAGACCACAATCCATAGATAACTTACCTGTCTGTGCATGAGAACTTATCTCTCCTGGTAAGCGAGTGTTTGTGACAGCTTTCGCTGGGCCCAGGACAAAGTCATCAGAAAGGGCCCCCTACCCAATACATACAATGTAATGGGGACCCAATTCTGGGTCCCTCATCTCCCTTGGCCCGGGATAACATACCCCTTTGTCCCACCGTGTCGGTGGGCCTGTTTGTGGGATTGTTCGACCATGTTTAGTCCCCACAAATATTTCTACAGAGAAAAAAAATCTACTGACTACTGTGCTAATTGTGTGCCTATCAAACTATATGACATGGTATATGCCAAACTATATGACATGGTATATGCCAAACTGTATGCCATGTAATCTGTTGTCAGTTTTCTTCTGATTAGGCAGGTGTTGTAAATCATGGCTAAGTATTTTATGAATTTGAGATAAAATGGGAAAAAACGGATATTTACAGAAAGAGTTCAGAGTTCAGTCAGATCTGTCTTTTTTCTCATACCATATACAACTTGAATCTTTGGTAGCAGTAAATCTAAAAATAAATCTAAATAAAAACAAACATTTGCTGCAAGTTAAGACGTTAAGGTCCTGAACATTTGAAAAAGTGTATCACTCCTAGGAGAGTTTTAGGATGAACACATGCTGAATCATTAACGTTTTATTTCCTTATCAGAGATAATGTTAACAGTTTTAAGCCTCTGCGTCATTTTGTTTGCTTGATCGGGAAATGGTCAAGAGCATGCTCCACACTTTTCTATGCATTTGCAGGATGAGCTAATTGCATATGCTGAGTGTGCTAACTGTATGTAGTCATCAAGTTCAAGTCATCAAGTCCTTTTACGAGTCATTACTTAAACCAAAAAATGGAAACAACAACAAAAACAGACTGTGATGATGAAGCTTGACAGCTAGTCATAAGACATAGGCAGGGCTCTAAATGCACTTTTTCATTACCAGCCAAAATGGCGAGTAGATGCTAATCTTACTAGCCAAACACACACTCACTTATGAATCACAGTGGCTAGTAATTAGATTTTTTATTCCAGCCAATCTGAAATTTCACCAGCATTTCGCTGGTTGGCTAGTGTTCATTTAGAGTCCCGGATATACTAGGTCAATGAGAGTGAGAGTCAGCTCTAAGGTCATCACAGAGGCAGTTCCCACACTGGCAGGTTGAGAGGAATGAGTAGTTCCCTTAGTTTGACCTTTGGACCTTGACCTAATGACTTTTGAGCAAGGCTGTTGACCTCCACTCACTGACCCTGGGGGATGCACACCTGACTGCTCTGGGTGATCATTTGTATGTGTTGTACACAGTACAGCAATTTGGTGAGGTTATTTAATCCATTGGAGAGTCAAATTTAACACGCTTGTTGTCGTTCTTCCTCCTCTCTAAGTGTTGAATTAACACTGCGAATTATACTAAGTACATGATGATTCCCTCTATTAATAGCAAGGATCATGTTGTGAGCATTACATGTCCTTTAGCTCATCAACAAACAAACATTTGAAGGGTTTCGATGCAAAATGGTGTATCCACCATTTTTGACTTTTGCATTTTATCATTGGAAATGACTGTGCAGAGGTCCTATCACCTACAGTTAGGGCCATAAATATGTGGACATCTGCACAATTTTCATCTTTTTGGCGCTGTACACCATCTCAAATGGATTTGAGATGAAACAAATGAGATGTACATTAGCAGCAGACTTTCAGCTTTAATATGAGGGTGTTTGCGTCCAAATCGGGTGAACTGTGAGGGAATTATGACATTTTCTATCAGTGCCTCTCAATTTTTAAGCGACCAAAAGTAATTGGACAGTCTAGTATTTATACATCAAACGTTCAATTTTTAATTATTTGGTTGCAAATACTTTTCAGTCAGTTACAGCCTGTAATTTGCAATCCATAGACATCAATAGACACTGGGTTTTATCCCTGGTGATGCTATAGTGAGCTCTCTATTACAACAGTCTTCAGTTCCTGCTTATTCTTAGGGTATTTCCCTTCAGTTTGGCCTCCAGCAAGTGAAATTCTTGCTCAATGGTACTCAGGTGAGGTGATTGACTGGGCCATTGCATAATATTCCACTTTTTTGGGGTAGAAATGGCTTAGTGGCTTTCCCATGAAGCTTTGGGTCATTGTCCATCTGCACTGTGAAGCATTGTCCAATGAGGTCAGAACCATTAGGTGAGATATGACATGATAATATAGCCTGAAAATCTTCAGAATTCATCCTGTGGCTTTTGTCGGTAGTCATCATCATCAATAAATACAAGGGGAAAATAGTATTGACAGATATGCATGCCCATACCATGACACTGCCACCACCATGATTCACTGATTGGGTGGTATGCTTTGAATCATGAGCAGTTCCTTTCCTTCTCTATACTCTTTTCTTCCCATTACTCTTGTACACGATTATTTTTGTCTCCTCTGTCCAAAGGATGTAGCTCAAGACCTATAAAGTCTTTTTTAGACGTTGTTTGGCAAAGCCGAATCTGGTATTGCTATTTCTGATGCAATCAATTATTTACATCTTTTAGTGAACCCTCTGTATTTCCTGTGGTGAAGTGTTCCTGAATGTTCTTGATCTTTTTCTTGATTGTTGCCTTGGACATGTATCCACCGTCCTCTTGGACACTGTTCTACATCTGGCCAACTGCTGGGAGATGGGTTTTTGTTCACCACATACAGAATAATGTCTGTCATTCACAGCATTTGCTTTCCATGTCTGCCAGGTAATTTGGTGTTGCTCTGAAATTTCTTTTTTCCAATATTCTGAACTCTTGAATTGATCACATTCAATGTTTCCCCATCTCTCAAATGGGTTTCTTTTGATTTTTTTCAACCTTATAATGGCTTGCATCACTGATAGTGACAGGTGGACTTAGGATCTCATGGAGATTCCGTAAAAATATATGGAAATGCAAATGAAACTCTTTAAATGAACTCTAGGACCTTTTGTTGACATCTTGGTGATGGTGTAGTAAGGGAATAACACACATCTGACTGGAGAACAGCTGAGCAGCCTACTGTCCAATTACTTTTGATCCCTTGAAAAGTGGGCACCACACACAAAAAAACGTTGCTATTTCTTTCCTGTTAATGCGATTTGGATTTTAACACCCTCACATTAACGCTAAGAGTCTACAGTTAATGCACATCTTGTTTGTTTTATTTCAAATTCATTGTGGTGGGGTATAGGGTGGAAAAGGATGAGAATTGTGTTGCTGTCCAAATATTTCTGGCCCTAACTGTATGTGTGAATTCTTGCCATTCCAGTGTGTTGAGAACATACTTTTAAAAATGCCTTTTGCAATGCAATGCAATGGAATGCCCAATACAAAAATGTCAATTTCCCAACATCCTACAAAATGGATATACACCACTTTGCAACGAACCCTTCATTTGCTACATGTTTAACATCATTCAAGAGAGTAATAATTAATCTGAAAATCTTCTTCCTCCTCTTTGTACACAGACGAGTGAAGATGACAATGAAAACTATGCATCGATAATAGAGGGGATCAACAGTGTAAGCCGCTACGGTAGGTGAAATGACTTAATATCGTAACAATATGTCTTTAATGGTATCAGCTGTGTTCTCTGTCATCATCTATGTCAGCGGTTCTCAAACCTTTTTGAACAAATGCCCCCTTGCCCTCATCATAAGCCTCCCAACGCCCCCTTGCCCTCATCATAAGCCTCCCAAAGCTCCTTTGACATCATCATAAGCTGTTCAATGCCCCAATTCTCTGACATTATTCCGAATTCAGAATTAAATTAAAGATCAAAGTAAACTCGATGGAACTATTTAATTCTGAATTATTAATTTGGAATTAAAAACGGCATGTAAACGTGGCCACAGTGTTTATTTCTTCTGACTGTGTGTTGTCTGTGTTCTGCAGGTAAGCGTAGTGAGCTGGAGCCCTTCTCCCTGCGCGGCCTCCTCCCCAACTCCACTGACAAGTACTACATCTACAACGGCTCCCTCACCACGCCCCCCTGCTCAGAGACCGTCGAGTGGATCGTCTTCAAAAACACTGTGGCCATATCCGAAGCACAGGTCCTTATAGCACCTCATTTGTCCCTTTTATATTCACTCTTCCTATATTTGAGTGCGCGGGCGGGCGTGTGTGTGTGTGTGTGCGTGTGTGTGTGTGTGTGTGTGTGTGTGTGCGTGCGTGCGTGTGTGTGTGCGTGTGTGTGTGTGTGTGTGTGTGTGTGTGTGTGTGTGTGTGTGTGTGTGCGTGCGTGCACTTGCTCATGTGCGTATGAGGGTGTGTATATATACAGTACTTCTTGTATTGTATTCTATGGCTTTCAGTGTGGGGATTATTATGTATACATGTCAAAAGGCTTTGATCTTTGAACTGGGCTCGCCTGTCGGTACTGGACTAAGTTGGTGTTGTTTGCATTTTGCCTTCGTGCTTGTCAAGCCTGGTCAGGTGTGTTCTGTTTGTGCCTGCTTGACTGGACTACTCAGGGGTGTTGAAAATTGTGTGTGTGCATGTGCGTGTATGTGTGTGTGTGTGTGTGTGTGTGTGTGTGTGTGTGTGCGTGTATGTGTGTGTGTGTGTGTGTGTGTGTGCGAGAGAGAGAGAGAGAGGGGGGGGCTGTGTTTTTTGTAGGGTGTGTGTGTTATCTGTTGTGCCGTTTTTTTGTCATTTTTGTTGACAACCTGTGAAGACTTGTCAGTCAGCATGGGAAGTGAGTAGCCCAAGGCCAGACCACAGAAACACACACCCACTCCCTCTTCCGCCCACTCCTCCCAAAGCCATTATCCAGTCACGTTAACATTGTTATTGACGCCAGTGACGCCAACAGACATTCCCCCCCGTCACGGCAGCATGTGTGCTTTTAAACAGGTGCCTGGCGTGACTCTCCAAGCCACCTTTTCTTGTCATCAGGCGTGTTTTGAAAACAGAACAAATATCTTTGTACCCACTTCCCTTTCGGTCAAAAGGCAAATCAATTATGGGACTTTTCAGTCTTTTTTTCCATCGGTTTCTGTATGGGGTATCCCTATATGTTGAGACTTGTTGGAATGCCAGCAGCGCAATTTGTCACCGTGATTAGTCTTTCAAACATTCAAATTTTCAGATTGAGGTTAGGTGACTGAAAAGGGCCTTCTCTCACACATCAAAGGAGTAAAAGCCAGTAAAAGCCTTAAGTGTCTGAGTCAGTAGCTTAGTCATGTTGAATGTTGAATGGCAAGAGGCTGGTAAATACACATTAGAGAGCGGGAACATTGCCACAGGCAGGGGAGGTCAAAATGGAGACTTTTTTGTCATCTTTACCTCGGAAACAAGCGCTGCTACACCAGAGATTCTATGAGTATTATGCTGTCTCTCTGGCTACACAGTGCTCATGTAGATACACCTGACAGAGAATATCCCTTCTTTAAAATCTGAAAACACTCAAACTCACACAACATCTCTCCAATCATCCTTCCTCTCAAATGGCTTTATTTTCTTTTGTTATAGGGTTTGCAGGGATTTTGTGTGTGGGTGTGTCCTGTTAACTTGTTTCTTTTGTTCTGCGTTTAATGGTTTTAATTGTGGCCTGAAGGCATAAACTTAATTCTGGTTCTCAATACATCAAATTATGACATTAATGTTCACAATTTTTTGTTCACAAAATGATGCTATGTTAAAATAAGCACTAGTGAGGGTTGGTCACAGGCTAGATTCCCCTGCCAGTAGAACAAAGACGTGGGTGGAGGACTGAATAAGTTGCATTCGCCCATACAGTACCTGACCTTTATCTCATGACTGAAGGGCCCTTGAACAAGGCATTTAGCCACGTGCTACTCCAGTTGCACCGCTAAATCTAATTCATTGGTAGTTTTTGTAGATAAGGTCAAAAAATGTTAGCCTGGCTCTCACGCAGACCCTTCGTGCTTCGTGCATCTTCGTTCAACTTTGTGAACTCCATCTGCGTGAGAAATAGGTTACATATTATAGATATACATATAAATAGGTTTTTTCTATCTTTAAAATGTTTTCAAAATCAAATGCTAACAGACCGAAACGCAATTCCACTTCAACTTGCAGGGCGACAGATATGGGAACCAATCTGGTGTTGCTTTAAGTAAGAGGGATGTGTTGTGAATGACCATGTGAGTGCCTGATGATGTTCCTGTCTGTTCAGTGCTGTGAACTCCTGTGAACCTCACTATTGCACACATTCTTCTGTGTGTGTGCATGCATTTCTTTAGAATCAAAGTGATAATTACTAAATTCTTTGAACTAACTCAGTCAGTGGTAATACCAGTAGTAATACATACACACGCACATGAACACACACAGGCACATACACAACATAACACAATACAACACAACACAGCACACAACACAACACACACAACACAACACAACACAACACAACATAACACAATACAACACAACACAGCACACAACACAACACACACACACCTTTGCTGCCCTGTATGTCTTGGCTTGGAGGCCTAAACCGGTTTGCCCTGTTCTCTTTGACTCAGGTGCTCAGTTCAACACAATATTTACACACACCTGAGTGCTAAGCCTCTTAGACGGATGTCTGCGCTCCAATAGCTCACACTTAGCACACTTAGGTTTATTGGGGACAGAAAACGTAGCTGAAGGTGTGACGTGATGTTTAGGAAACATCAACATTGACTGTCGTTAGGGTTTTTTTTTTCCAGATGGTTTGTTGGTTGAGTTAAGCACGTTTGTTTATTTTTTACGGGCTTTTTATGCCAGGAAATAAGTGGGGGAGAGTGATAGGCCTCAGTTTGGTGTCAGCAATACATAGATTTCACGTTTACAAACATTCGTGTTGTGAGGAGGGGCAAGTTGCTAAGCATCCAACCATGCGAGCTCATTTTTTGGAGTGACAGCTGTTACAATGAGATCTTGAAGAGTGCGCAGCCAGGGGATGTCTACAAACTCGCAACCCATGTATATCTTCATAGTTCATGTAGACTTTTTTAAAAAGAAGAATTAATTAGCAAATTCACTTGTTTCAACTGCTCCACCTCCAGTGTAAGCTGAAACACCCGATGGTGGGAAATGGGTATTTTGAGTGTTAACAGGCTCAATGGTTTCCGGCAGAACCAGACCCAGTAGGTCAATTTTAATTTGGCCTCCCACCTCTCTAATAATGGGTAGCTGTGATGGAGGTTCTCTGAGTTTATGTGAATTTGTGTGTTGTATTGTATGAGCAAACATGTGTGTGTGTGTGTGTGTGTGTGTGTGTGTGTGTGTGTGTGTGTGTGTGTGTGTGTGTGTGTGTGTGTGTGTGTGTGTGTGTGTGTGTGTGTGTGTGTGTGTGTGTGTGTGTGTTTGTGTGTGTGTGTGCATGGGTTTGTGCCTGTGTAGGTGTGGTTTTTGTATGTGCCTGTGAGTCTGTGAGGCTGTTTGCATATATGTGCGCACATGTGGCTGCACGTGTATGTGTGTGTGTGTGTGTGTGTGTGTGTGTGTGTGTGTGTGTGTGTGTGTGTGTGTGTGTGTGTGTGTGTGTGTGTGTATGTGTGTGTGTGTGTGTGTGTGTGTATTTGTGTGTGTATTTATGTGTGCATTTATGTGTGCGTGCGTGCGTACGTGTGCGCACGTGTGTGTGCGTGTGTGTGTGTGCGTATGTCTGTGTGTGCACGCTTGTAAGTGTTGTATAAGGTGATGACAGACGGGGAGACGGGCTGTTTCATGCTGATGGACAACCTCCCAACACACACACACACACACACACACACACACACACACACACACACACACACACACACACACACACACACACACACACACACACACACACACACACACACACACACACACACACACACACACACACACACACACACACACACACACCACCTAACTATGTGTGTTTTGTGTTGTTTGTTCCAGCTGGAGGTGTTCTGCGAGGTGATGACGATGCAGCAGGCGGGCTACGTGATGCTGATGGACTACCTGCAGAACAACTACAGGCAGCAGCAGGAGCAGTTCATGGGCCAGGTCTTCACCTCCTACACCGGCACCGAGGAGGTGCCCACGCCCAGTATGTAATACACACACAGGCAGAGATGCACACACACACACACACACACACACACCTGCAAGGGAGGTGCCTACACCCAGTATGTAACACAAACACACACCAGTGATGCGCGTGTCGACACAAAACAAAACGCAACCGACCGCTTTTTTCCCTAGCTCGCCCGCTTGCCCTGACCGCAAGACATATTTATGAAAAGATATTGACCCGACCCGCTTCCCGACCCACTTTAAAAAAAGTAGCTGTGCGTCTTATGGATATCCTAGCGTCATTGGCAACGCACAACGGACCTTAAGACCACGTCAATAACGTCTCAGCATGGTTCACTTCTGAGGGGTCTGGGTAGCCTACACTTCACATATGCACAGAAAATGCTAGTTGGGGAGCCGACGGAGCCAGCCGTCAAGTGGATTGCCTCGTATGACACAGGAAATGAAAACAAACTCTGTGAGCAACACAGGAGTGTGAAACCATTACAATTGTATAAGAAATATGTTACATTGCAGTATAGAAAGCACCCTCTGTGTTCTGCTAAATGCACTCAATGGTTGCACCAGTTGCCAGTTGCACACAGAGGATTCGTCGGACACAGGAGCCTCATTAAGTCTCCTGCAGAGCTCGTGGGGCAGCATCATAGTTATTCAGCCAAATAAACTTGATCTATTTCGAAGAAAAATGTCTCTAGACTATAGCCTATGGACTATTGCCTACTATAAAATTCGGAATAATTTCAAAGGTCCTGACCGACCGAAACCGACCCGAATATCATTAAAAATATTATTTCATAACCCGTGCCTGCGGTCGACCGCGGATAACTGCAAGCGCCCGCTGACTTTGGGTCAGCCCGCGCATCACTGACACACACACACACACACACACACACACAGACGCATGCACACAAACACATACACACACACACATGTAATACACACAGAGACACGCGTACAGGTATATACACGCACGCATGCACGCACACACACACACACCGGCACGGACAAGGTGCCCACACTCAGTATGTACAAACCCCAACTCCGGTGAAACTAAATTTCACTGATCCCCGTCCCAACTTATTTGAGACGTGTTGGATTTATCAAATTAGAAATGAGTACATATGTCCCCCAAAACAATATTTTTTCTCGGTTTTAACACTTAATATGTTGTCTTTTCACTATTCTCCATCTAATGAATAGATTGAATGTTTTGAAAATGATAGCATTTTGATTTTATTCACTGTTTACCAAACGTCCCAACTTCACCGGAGTTGGGGTTTGTAATACACACAGAGACGCACACACCCAGTATGTAATACGACATGCGCATGAACACGCTTGCACGCGCACACACGCACACGCACACTCGCATGTATGCATGCACACACATGAACATGAACATACACACTCACACACACACACATATGCACACATGCACGCACACACCCACACCCACACCCACACACACACACACACACACACACACACACACACACACACACACACACACACACACACACACACACACACACACACACACACACACACACACACACACATATGCACACATGGGAACATGCACACATGTACACACACACACACACACACACACACACACACACACACACACACACACACACACACACACACACACACACACACACACACACACACACACACACACACACACACACACACAAACACACAAATGCAAATTTCAAATTCACATGCAAACCTTCACACACCTGTACAGACATATACATGCACACATACATAGGCCTACACATACACAAACACAACCCCCAACTCCAGAGTGGTGGCCACTGCCTACATGCCACATAGCCAGTAACAATAGCGCCCTTAAAGGGCCTCCTGTCCTGTGTGGGGGTCCCAGGTCCTTATAATTGACCTCAACTTTCCCCCCCTCCTGACCCACACCCCCTGCCGACAGATAAAGAAGAAATCTGGCAACACACAGCTATGCACGGATGAACCCTTCTTAAATGTTTTAAAATCTTTAAATCCAGTCCAGCTGTATATGCAATTGTGCCTAAATGTAGTTGCCCATGTTTCATTCAAAGGTCTTTTTCACAGTATGGATGCCACACGACCCAATTTATGAAATAATAACAAGTTAAGAAAAAAGTCACCTCCTTTGTGCAAAGTGTCCGTTCATACAGACTTTCTGAACAGTTCTTGAATGGATCTGGTCAAATGCAGTCATTCAAAACCATTCAAGGGCTTCCCCATTCACTGTGTGAATGTCACATGACATCAGTCCATTTGTTGGCCTACAAAATTCTACGTGAAAAAGTAGTACTCCTTTGTGAAAAAGTTTTGGGGTGGGTTTTTTTTTGGGGGGGGAGGGGGGGGGGCAACTTTATTTAGAAAGGACAGTGAAGAGTGGGACAGGAAATGACTGGGAGAGAGAGATGACCTGAGCCGCCACGGCTGGGCCAATCTTTTGTGAAAAGTTGATGCCGTGCATGGGACAAAGCTCATTCAAGGGCTTCTTCTTTACTCTGTATATGTCACATGAGTCCACCTGATACACATGAAGTACAAAACTTTTGTGTGAAAACTTGATGCCGTACATCGGACTATGCCTGTGCCTAAATGCAGTCATCCAAAACTCCTTCAAGCGTCTCTTTTTTTTACAGTATGGGTGTCAGTCACATGAGCCCGTCTTGGCCATAATTGCCTTTGTCCGCACAAATGGCCATGAAACCGTTTTTCTGTCTGTGCATTCATTACGGCAGTGGCCCCCCTCTGGGCTCCATTGCAGTTTGTAAATAGCACAGACTGTTTTGACCCACTTCCAGCATGCCACACGCAGAGTGCTGCATGCGCTGGCCAGGGCCACTCGTGTGGCCCACACGTCACCTTTAAAGCTACAGCACAACACATCACAGCGCAGCACAACATACAGTAATGTAGCACAGCACAGCACAGCACAGCACAGCACAGCACAGCACAGCACAGCACAGCACAGCACAGCACAGCACAGCGCAGCACAGCGCAGCACAGCGCAGCACAACATACAGTAATGTAGCACAGCGCAGCACAGCGCAGCACAGCGCAGCACAGCGCAGCACAGCGCAGCACAGCGCAGCACAGCGCAGCACAGCGCAGCACAGCGCAGCACAGCGCAGCACAGCGCAGCACAGCGCAGCACAGCATACAGTAATGTAGCACAGCACAGCACAGCACAGCCCAGCCCAGCCCAGCCCAGCACAGCCCAGCACAGCCCAGCACAGCACAGCACAGCACAGCACAGCACAGCACAGCACAGCACAGCACAGCACAGCACAGCACAGCACAGCACAACACAACACAACATAGAGCAGCACAGCACAACATAGCGCAGCACAGCACAGCACAGCATAACGTAGCAGCACAGCACAACACAACACAGCCCAGCACCACAGTGCACAGCATAATGTAACAAAGCACAGCGCAGCACAACATAGCGCAGCGCAACACAGTGCACCACAGCGCAGCACAGCACAGCACAGCACAGCACAGCACAGCACAAAACTACACGACACGACACGACACGACACGACACGACACGACACGACACAGTACAGTACAGTACAGTACAGTACAGTACAGTACAGTACAGCACAGCACAGTACAGTAAAGCACTGCCAATCACAACACTGCACAGAACAGCAATCCACAACACAACATAGCACAACATAATATAGCACAACCCAGCACACTGCAGCACAAAACAGCACTACACACTACAGTACAGCAGCACAGTGCAGCACAACACAACGGTTACATACCGCCATTCAGACGTACCGCCATTCCGACATTGACTTTTTATTGCAAAAAAAAGCTTGCAGGAACTGTTTTCAGACCTTACATGTAAGGGCATTTGGACCGTGACAAAATTAGCCACTAAATTATACACTAATACTGTATTTGCGCTGTCACTCTCTCCACTTCAGCTCATGTAGCAACATTGTTGCAAATGTCAATTGAGTTTGAACGTTGTTCACCCACCTTTACGTACTTGCAACAATGTTAAAAGTATTCGAAATGGCTCGGAATGACAATTAAATACTGTTGGAATGGCGGTATGTCGGAATGGCCAGTCGCCCCCCACCACAACACTGCACAATGCAGCACAGCACAACACAAGATAACAGAACATAATACAACATAACATAACATATGACAGAACAACACATAGGCCTACTGTGTAACACAACACAGCACACCACACTGCACAGCACAGCACAGCACAGTACAGTGCAGCTCAGTGCAGCGTGGCATGCAAAACAACAACAAAACAAAACACAGCACAGCGCAACACGACACCGTACTGGTGGGATCGATTCCAATTTATCTCAATGTCATGTCATTTCACAATTCACACTTCAAAGTCAACCATAAGAGTTGAGCTGTTTCCCCTTCGCCCTAAAGCCAGCAGCGCTTGTGTCTCTCTGAACCTGCCCCCATATTGGTTGTCTGTGTGGGGCGGTCAGTGCTAGTTGTTGCACGGGAGCTCTCTGTGACCTCACGTTGCCGGGAGCTCTTCCACTCTGATCATGATAGGGGATCGATAGGATCGTGCCGATGTGGAACTCTCTCAGTGTCACTAGGTTACAGTATACAGATTTATGGACAATTTGTCCTGCTTTTTTACATTTCTTTTAGCTCTGTATGGTGTTTTCAACTTCTTTCACTTTTGCAGTATACAGTATATGTTTGCGGAGACTAGATGGAAAGAGGGGCACTTTAAGGTTCTCATTTAAGGCTACACTAAAGGCTCTTTTCCACTGACGGTTTTCTGGTAGGCCTACAGCTTGACACAGCACGACTTGGCCGCCACTTTTTGCTTTTCGATTGAGCTGTGTCGTGTGTTGTGCCTGTGTCGTGCCCAATCGAAAAGCAAAACGTGGAGGCTGAGTCACGCTGTGTCAAGATTTAGGCCTACCAGAAAACTGATAGTGGAAAAGAGCCTCAAGCTTCTCATCTACTGTAAGTAGCTTTTTGACCATGACATTTGATACAGTAACATTCCCAAAATTGTTTCAGTTGTTCATCAACTTATTGCTGGGTGAAAGGCACTTCTAAATGCGTCACAAAATGTGATATCTGTTCTTTGCAATGCTCAATGGACTATAACTGCCCTAAGTAAGTAAATTGGGAAGAATGAGATGTCTCTCTTCAGTTCTCTCTCCCTGAGCAACAACACATTTTCAACCTGTCCTGTGACTAACGACAAAATCTACCCAGTGTTGCTTGAAGTGCCTTGAGTTCACTATGACCTTCTAATTAGTGTAGGATTCGCTTTATACACACTTTGTTTATGGCACCTTCCTTTTTTTATATAATTCATATAAATTATATAAAACAATTATATGAAATTATACATTTATAATTTATATAAGAGGCAATCATACCATCATACCATCATCTTTATCTGTCTCATATACTGTATGTATTTAAAGAAGTAACATGTTTATACAGACTTCTTGCAGTATGCTATTGTTTTCTCTGGGATCACTTTATACCCATGTTACACTTCTAATCTGCTGCTTTACCACCCACCAAGACACTCTTTGTCCTACACATGGCCTACCCCCTGCAGCTTGCAATGAATAACTCTGCATAATTATTGGAGACGCGTATTTTATTATTTAAAATGTGATATGATATATTTATGGTGTATAACCTGATTATTGTAGCTAAGGACCCAACGACACATTTATTTCACGTAGAATGTCTTTAGAAATGACCCCGAAGTTTTACATGTGATGAAGTGTGCCAAGAAATCTACTTAGGATGATAGATACTGTTTCGTGTTATAGACCTTCCTTATGTCCATACACACATGAAAGTTCTACTGGGTCACATCACTGTCTCCATCATCCACTCTAAGGAAATGACACTGATGTGTTGAGCTTTTCAAACAGAACTTCTGGTGCCCTGTGCTGCCACCCTGTGGTGCTCGATGGCCATTGCATATGTGTCTGCCTACGTTGCAGATACTATGCTTTGCTCACAGCTTACATGTACAAACGCACTTGTGTGTACAAGTTTATTTTGCTCTAATTACAATACAGTATTCTTGTTTACGCACATTTTACTCTCACCAAGATTTCCCTTTCAATTTTTACTTTTTTCTCTTATTCTGAAAATGACTTGTCCAATGTCAACCTTACAACTGGTCATGCACAACAGAAACTGACTCTTATCCCTTTTTAAAATGACATTTCAAACTGTATATTTAAGCGTAATTACGCTTACACTTCCACATCAACTTCCACATTCCACTTTACAAACACAGCTCAGGCTGAGCATTTCTTAGAGTTTCAGTGCACACAATTACTTGTGCTGGTGTAAGTACATAAAGTTAGGGGCATTCATTGGCATGAGTTTAGGGCGTTGGGCCTGTAGCCAAAGGACATTTTACCCATCCTCCTCCATGACTGATGTGCAGTACCCTGAACACAGTACCTGATGTCCCACCACACTGGATGCCTGTTGAGCTGCTCCCCTTGCACGGGTGAGGCATAAATGCAATCTTATCGTGTGCACTGTGTGCTGTGGAGTGCTGTGCCACAATGAGAACGTGGGTTTCCTCGTGGGTCTGTCACGTAGCCCTTTCATGGAGATGGGATTGACAACTGTCCTATGAACTATTTGCTGAAAAGCTTACCTGCATTACAACAACTTTGCTAGGACATTTCTAAGAGTCTTACGCAATAGATGAGACAGTGGCCACGTTAGCATGATGTTTTTAATTCCAAATTAATAATTCAGAATGAAATAGTTCTGTCGAGATTCCATTGCACTTTGTGCACAGCTGTTGACATGACGTTTTCAAAGAAGAAGAATAAAAAAATGAATTAGTTCTGAATTAAATGTTTCATGTAAACGGGCCATTGTCATTATTTTTTGGTGACAATAAGATAATAACAGTCTCTACATGAAAGGGTTGACATAATGTTAATGTTATGACATGTTATAGATGTGCCACTACACCACATTCAACTTGTTTTCATATCAGTGCTATCACCTCCTCAGTGTGACAATATGTGTGACAGGCACCCCCCCTCCACCCACCCTGTGTCTAACATGTATCCATACATCTCTCCTGCAGTCTGCAGCTCCGAGCCAGAGGGCGTGCAGGCGCTGCCCTATAACCTGAGCAGCCTGCTGGTGATCTGGGAGCGGCCGCGCGCCGTCTACGAGGCCAACATCGAGAGGTACTCCGTCACCTACCGCCTGGCCAAGATGGAGGACGCGCCCGCCATGAAGTACCAGACGGACGGCGACCAGGATGTGGTAGGATGCTACGTTGAACTTGTATTATTTTGCTGACATACACAGTTAAATAAATACAGTGTTAATTCATCAGTTAGAAAGTAAATTGAATGTCCTTTAGATCAGTGTTTCCCAACCAGGGGTACGTGTACCACTAGGGGTACGCGAGCACACTGCAGGGGGTACTTGGAAAAATGAAATTTTAACAAATATATGGAGCTTAGTTACATTGGGATGGAGAAAGCGATACAGAACTTGACTTAATGGGTACTCATGGCACAACGAAAAGGCTTAGGGGTACACAAGACAAAAAAGGTTGGGAAACACTGCTTTAGATTGTGTTTCTGCCCTACGAAGCCAAAAGGTATCTGCATTGTTGTTTAAAGTATCATGATTGAAATGACATGTACTGTATATCAAAAAACATGAATAAAGTTAAACGAAATTGTTGTATGTGGCAGAACTAGGCTGGACAACAAAATAGTTTAATAGTCATTTTTACTCAGTTTGGAGCTATGCAGTTACTGCCTTTTTGATTTGAAGGCTAGATTTGGTCCCAGAGTACTCTCTAAGTGTTTAATTAACACTGCATATTTTTTGTTTAGAGTATTTTTTGTCTAGAGTTTTTCCCCTATCTTGATTTAGCTGAAATAAAGAGGGCAATATTAATCCTTACATTACATTACACAGCTGACATTCTTATTCAAAGTGACTCACAGATACTTTTGGCAGTGCAGGCAATCTTGGTTAAGGTTAAGGCCTTGCGCAAGGGCACTTCAGGCACGGATGATAGGAGATTCAAACCAGCTACCCTCAGATTCCAAGATGTAGGCAAGGGCTACCAGAATAAATACAAACAATATTGTGTATCACTTGTGTCTCAAACAAACTAGCTTGATAGAGTCTAACCCAAACTAACCCTTGTGCCTCAAACAAATAGCCACAACAATAGTACAGTATTCTTTTACGTTTTTACGTAGTACGCTCGCTGAGCCTTCCTCTCTGTACCCCCAGGGGGCGATCATCCAGGATCTGACAGCCAACACCACCTATGTGATTCAGGTGGTGGCTGTGTGCACTAACGGCCTGTACGGCCGCACCAGCGACCAGCTGATCGTGGACATGCCTCTGAACGACCCTGGTAAGACTGACTGATTCTGCCGATACAGTCTCCATGGAGACCACTCTCTTGTTACCAAAAAACATCCCATGTGATCACATCTAAATCAGCACTTTGCCGCTAACCACAGTTATTAACAGGGTAAAACCTTTGAATTGTATTTTTGGCCCGTCGAACTGGAGAACTAATAGAAGCTTACAGCTTGAAGTCCACCAGATTAAAGCCATTCTTTCTTTTTGTTGTTCGTACTGGTCATGTGATCAGGGTAAAAAAGTATATGACCTTGACCTTTGGTTCTTCATAATAACAGATGAATCGTGTACCAAAACAACTACTTGGTTCAGTTTGTCTCTCTCTCTTTCTCTCGCTCACTGATTTAGCAATACTTTTGCTTTCACCATCTTTCTCTTCTCTGTTAATGGGGTGCCTGCTAGACATGTTGATTTGCACATGCTCATGAAGTGTACTCAGTCCGTCATACTGTTTTTTTCAGTCTGCTTACTATGAAGTAGTTACCTTTCTTTGTTGGTCTGCCATGTAGTATTCTAATAACCTGCATACTCTCTGTAGCTTCTATGAAGAAAATATTATGCACTTATGTTTTGTATCCTTTCTGTTTTTTTGTTTGTTTTTTCAAAGAAATAAGGCAATGTTGCACTACCTATTTATGGCCATGGCTTCTTGCTCAATATGTAGCATCTGTTAATAGTTGGTAAAACGCTATGTATTTGTTGTCTTTTTGCTAATAAAGTTATATGATATGGTAAAACTGCTGTGCATCCGATCTCAGTGTCCCTGTACCGTGACTTGGGTGTAGTAGTGTGTCTCTCAAAATTGTGAGATAAGACGGAAGGATAGGAAAGAATGGAGAAAAGAAAGAATGAAAAAGGACGGAAGACAAAAGCAAATATTTAATTTTTTTAGAGTATCAAATGTGAAACGAGGCTGCTGTAGGTCGTATGTTATCATTATGCACATTGCCACGAAACCCACCCCACTCCTCACATCCGCCAGAACCGCCGTCGATATGTGGTACAAGCTCTGTGTCCCAACCTAATTTCCATTCCACAGTTTCAGTCTTTTGCACTCTGTGCTTCCTAAACACACGTGTGCTGTGCACCCATGCCTCTCGCTCTCACTGTGTAGCCCGTGGTCCACCCAGCAGGTAAGCATGAACTGACTGACTTTGACTGACTGATGCCCTCAGCTTGTTGTGTGCTGTGCTGTGAGTGTGTGGATTAAAGCTGTTGGCTTGCATGGGGGGGTTCCACACCCCGTCCTTCCCCTGGCCTGCATACTACTACTTGCATCTTGCGTGATTCTCAACCAAGCTTGCCTCGTCTCACCTGACCCAGTCAACACCCCTGCCAGGCAGCAACATGCGTGTGTGTGTGTCAGTGTCACCCACTCACCAACAAAGGAAACCCAAACTCACAACTTTGATTTGTGGATAATGGCTGCTTGTTCACATCTTAAAACATTTTCTGTTATAACATACACTAGAGCTTGGTTTTATTTTTCTTTCTCTTTTGTTCCATCTTTCCTTTTTTCCTTGTTACAGTTTTCCAACTCAACTGTGCACACCAACAACAGCATATTCACAAAGTTTGCAACTGTTATGGCGTCATCTAGAATGGACGTTTTCCATTTTTCCCCCACAAGAATTAGACAGGGAGTTATGTGAATGTAGCCTTTGTGGATATTGTGTAACTGGAGACTAAACAACAGTGTCTTAATCTGTGTGGACCCTCAAAGACTCATCTGTGAAGAACACTAAAATTCCTCTGAAGTGGCTTTGCACCTCCTGTGTGTCTAAAAAAACTCAAACTGTTCCTTGTCCTGAGTGTGAAGTGCTTGCTTTATAAGCGCTAAATGGTGGACTCTGTTTTGTTTTGTTTTGTTTTGTTTTGTTTGTTTTTTTTGTTTTTTTTTAGGTTGGGCATGTTTGTGTGTATTGTGGTGTGGATTGCAGATATACAGAGTTTTCCTTTTATCTGTCCCCAACGTTATGTTTTCATTAACAGTTTTCCAATGTATTGCATAGATTGCCTGCATTTATTGCATATATTTTCTGCATTTTATTGCATTGCATGTTTGTGATGACGATAACAATACAATTACACAACTTATGTTAGGGCATGTTGAATAGACATTAACCATTTGTTGCTGTCCTTTAAAAATTGAGACTATTATTTTCTGTGAAATAGTGATGTAAGACACAGCTGTAAAGTATTGACTTTTATCTTTTTGCTGCATTAATTTAAGACACAATATCCAGAAGTAAATATTGCATTGTGTTTTTGAAAGGTATCTTTTATGATTTTTTACCGTTGTATGTGTTTTCTTTCAGATTCAAACCCTCTTCCTGATGAGTTTGATGAGTTTGACGAGGTAAGAAACCAAAAAAATAGAAATATTTCAACATTTCTGAAATATTTTCAGTGGCTTCGACTTGTAATTGCTTTGTACTATATTTCTAGTAACGTGACAGAGAAATGTCTTTGTCTTTGTCCTAAACGGTTACATTACGTTAGAGACTGAGCATGAATAGGTCAGAAATGTATCATATGACTAGTGCAGAGCCTATAGAGCCTATTTGCCCGTGTTGTGATTTGTACTGTAGGCCTATATGACTTTAATGGTGTAGCCTGCCATACCCCCTTATTGTAGTAGGCTGATGGTAACATGTAACTCTAGACGGGAAATGAGAACATGAGTGGAAGATTATGGATGGCAAGGCCAGACTTATTGTTGAAGGGGTTGAAATCCAGTGAAAGGTACAGGAGATAAAATAATGTTCAGAATGTTATTAGAACAGCAGATGTGCCTTTGAGAAGCAGCATGCATGTGTTAATGAGGCTATGGAATGTTGAGTTTTGTTGCAGGTGTGTGTCAGTGGACTTAGTTATGGAATGTTGGGTTTTGTGTCAGGTGTATCTCGTGCGCTGTTGATTTCATGGCTATGCCTAGAATTCCAAGACTATGCCCAGAGTGGCAAAGTGGCTAACGGCAATCAAAATTAGTTTAACTAATATCTTATTATTATATGTAGGCCTATTTTGTGTCCTAACAGCATGACACTATGTACAGCACACCGTCATACCACTGGAAAGTCACCCTCCAAATTTGAGATCATTTAGTGGAATGGTGTGGGAGTTGTGCGTGGAACAGACATAGAGATACAGACAGAGATTTCTTGAATTACTAGATAGCCTAGATGTTCCACCATTTACCTTGCCTGGTTATCACCAGACCAAATCACAAGTGAGATATGGTCTGGAGACCTGCCTACTGTAAATCCTGTAGGGGGTGTGTGGTTCACGATTGACGACAGCTTTTTATTGGGCATTACAAATGTGTATCATTTGGCATACGTAACCATAGCCAATCGTATCAGTTGTATCTATTCAAACAAACTGTAGTCATTGTCTTTTCATACCTTCCCTCTCATAGAGAGACAGGGTCCATTATCTGGTTCTTTTACTGAGGGCAGACTCCATGCTGTCTTTCAGATCCCAGACTATCATTTACCATGTAAAAAATGTTTGAAGCCTAACGTAGTCATCTTATTGCTGGCTGCTAATATCCTTTCATATCATAATTAATTTATTTTGTTGTCTTTCCATTCACACGTTATTCCCTTTTTTATGTTTTTCCCAAGGATGACTACCAGCCGAACCCTTTTGGAGTCAAGCCTGTTGCCAATCCCGACAGAGTCACAGAGACCTCACTTCCACTGACCACAGCCAAGCCTACCAAATCCACCAACCCGCCAACAACCACCACCACCCCTAGTCTCGCAGAGGAGAAGCGTGGGCCTCTTGGGGAACCTGTTGGGCCTGTGGTACCACCACCCACTACTCAGCCCACTACTACTACTACTACTACCACTACTACAACACTACCACCCACTGCACAGCCAGCAGAGGGCAACAGTGAGGCAGGAAACCCAAACAAGGTGCCCATTGGTGAGGAGGAGGAGGTGGAAGAGTCCAGCCGGTCTGGAACAGCAGGGCTCATTCCTCCGGCCACATCCGATCCCAGTGTGTCTAGTGATGAAACCACTGGTGTTGCCACTGGTGTTGGTGTTGGAGGAGAGGAGATTATGGTTGCTGTCACTGTTCCTAAGGTATTGGGTGGGAAGGCGTTAGTGCCTGTTACCACTACTGCAACTACTATTACTACTAGTACTACTACTACTACTACTACTACTACTACCGCTGGGCAGAATGCTACAGTCAGACGACTGGAGATGCCAGTGATGGTGACTCCCATGCCCCGTCCTCCATCCTACTCTAATGCCTCTGGTGAGCCCTCTGGCCCTGGTGTGGTCCAGCCTACTTCTAACACCACCACCACACCCACCAGATCCAGCACCATCTCCACCAGCACTACTGTCTCCACGAGCACCACCGTCTCCAGTACCACCACCACCTCTGCTGCCTTCGCCCGCATTCCCCTGAGGACCACCCGGCCCACGTTTAACGGTGAGAGTCCGGAATCCTATTCTATGTTCCTCGGCTCCTCTGCCCCCCCCCCCTTCTGTCTCCCTCGCCCTGCATGCCACCCACAGTGTCTGCCCCCCTCACCTCATACCCCTCCGTCCGTGCCACCACCAGTCTTGTTGCCCCCATGTCGTTGTCGTCGTCATCACCTCGTCTACTAAGTCAGGAGCATGACTCTCCTTTGCATGACCTCTCTGTGTTGGTAATGTCCTTTGATGTGTCCGTCACCCCCCTGACTCTGACCCCCACACTACTGCCCCCACCCCTATCCAACCTTGCCCCCATCGCCTCTCACCTCTCACCTGTACCCTTCCCCTTTATCTCCTTCTCTGTCTCTCTGGGAAACTAACTGGGTCTTGGGTAGTGGCTGTGGTGATGATGGAGAAGTGGACATATATATATATATATTAAAACTTTTTTTATTTGGCTACAGTGCCTACGCGTTTCTGCCCTTATGCCCTTCTTCAGGGTGTAGCAAGATTTCTCTCTTTTTGTCTTTTGGCTATTTTTTTGTTCTGTTCCCAGGTCAGATGTTTGGATGTGCAAGCTTGTACCTACTGCTTGAGGTGGTGAAGCCACAGCAATACCACCAGTGGTAGTAGTCGTCTCATGTCCACTTGTCCCACTGCACTCTCCCACATCACCAGGCTACTAGTACGCCAGGGGCTTGGTTTGGTTAGCACAGGCCGAAACTCAGCCTTTCCCTTCTGCCACCACTCCTCCTCTGACTAACACCTTGTTACAAAGCCCTGTAACTGTCCCTTCCCTTCTCCCCCAGCCCTCCCTGTTCCTGTCCCTGTCCCTGTCCCTATCCCTGTCATCCCTACCTATTTCTAGCTCCTGTCCCTGTCCTTGTCCCTGTCCCTGTCCCTGTCCCTGTCCCTGTCCCTGTCCCTGTCGTCCCTACCTATTTCTAGCTCCTGTCCCTGTCCTTGTCCCTGTCCCTGTTGTCCCTACCTCTCTCTAGCTCCTGTCCCTGTCCCTGTCCTCGTCCCTGTCGTCCCTACCTCTCTCTAGCTCCTCTGGGGCGATGGGCACCCCTGCATGGGGCCTCTCCTCCACCCCGTCCCTCTCAGGCGGCCTGGAGAACTCGGTGGATGTGTTGGAGGGAGTCATATCTTCTACTGCGCTCTTGTCTTTTTCTGACAAGAGTGACTGCTCCTTGCATGCCCATGGTGGGGCCTCTCTGCATGCCTCCTCTTCTTCTTCTTCCTCTTCCTCTTCTTCCTCCTCTTCTTCTTCCTCTTCTTCTTCCTCTCTCGTCAGGCCACTCTCCCCCGTTGTCACTGCGGCCACCACTGTGACAGGTGACTTGAGTAGTCTGTGCTGTTAACCCTCCACACTACTAGTGTTCTAGGCGAGCGTCCATCTCGCCTCTGTCCTTCTCTATGAGCCACAGTGCTGTTGCTGAGACCGCTGTGCCGGGAGCCTCTCTCTCTCTGGTGCATGGCGGCGCCACGGTCCTAGAGCCCGCTCTGTCTCAGTCCAGCACTGCTGATGCTGATGCTCCACCGTCTGCTCCCAATCCTACTCGTCCGCCTCACTGGTGCTGCTGCCAGTGCCAGCCCTGTAGTAGTGACACCCGTAGTGACACCCGCCGTAGTGACACCCTTGTTTTTGTTGCAGCCACATCCCCCAGACACCACCATCACCACCACCACCACCACCACCACCATGTGCACAGCCAGACCCTCCCACCCCTGAAGGGGGACGCACCCTCTACCACCACCTCAACCTCCAATTCCACCTCCACTACCTCTTCAACACCTTCACCCTTCACCCCCCCTGCACCCACCCTGCACCCAGCCCCAGCCCCAGCCCCGGTCCCGACCCCATCTCCCTCCGCGTCGACCCCCTCCCGCAGCCTCGCAAGCCCCACAGTGCCCCTGCTGGGCTCCGACGGAGGTGCACTGGAGAGCAGCAGCAGCAGCGGTGCGTCAGGCTGGGCCCCGCTGGACGCAGAGTTGGAGTCGGAGCAGGGTCAGGCCTCGGCTTCAGGTGAGGAGAGCTCCGCCAACAATAACAATGCGCCTCCCTCCGTCGCCGTTGCCACGGTAACCGCCTCTGCAGGAGAGGCGGACGGGGAGGACAGAGGTGAGGACGAGCGCTCCTTCTCCTCCTCCTCGTTCTACTTTGAGAGCGAGAGCGTGACGGAGAGCGGGGTCACCACCGTGGTGATGGTGGTGGTGGGGGGAGGTGATGGTCGCGCGGGGGCCGTGGGGTTTGGGGAGGGGGAGAGGGGGAGAGAGAAGGTGATGGTGGAGGAGGAGGAGGAGAGCGGCTCGGGGCAGGAGATTGTCACGGACGGCGAGACGTCCTCAGATTTCAGCATCCCGGAGCGGGTCGGGAGAGACTCCGAGGAGGAGGATGGGGAAGAGGAGGAAGAGGAGGAGCCTGTAGCAGGTAAAACAAAACAAAACCGACATCCTTCGTACGTGTCACCTCACTTCACAACACATCAGAAGAGCCCCCCAGTTGCTTGTGGGCCGAGGGCAGGTGAAGACTCAGGTGAAGTTACCATCAACATCCTGGGTCAAACCTTGTTCATCTTCAGGGCATCAATCAGAAGCAAGACTCGGCAGCAGGCAAGAGGATTAACCAATCATCAGCTTCTTTCCAAGCAACCTTAACGCCTACTTTTACGTTTATAGGAAGAGAGACTTCCATGTAGGTAAAATCATCTAACGCCATTGGTGCATCTCTTTTGTTGCTAACAACATAGCAGAAGTTCTGAGAAGAAACACCTCATCATCTTCATTGTTCCTTCCTCTTCTTGATTTGTTTCTGTTTTATTTAACATGTCATGTCACCATCATCATCAGCATAACAATCTAACGCACACAGTACATTTTGCTGTGTTAATCCAAGCAGCAAAACTCAAAGTGTGAAAGTGAACTCTATTTGTCTTTCTGTGTTGATTGCAAGATTTACTGTGCAGTGAGTCCATAGCACTGTACATTTGTCATCATTTTGTAACATTAGTAACATCAGAAACGTTTCCATGTTTTCATACTTACAGTTCGCATAACCATCAATCACCACTCATATCCATTGTCATGATAACCTGCCTCACCTTGCTTGTTTCAGCAGTGCATACTGACAAAACTCGTTTTCCTGCCTTGGATGCATATTGCGTGAAATGGGTGGATTTAAGCAACGCTTATTCATACATATTTATATGATGTTAGGTGAAAGTCGCGTTGTCGAGTTAAGATGAAAACAATTTACATTTACAAAAAGTATTAGTTCAATACCAAAAAGCAACATACTGTTTAATCCTTTCCCCTTGGTTTGTTTAGCCCCTTAGTGTGGAGCCTATGTTATGACCTTATTGTCACCAAAATTATAATGGCTTCGTCTTAACCTGTAAATGTCATAGCAATGTCGTTATGATGTAGTTGAGTATTTTCAGCAAATAGTGAATAGGCCGGCTGGCGACCCCATATGCACAAAGAGGCTACGTTTGTTATGCCACCTATGTTCATGATGAGTATGATCACTTAACTAGAGAATGTCAGGGGTGTTCTAAAGGGCATTAGTGATTTCCTTAGAGAAGGTAACTCTGGTACCTCTTATAAGAGAAGAGACATGGATTCTTCCTATAACTCAAATTGACCGAGGGCCAAAATCAAAATCTGGAACGAAGTCGCGGGCCGAACTCAACCATTACTTTTTAAAAATGGACTAAAATAGTACATGCGTGTTCATACTTAGGTTTAAATTTCACATACTGTACACTCTTTCCCATCATATTTGTCAGTTAAAATGTGTCTGCACATCCTGTGACACAGCAAATTTCATGTTTAACTCGTGTTACGCTATACACTAATGGTGTATGTGGGACAACTGGCCCCCGGGCCTGAGTTTGACATCCCTGCTCTAGGAGATAGGTCACACCCCAACAAGTGAGTTACTGCAACTAAACCTGCTATCTGTAACTCCTATGTCAGGGGTGGGCAATTATTTTTGCTCAAGGGCCGCATTGGGTTTAGAAAGTTGCCCAAAGGGCCGGATGTTGTAGGCAACTTGCCCGTGCCAATAATAAGAAATGGTGTACGCCAACATAATTACACCATTGTCAGTTATGCCATTCCTGCTAATTGTATCTAGATGTAGACTTTTGTAATCTTATGTTTCCAAGACCCTTGTTTTAGGTAGCGCATTGAAGAATGAGTGACCATGTGAATCTGCATTTTGTTCTTGGAAAGGCTCTGAGGGACGCATGAAATGGCCGAGCGGGCCGCATGTGGCCCCCGGGCCTGAATTTGCCCACGTCTGTCCTATGTGATGAGTTTATGTGTGTTGTTACACTCTGTTATGATGAGACAGTATATGAGTATGACCAGCAGATGGCAGCAGAGCTCCATCCATTACAGTGGTATTTGGCAAGCCTTCATGATTTAGTTCAGTTCAGGGGGGGTGTTCCAAGGAAGGGGTTTACTGGTTGACCCAGATAAGTTGAATCAAAGTAAGTAAATTTTCAATGAGAATAAAGTCAAGAGACCCCCTTGTATTATGTTATATAACACAGTTTTGCTTTAGGAGTGGTAGCTTGCATTAAAGTGAGATGAGGTTTTATTTCCAGTGTTTACAGTAGGCCTTGATCTGCATTTGAGTTTTGAAATGTACAGTATACGGTGGGTGTCATATACTAGCTATTGAAGCCTATTTGCTGGGACAGATTTCTTAAGTTGTGATATAGGCCACAGCTCATCTGTTTATAGAAGGTGCAGGATTCAGTAGAAATGTGTGTATAAAAAGAAGACAATCCGCACACTTCAGGTCCATTTTTGTGCAAAGAAGCGTTACTTGACTTGCAAGCTTTCGGTCCTTAGACCTTCATCAGGCAGAGTGCATACAAACAGTGCTTGTGGTTAGTATACATCATTATTGGCACCTGTGGTGCAGCACTCTGAGTCAGTGAAGCACAGATGGGACAGATTTCAGCATCAATTTATCATGTGTTACCAAAGTTAAAGCTAGAACAATTTTGGTGTTACTTAGTAAGTAGTGCTTAATAACATAGTAATATGGTAACACTCTGTTACCTTTAAGCAATTATCAATAGAAGCACAATAGGATGTGTGGGGTAACGTATGTGATGGCTATCAGGTCACAAAGAATAACAGGGAGAAAGAGAAAGCTGCCATTTGTCCTCAATTCATGTACTTGCTGCTGGTAAGACTTAAGACTGTATCAACTCAATCTTGATCTGTATCAACCCAATCACCTTACACACTGTTTTTCGTCTGGGCATCATTGCCGCATGCCTACTCTGCATTTCCCCAAACAGATATGCAGTCTAATTGAGTATTGAACCCGTGCCTAACTGGGGCAAATGTCGCTGTTGTTCTTCTCTAGGAAGGCGTTCCATACAGTAATGAAGGTTAGACCTGAGGCCACTGATGATTAGATGTCTGCAGCAGGGAAGCCGACAAGGGAGGACAAAGGGGTCAGTTATCCCGGGCCCAGGGAGATGGGGAGCCCAGATTTGGGTCCTCATTACATTGTATGTATTGGATGGGGGGACCCGTTAAGATAACATTGTCCTGGGCCCAGCCAAAGCTGTCAGCGGCCCTGGTCTGCAGCACATTAGGTCGAACGCCGCTTGACAGCTGGTTGTGCTGTTTTATTGGGGCGGTTTGTGTCAAGAGGACAATGACATGTGTCCTAATCTGTGAGACAGAGTCACTGGGGTGGATGATCGGCGACCTTTGATCTGGCTTATGTTAGTTAAAGGGCTGCAGCAGATCAGAGGTTAGACATCCAGATTATTGGAGCCTTCTGCCAGCCTTTAAAACTCACTGAGATTAGATTATAGTGTATCTGATGATGAGATACTGGATGCAAAGGGGGGTTGGTTGGTGTGGGTGGGTTAGAGACATTAAGTATTAATAAAGTATTAATACACGTGTGGATGTAGTTGAAGGTAAGAATTGCAAGTCAAGTGTAATCATAACATGGTCCTGATATCATGTCTGTATACTTGGTGTAAACATGTTTACATCAAACACTGATTTCTCAGAAAGGATATGACAGCTCTAAAGCTTGTTTTTGTGGTTTTGTTTTGATTTTATGTTTTGACATTTTGCCTCAAGCAGGCAGATGCTGTTTTGTGTTTTTAGTTTGGTTGTGGTTTTTCTCACAAGAGCCTTTTTCACACAGTGCCTTCAAATTTCTGTAATTCCAACTGGTGCTGCTATATTTCTCATGTTCACATCATACTGTATGCGGAGGGATACATTCGGAAGATACAGTAGTCTACATCAGTGTTTCCCAACCAGGGGTACGTGTACCACTAGGGGTACTCGAGCACACTGCAGGGGGAACTTGGGAAAATGTAATTTTAACAAATGCATGGAGCATAGTCACACTGGAATAAAAAAGGCCATGTAAAACACGAGTTAGGGGGTACTTATGGCACAACGAAAAGGTTTAGGGGGTACATAAGACAAAAAAGGTTGGGAAACAATGGTCTACATGACAGAAGCAGCTTTGGTATGAAATAATTATATTGTGTTGAGAAAATGGAATGCAGTGTTTTTGGTCGTGTTTTGGTCTTTTATTAATCGAGTGCATTGGAAATGACAAACTGGCTGTGGAAGTATACCTTGGCAGGAAGACACCGTTATTTTTAGACACCATCACAGAAAATATCTTCTTATCATTCTCACACCATGCCTTCACATCATCAATGTCATGTAGATTAAAAGCTTCATGTCAATAGAATTCTCCACCATAAGAGTACTTGAGATTTCGCCTGCATGTGTCTACATGGGTGTATCATTTCTGTGTCTATTAGCACATCACTGAAGCATCCAGAATATTTTAGCTCTGATTCGCACTGTGGCAAAGCTGCGTACATCCCCTCAGCTTACCTAGGTGTAACATGTTCCAATTACACTCTCCCAACCCCCCACCATTTCTTTCTCAATAATATTATTTGTGACTTCCATCAATCGCTGTTATGCTAGCATGGTGTGCAGAAATGCATACGAATTCACCATAGCAACAGTGCAGGTATATTGAGCTAGTGAGGTGGCAAGGCTGCCTATATAGAGACACATGGCGTTGAAAGGTCAGCCTAAGCACCCTTGAGCGGTTTTGATTTATGAAAATATATATTGTGTTACATATATTTTATGTGCAGTTAACCCTGGCTGTTAAACTGACTGTTGATATGTACTTCATTTGTAAAGTCAAGACATTTTTGAGGACTTAGAACTGTCATTTTCCCATGTCCCTTCTTTTTTTTGGTCAAAGGAGGCTTGTACTGTAGTTGTTGGTGAGCATGAGAGAAATGTGGGATTTGATTGCACGGTAGCATTCAGATACTGTAAGCCTACATGACATGTACATCTTACGGTACCTCTGTGTCTTGATTTACTCTCTCTCTCTCTCTCTCTCTCTCTCTCTCTCTCTCTCTCTCTCTCTCTCTCTCTCTCTCTCTCTCTCTCTCTCTCTCTCTCTCTCTCTCTCTCCCCTTTGTTTTTCTGTGTCTGTCTGTGTCTCTCTCTGTCTCTTCTCTGTTTTTCGGTCTCTCTCTCTCTGTCTCTCTGTCTCTCTCTCTCTCTCTCTGTCCCTCTATCCCTCCCTCCCTCCACTCCCTCCCCTCTATCTCTCTCTCTCTCTCTCTCTCTCTCTCTCTGTCCCTCCCTCCCTCCTCCACTCCCTCCCCTCTATCTCTCTCTCTCTGTCTCTCTGTATCTTTCTTTCTCTCTCTCTCTCTCTCTGTCTGTCTGTCTGTCTCTCTCTCTCTCTCTCTCTCTCTCTCTCTCTCTCTCTCTCTCTCTCTCTCTCTCTCTCTCTCTCTCTCTCTCTTCTCTCTCTCTCTCTCTCCATCTGAAGAGGCCAGTAACAGTAGCCATGAGTCCCGGGTGGCGTTTGCGGGGAGCCTGGCGGGCCAGCGGAAGGCAGTGGTGCCGTTGGCCGTGGTGTCCAGCCTCACTCTGCTCGGACTAATTGTACTCGTGGGCATTCTCATCTACTGGAGGTGAGAACAAAGACATGGACACACACAGACACACTCTTTACAGTAAAACACATTACACACACAGCCATACAGAGACATACACACACACTCAAACACACACACACACACTCAAACACACACACACACACACACACACACACACACACACACACACACACACACACACACACACACACACACACACACACACACACACACACACACACGTACTATTTAAAACACACACAGACATACAGAGACTCACACATACACACTCACACACAGACACACACAAGCATACATGCTCATACACACACACACACACACACACACACACACACACACACACACACACACACACACACACACACACACACACACACACACACACACACACACACACACACACACACACACACACACACACAGACATACAGAGACTCACACATACACACTCACACACAGACACACACAAGCATACATGCTCATACACACACACACACACACACACACACACACACACACACACACACACACACACACACACACACACACACACACACACACACACACACACACACACACTTTTTACAACACACACAGACATACAAAGACACACACATACACACTCACACACAGAGACACACTTTTCTCTACCACATACACAGTCAAGTGTGTGTGTGTGTGTGTGTGTGTGTGTGTGTGTGTGTGTGTGTGTGTGTGTGTGTGTGTGTGTGTGTGTGTGTGTGTGTGTGTGTGTGTGTGTGTGTGTTCCACGTGTGCTTGTGTGCCTGCGTGCCTGCGTGCCTGCATGCGCACGTTCTGAACTGGCCTGGTGGGGGTGTTGGTGTGGGGGATATGAAAGTGTCTAAGAGTGAGTGACTGTCAGAGGAGGGGGGTGTTATTTTAAGTAAGAGGAGGTGTGTTTGTGTGTGTGTGTGTGTGTGTGTTCGGGGGAGCCCACCAACTGGGTGGGGCCCTTCTCTATGTGGGGCCCAAATCCTGGACCCCACATGTTTGACCCATTTTGCTGGGGTAGTTGTGTTGTTAGTGGTAACAGTAAAAGTGTAAAACATTTTCTAATGGGTGTTGGTTGGGGGGTTGTTTGGCAAGATTTGTCCAAGGCTCCTTGGGGCCCCAGGATAAAAGAAGAGGGTGATGGGATTTAAGGGATTAGGGCTCCCTAGAAGACAGACAGAAAAATATAATTCCATTAGGGACACTCCTAGTGATTCTCACACACACACACACACACACACACACACACACACACACACACACACACACACACACACACACACACACACACACACACACACACACACACACACACACACACACACACACACACAGCTTTCCCTAAATCAATCAACCAGGTCAGTGGTTTTTGGGCAAAATGTCAGCATTGATATGGTGTTGTACCTTATGATGGGTTAACACAAACTTTGTTCTAACACAGGAGCTGTTGCTAGCAGGCAGGGATAAAAAAGATGTTTTTTCGTCATCTGACAAAATGGCTAGTACATGTTATGTAATCTTACTAGTCAAACACACACTCGCTAATGGGTCAAAGTGGTTAGTAAGTTGGTATTTTCTACCAGCAAAACTGAAATGTAGCCCCTTAATGCACGCCGCACCTCCTGTGGCATGCTGTAATAGGTATTGAAGTTAACTACTTTAGTACTACAGTACTATGACGGGGCACGGGGCCTTTAGTAATACATTACGACTTGATCATTGCCATTCTGGTAACAGCTAATTTATAATTCCGTGTCTTAAGTTAACCAGCATTTGGCCGGGTTAGCGGGTTTTACTGTAACTTAGAGCCCTGGTAGCAGGTATGTGAGATAGGATAGAAAATGCTACGTGAAGCCATGGATGTAAAATTGACATTACCCTCAGTCTCAACCAATCTCAGTTTATATAAACATGTTCTAGTTTACCAAATGTATTCATCTTCAGCCTTTTTGTATTGCTGGATTTGGTTTTGCCATCTTGACAGCAGAGCAGCAAAACATGGTCAAGACAACATTTTCAAACCCAACTGGGAAATACGTGTAAACAGCTTGATGTTTTCTATGAATCAGCTCTTGGGCTGGTGTTTGTGGTGGTGTTTGGTATACAAATGAACAAGCGGGGGCCCCTGGGGACCTTGCGACGTTTTCATTCCGCCTTTCACCCAGGGAAGCTTGGCTACGCGTGGCGGCCTTGCCCCTTTGGCCCATGCCCCTGTTTGGCTTTTTGTTGTTGTAGTGCGGTAAGCGAAGACAGTTAACATTAATCTTGTAATCTTAGCGGCTGAACTGGGGGAGAAATAGGGCCCGGGCACTTTTGGCTTAAAGCCCCCCCCACCCCACCCCACCCTCATAATTACCGGCGCAGAACTGATTCACTGGTGGGCCCCGCATCCTTGTGGGGCCCTATTTTCAGAAATGTAAAAAAATTATAAAAAAATAGTGGTCCACAGGAGTGCGGGGCCCATTGGCCAACTGGCATAGCGGGCATTTCCTGGTGGGCCCCGCACCCTTGTGGGCCCCTTTTTTTACATTTCTGAAAATAGGGGCCCACAAGGGTGCGGGGCCCACCAGGAAATGCCCGCTATGCCAGATGGCCAGTCCAGCCCTGCTTGTAATCTTAGCGGCAGGCAGGAGATTAAGACCTCCTCCTCCCTCCTCCAACATGTTGATTTGTTGTTTTTTTCTCCCCTGCCTTGGCAGTCAGAGGCCGCGCGGGGTCAAGGAGATGAGGCGCGCGGCACGGTGCGCTGATCAGGAGAATTACTAGATTGCGTCTGTGCGACACGCGCAGTCGAGACGTGTGCCGGCGGCCCCCGTGTAAAGACGTTTGAGGATTTCAGTAATGCCCCCTTGGATTCATGTTCTAGCCGTGTTCCTTTCAGGAAACATGGTGCTCATTTTGCAGGGAATTTGCAGCTGTGCATTTTCTCAGTGTGTGCTCCAGTGTCTTTCTGTCTTGGACGTCTATGTTTTAATCACGTCAGACGTTTTTTTTTAATGCTGTTTAATCCCCAT
This sequence comes from Engraulis encrasicolus, assembly GCF_034702125.1. Classification (NCBI taxonomy): domain Eukaryota; kingdom Metazoa; phylum Chordata; class Actinopteri; order Clupeiformes; family Engraulidae; genus Engraulis; species Engraulis encrasicolus. Next base: position 25,907,027 of record NC_085860.1, read on the forward strand.
GACAAAGTTGTTCATCAAATGATCTTTTGGTGAATGCTGTAAAAAGGCTATTGGGGATTTGTTTTATGTAATAAACATATTTTCGGCATTTGTGCTTTTTCCCCTTGATTGAACATCAATGTCAGATGTGGGGCGTTTTTATTTCTCAGACCAATCTAGGATGGTCTTCAAGCAAAACCATATGACAGAGAACACAAATGCGGTTCAGGGGAGAGGAAGGAATAGAGAGAGAGAGAGAGTGAGAGAGGGAGAGAGAGAGAGAGAGAGAGAGAGAGAGAGAGAAAGAGAAAGAGAGAAAGAAGAGAGAGACCAAAATAGAGCCTTTACTGAGGTTGATGGGGTCAAAGGCAGTGCGGTGTGGTTGGGGTTGGGACCACTGTGAGAGCTTGTTAGCCTGGGCGGATGCTGACAGTTGACTCCGTCAAACAGTCTGGAACAAGCTATGAGGAATCCATTTCCATGGAGGGTGGGAGATGGTCTGACCTTACTCTGCAATTTAAATTCTCTTACATTCCAAATTCAAATTCTGCTTTATTAGCATGACTGTTATGATACAGTGTTGCCAAAGCATACAAATAGCAAGAAAAATGTGTGAAGAGTGTTACGTTAACCAATCAGTAACTAGGAGGGTTGGGCCAGACTATGTACGGAGCCAAAATCTTTGGGTGGAAGTAAGAAGGATGGCGTGGCCAGGCTAAGAGTTTGTTTTCCCTTTGCAGGAATTGTTTCCAGACAGCCCACTTCTACCTGGAGGACAACACATCGCCAAGGGTGGTCTCCACTCCATCCACACCCCTAATGATCTCCTCAGGTGATCCCCAAAGCATGGAAACACATACATGTATGCAGCTCTTCAAAAGAAAGAGGTTTACCGCACACTTATTTGACTTTTCGCTCATTTATTCAGAGAGAAATAAATAAACAAGCAAAGAGTTAAATATGTGTGTGGAAAACGTCTTTCTTTTGAAGTATTGAACACTCTGCATTTACCAGCACCTAGAAGCTGTGCATTGATCTTTGAACTGTTACAGCTCTGCAAAAATCAATCATTTAAAAAATCACATTGTTAATAACATGTCATTGTATGTGATTTTTTTGTTGCTAACTGAATGTGTTGTTTTCTACATGTACATACTGTACATATAGATGACCATGAACCGTTATCAGTGAAGGAGTTTGTCAAACACGTGGAGGAGCTTCACAGCACCCATTCGTTCTCTCGTCAATTTGAGGTGGGTTCCTACTACTGTGGCCTTAACCCTATCCAGACTGGGTGGGGGGGCTAAAAGTGCCCACACCAACTTTGATGTCGTATAATTCCTTCATGACTACGAAACTTGGTGGAAATTTAGTTGGCTACAGTTTAGTACCAAAAGATTACGTTTATCATTTTTGCCGTTGCCATGGAAACGGTTTTCTGACAGGTATGTCTGACCAAAAATCACTAATCTAAGTCTCATTATTGTTCCTTTTTCATATTTTTTTGTAATTTCCATTAGCATCAGACAACTTTGTGAGCATTAAAGTGGTCTGAAGCATATAATCATTAAAATGTAAGTGCATTACCTAAATTTGATGGAAAATACATTATGGCAATATTTTAGGCATTATAATCTGATGATGTCATAATGACGTCATAATACCAGATAATGACACAAAAAATATGTCAGTCATAGATGTCCATGTGTAGATCATCTCCCCAAAGTTTGGTGGTCATACCGTATTCCGTTCATGAGTTATGAGGGGGGGGTCAAAAGAGCCCCCCCCCCAGGCCCAGGAATGCCAAAAAAGCCCAGTCTGAATAGGGTTAAGTAGAACATTGACTTGTATGCACTTTCAAAAGATACAATTGATAATGAAGTGATGAACCACATAATTCCTTACTGCTAGACTGTATAATAAGGTCAGTCAAATATAAATCAATTCAATAAGTTTATATGACATGGACATAGCACAAATCAAAATGAAATTGGGCACTGCATGTATTTCTTTCAGTTTCATTCCCTCATGCAAACTTAGGAAGGACCAGATCATATCATATATATTTAAATATCTGAAAACCTCCAAAGAAGGGGTTTCAAATTCTTTGTATGACCAGTGCATGTAAAGAAATTGACAATAAAAACTTGACTTGACTTGATGAGATATTAAATATAATCGCATTTGTGATTTTATTTTGGTCATGTTGCTCCAGTGATTTCTGTGTTGTGTTCATGTGTGCTTCATCTTTCATGCTGTTTGTTTCACTGTTCTATGTTTGTCTGACATGAGCATGTTCACAAATACATGTCAAGTACACTCACACAACCCACTTTAACTGCCTCATAGACATACAGCTCCAGGCCTTTTTATTAGAATACCATGAAAAAGTTGATTTATTTCCATAATTCCATCAATAATGTTAAACTGTCATGGATTGTAGATTCATGGCCCAGTTTTTTAACTATTCCAATCATTATTTTTTTTCTTTTTATATACGTTGGCCTTCCAGCTCAAAAAACCCATGAATTGGGGAATTCGCATTATTAGAATATTGTTATAAAATCAAATTTTTATTCATCAAAATTCGGGTCACATTAAATCAGTTGAAATTTGGTACTTTCTACATAACATGCAATGGTCAATACTTGGTTAGGACATTCTCTGTCTTCATAATGGCCATGATGCGTTTAACATTGAAGTCAATGGCAAAAACAGTGCATGGGAGTTATGGAAGCCCAGATATCCTTGATGCTTTGCTGTCAGCTGTTCTTGTTTGCTGACCTGATACCCCACACTTCACTCTTCAATATACCCTGTAGATTTCCATGCCACGTTTTGGCGCTTACTCACCAGTTTAATTCTAAATAACCAGAAATGAAACCCCATTGAAAATGAATGGGGTTTAATTTCTGTTGAGTTAGAATTAAACTGGTGAGTTACACCAAAACGTGGCATGGAAATCTTCGGGTATATTGAAGAGGGAAGTGTGGGGAACCAGGTCAACAAACAAGAACAGCTGACAGCAAAGCATCAAGGATATCTGGGCTTCCATAACTCCCATGCACTATTTTTGCCATTGACTTCAATGTTAAACGCATCATGGCCATTATGAAGACAGAGAATGTCCTAACCAAGTATTGACCATTGCATGTTATGTAGAAAGTACCAAATTTCAACTGATTTAATGTGACCCGAATTTTGATGAATAAAAATTTGATTTTATAACAATATTCTAATAATGCGAATTCCCCAATTCATGGGTTTTTTGAGCTGGAAGGCCAACGTATATAAAAAGAAAAAAAATAATTATTGGAATAGTTAAAAAACTGGGCCATGAATCTACAATCCATGACAGTTTAACATTATTGATGGAATTATGGAAATAAATCAACTTTTTCATGGTATTCTAATAAAAAGGCCTGGAGCTGTACTTCAGTTCCTTCTGACAGCCAGTAAATGCATTTGTTTATTATAGTCAATTTCTTTTTTGCCTCAGTCATGGATCTCCACTGACTTTTTAAACATTTCAATTAAGTCTTACCTGATATAAGCCAGATAACTCAATTCATGTGTTTCATGCCAAGTTCCATGTGCTGCATGCAATGCAGTTCAGCCCCATAGCGAACACAAGGTCAGCAACTCATACAAGTTCACGCAAACATTTTCCCTTGGATAATCCGATAGAGGATCCCACAGACTGTTCACAGCAACCAAGAGTATTAGTTGAGCTGATGAAAGCCATCTGCTCTTGTTTAGGTTGGTAGTGATAACTGAAAAGCAGTGCACCTGGCCCAGTAGTAAACCTGGTTAAGTTAACCTTGAGCTAGTGGTAAATCATCTAATAGGAGAGCCTAGAGTCCTCATTTTCTTAACTAAATGACACCCGTGGCGCACCTATTAGCTACTTCCTGTAGGTGAACTTTGCCAGATTTATCAATTGACCATGATCTTGGAATATACCTCCCTGGTCAACTATAAATAGTTCCTATTTTGGTAACATTTTACTTGATGCCGGGGTCATATGCATGTCATTACAGTGTCATAATAGTGTCATTACACAGTCATAGGTAAGTCATTAACATTATATCCATGTCATAAACATTTTATCAGTCATAAAATGTTTATGACATGGACATAATGTTTATGACATGTGCATAACTGTGCCATGACACTGTTATGACACTGTAATGACATGCATATGACACTGGCGTCAAGTAAAGTGTTACCCTTATTTCTAACTGTACAGTTTCTCTGTGGACAATCCAAATGTATACTGCTTGTGTCATACTGTATATGTCCATGTAAGACTCTAAAATGCATGATGCCTGAAGCGCATGATTTGTTGTGATATATGGTACATAGAGTACGTGTGCTTGTGGGCTGATGCTTATTTATTAATTTTGCACTGTTGTTGTGTTTGTTTGTCGTGTGCCACATTTGCTCATCACTGTGCTGTCTGCATTCTCAACCCACCACTACTTACGTAGATACTGAAAGAGTATTTTGAGGTAAGACGCACACACGCACACGCACACGCACACGCACACGCACACACACACACACACACACACACACACACACACACACACACACACACACACACACACACACACACACACACACATACACACACACACACACACACACACACACACTGATTAAACAATAATACTCTTAGCAAACATACAAAATGGCCACAGCAGAACATGGTTGCATATAGGGCTCATGGGGCTCGTTAATGCCATTGCTCTGTTGCAGGAAGTCCAGGCATGCTGTGTAGATCTAGGAACAACTACAGACGGGTCTAACCACCCAGACAACAGGAACAAAAACAGATACATTAACATCCTCGCATGTAAGTGAATTAAACCAATCAACTTTAAAAAGGAGAACAAATTGGCTTGAAAATATGATGGTCCTGTCACATGTGCTTTCTACCTTTACTCTTAATTATTAGCTCATTACATTACATTACACAACACCTAACTGGTGGTTTCTGGTTTGTTTTATATTTTATATAATGGAGAGGTCGCCTACCATATACATTTCCCAGTGGCTATGGATTACTCAATTTGTGTCAAATATGGGCAAGATAAAAAATGTGGCAGGACTTTTACATGATGAGCGTAGAATGTCTACCCATAGTTGTACAAAGTACAATAATTGACCAAAGAGATGCATAAAGACAGAGCTGCGTAACGATGAAAGCTACTGAAAAATGACACAGATCGACAGTGATTATGCTGTTGAAATGATCCTGATTTCTGCTGCTTCAGATGACCACAGTCGAGTCAGATTATCCACTCAGGCCGATAAGGACGGGAAGACTGGTGGGGATTACATCAACGCCAACTTTGTGGATGTAAGTTAACCATAGCATATTTTAGTTTGTTTACGTCTTCTGTTTTCTACCATCCTAATATGTGGTGTTGACATTAATTTGACAAAGCTACGGGACGTAGTTATGCTTCATCTTTTTTCTCTATCTATCAATACATTTGACTACCGGTATAGCTTTTTGTATGTTAGCGTGTGCTGTATGGTGAAGGTAACTGTGAATATACTGTATGTGCAATGATAATGTCTTTGTGTTTTTTTTCTGTATTTATGTATGTATGCTACTGGGGATCGGAATCAATGATACTCTACTCTACTCTACTCTACTCTACTCTACTCTACTCTACTCTACTCTACTCTACTCTACTCTACTTTTGTTTGCTGGTGTGACTTTCCTGTCTCCATTCATCGAATTTTAACAAAGGGCATGCCTTCACTTCACCCTACTGTCTTTCAGGGGTACAACAGGTCGAAAGTCTACATCGCCGCTCAGGGGCCGCTCAAGTCTAGCGTGGAGGACTTCTGGAGGATGGTGTGGGAGCAGAACGTTGGAGTCATCGTCATGATCACCAACCTGGTGGAGAAGGGCCGGGTGAGTGTCTAATAATACAAAGTTCCTTTCATAATCATCATAGTAGTTTCATCACAGTAGTTTGACCTTTATATATTTTATATATTTCTACATCTTTCTGCAATTTATTAAGAAAACAACGTTTCGGAACGTATTGCCTTTCTCAAGCCGAAACATTGTTTTCTTAATAAATTGCAGCACGATGGACAAGAGTGTGCGGTATCTTCTTCTAAAAAACTGATAAACCCGCTACCTGCACCTCGAAACCTCTGGTGTGCGTTGGTTTCCTCCTTCAAAAGATATTTCTACATCTGTCAAACTTGTAAAATGTGTGTGTCTCTCCCATTATCAGACCTAGTTACTCTACACTCATGAATGAAATGAACTGTATATGGTGCTACAGTATGGTCAAAGATTTTATCAGGCATAATCTGTGATATTTACAGTGAGTCAGAAAATAGTTAAAGATAAGTAAATAAAGAAGCACTCCTCAGCCTCACATCACAGACGTTTCGGGCTTACACCCTTCTTCAGTGTGAAATCGCCATTTCACACTGAAGAAGGGTGTAAGCCCGAAACATCTGTGATGTCAGGCGATTGAAAAAGAATAAAGAAATCTGAAGAGTGATTCTTTATTTACTTATCTTTGAGAATTGAGGTCATTCATTGACAAAGTTAAGCACCCAGTGTAAAATATTAGACGACAAGGTGTTGAGCGCGCTTCCTGATCCTTCAGAAAATAGTTAAACTTTTTTGCTGCTTTTATGCAACATGTGTTGCCAGGCATTTCTTTGGCTCTAGTGGTTCCAAGTTTGAAGAACTTTGAAAAACACTGATCCAGACCACGTTAAAGATTGAGGACTTGATGTTGAATAAGTTGTGTTTGTTTCAGAGGAAGTGTGATCAGTACTGGCCCATGGAGAGTCAGGAGGAGTACGGCTGCTTCCTGGTGACTCTGAAGGACACTAAGACCCTCGCACACTACACCATCAGATCCTTCACGCTGAGGAACACCTCCGTCAAGAAGGTCAATGCACGTCATGATACATCAGTGCATTTACTGCTACACTTTCGAATGGCAGAACATCACTCCAGATGCCAGATATCAGATATATTCCACCACTCAGTTGCTGTATAATGGATGGCAACTAGCAGAAAGGTAGAACATTAGTAAACCTCCCTCCCATAGCCCCATTAGGGCTGTGACGATATTGAATCGAATCATGATTAATTGTGATAAGCAGTCACAATACTGAATCGTGATGCAAGGGCGCAGTATCGTGATGTGTGCTTTCAAAGTTCTGTTACCCTTTAGTCCAGATAATAACCACATGATATGATGGGATAGTGCTTCCAAGCTTGAAAATCATGGTCATTATTATTTTGAAACTTTATTATTAGCCTTTTGCAACCTATTCCACGTATAAAGTATCATAGTTTTTATTTATATTTTTATTGTATAATGTTGGCAAAGGTGAAAAACAGAATATTGATGATGTAAATATCGCAATGCATCGCAATAATACATGTATCACAATGCATCGTGAAAGAATTGCATTGTGGCATGTGTATCGTGATGCGCATCGAATCCTGAACCCCTTGCCAATTCCCAGTCCTAAGCGCCATACAGATGAGCTATCGGCCTAGGGTAGTGTTTCTCAACGGGGGCTCTACTGCCCCCCAGGGAGACCTTGGGTGGCGTTGAGAAAGAAACAGCTGTGAGCGGGCAGTGCTTAGTTGCCATTGGGGGGCATTAGTCTATTTTTTTTTTACACTAACGGGGGCGTTGGGAGGCTTATGATGAGGTCCAGAGAGCATTTGTTCAAAAAAGGTTGAGAACCACTGCACTAGATTCTTAGCTTAGTGGTTTCGTACTTGCGCCTGCCATGCCGAACTGGAGTGTGAACTGGAAGGTCGCGACTCCAAGCCCCAAGTGGTGGACTGTCCAGGATGACCTTGGTTACAGCTCTGCTGTTGCAAGAACAGCGCTCCGTAATAGTGATATGAAGTAGACTAAAGGCACTTAGAGATCCTGCACAGTAAATTATGCAGCTAATTTAACACTTACAGAATAGGATTAACTACCAGAGTGATGAGTTAAACTCTGTAAGTGTAGAGTTAATACTGAAAAGTGTACTGTGTTGAAAAACAAAAGATTTCTCAGGGTGTCGAACCTGATTCTGATGAGGGACACTAGTATTCTCAGGAGCTTCCTTCCTCCTCTGTTTTTTGCTTAAGAAACCCGTCTTTTTTATTCACTCTTTTTTTAATCTTTTTTAATGTCTCTTATCTTTTACATACTGTAAAATATATGCATGTTTTTAATGTAAAGAACTTTGAGCTACCCTGGCATGATATGGTATATATATATATACTGTACATGTAAGTAAATGTGCTGTGCACTCTCGGGTTCTTTCTCCTTTTTTAGGGTTCCCAAAAGGGGCGCAGCATTGAGCGGACAGTGGTGCAGTACCACTACACCCAGTGGCCAGACATGGGGGTGCCGGACTACAGCCTGCCCCTACTCACCTTCGTCAGGAAGTCCTCCCAGGCCTGGAGGGAGGGCATGGGGCCCGTACTGGTCCACTGCAGGTACGGCAGGAGCAGCAGTCTGATCATTCAATGATTTTTTTTTTTTTTTTTTTAAACGTTTTCTCTTTAAGGATTTTTTTTTTTTTTACCATTCTTCTCTTTGTAGTAGGTGGGTTGGGTTTGACAGAAAGTCAAAACCTGCTTGAACATAACCTGCTTGTTACATAAAATGCTGCACATATTTTTTTTTTATTTTTTTTTATTTTATTAAAATATGCCTTTTGGGTGGGCAGCAATGCCAAGGGGGACCCGGTACAAGGCCAGTCTGTGTTAAGTTCCAATCCTCCACTGTTTTCCTGTCAATCTTCACTGTCCTATCTAAAAAGCTACATGTAAAATGACAAAAAAATGCACTAGATTGGTTAGTTGAACCACTGTAGTATTCTTCTTCTTCATCATCTTGCTGATTTCTTGTGCTTTGTTGTGTTTTAGTGCTGGGGTGGGACGCACAGGCACTTACATTGTGCTGGACAGCATGCTGAAACAGATCAAAGACCATGGGAAGGTCAACATCATGGGATTCCTCAAACACATCAGAACCCAAAGGAACTACTTAGTGCAGACAGAGGTGAGCTCTGGGAAAGGCCATGCAGGAACAACTGTGCCCTTCGTCTGACTAGCTCTTCATGAAACATTGGGGGGCAGTGGATTGGGGGTGGGGGGGGATTTCCTGGAAATGTGAAGGTTGCTGGTCTGAGTCTGACTCGTCTGGTAGTATTACATCTGCGTGACTAGTATCACCCTAACCGCAACTTCAGAATTTCAGAAATGTAAAAATACAGAGTAACCACAAAAGTTGTCATCTCGTTCATAGTGTTAAGGATGCTTCACAGACTGAACTCACTGAGTTTGTTGAATACACAGGAGCAGTGTGTGATCACCCTTCTTGCTCTGTACTTAACCTCGTGACGGGGAGACTGAAGAAAAGTAACAAAAAAGCCCTGTAAAAATAAAGATGCTTCATAGAGTACTGTAAACTCTTATGTAGTTTGGCTGTGTTGACTCCTACAGGAGCAGTATGTGTTCATCCTTCTTGCACTGTACTTAACCTTGTGACGAGGACTGTAGAAAAGTTGACAATAAAAACCCTGTAAAATTAAAGATGCTTCGTATAGTAAGCTCTTATTTACAGTAGTTTGGCTGTGTTGCCCCCACAGGAGCAGTATGTGTTCATCCACGATGCTCTGCTGGAGGCCATCAGGAGCAGAGACACGGAGGTGGCCAGCAGCCGTATCCATCACTACGTCAACGAGCTGCTCATACCCCGGCCGTCAGGAAAAACACACCTGGAGAGCCAGTTCAAGGTGAGCGCATCTTTCACCTTGTTTTAGACTCACATCCAGCGAATGTTTCCATTCCTATGGCACAGACAGAGGGGCTCCGAGGCAATCTGAAATCCGTTTTAAAAGTCCATCGGTTGGAAGCTTGGGATCTGTTGACCCTGTTTGTTGAAAAACTATTTCATAGCTGTTACTCACATACTGTAGATTTATTTGTGTAGTGTGAAAAGTACTATACATAAGTAACCCATTTTAGTCTGATGCTACGTTGTTTTACCTTTGGCGCTGCATTCAGATTCTTGAGATTTGAGCTTTTTCTTTAAATTAAAATGTGGGTATGTTAGAGCTGAATGAGCACCTTTTAATACAAGATGAGGGTCCTAGTTTTTAAATGGAACTTATTTCATGTTTTATGTGCTTTTATGTGCTAGGTGTTAATAGGCAGAGGGCACCTTTTCCCAAAAAGGGCCTAGGCATTCAGCAGGCGTTTTTTTGCAGGTGCTTTAGGCTAAAATGGGTTAATATGTGGTGTTCAAGTGAAACAAACACTAAAAGGATGCATGTTATCCTGCATGTTTTCCAGCTGGTGAACCAGTCATATGCCAAGCATTGGGAGAATACCACTGCACAGAAACAGATCAACAGAGAAAAGAACAGAGACACATCTCTAGTCCCCAGTGAGTAATGACTGATATTGTCCTACATGTTGCTCTAACGCATTTTAAAAGTGTTGTGTATTATAAATCTCATTTGAGAACAGGGGCATCAGCTGACCTAATGGTATACAGGGGCACAGCAGGGCACCGAGAGATAACAATAAAATTAATAAAAAAAATGTTTTCCAGTAATTTATTTTAAAACGCTTGTAAATTAATTATATTATTGCAAGTAGTGCATGCACGCATTCTGTAGATTACTTTGCATGCAAAACTTGAGCTTAATTCCAAGGTAGAAAGGCTTTTTTTTTTGGTGAAACTCATACCGGGGCACAGCAAATCAATACCCAGGCACGTGCCCCTGTAAAATAGGTCTAGCGATGCCCCTGTTTAAGAACATAATTAGGACCGCCTGGGAAAGGGAAATCATGTTTTTGTTCTCATATTTTGCCATTTGCATCTAGGAGGAAAATACTAGTGGTTTCAATGTGACTATAGGATCAGTTTGTTTGGCCACATAGGGTTCCTTTGAAGTATCATGGATATCGATATTTGAATTGTGTTCTGCAGCGGATAGATCCAGAGTACATCTCTGCACAGTAGCAGGAGAGCTGTCAGACTACATCAACGCCTCATATATTATGGTAAGAGCGCAGTACTATTGGAGGATAAGCCAAAAAACTGGTCTGGTCCCTTTGATTGGTTATGTTGAACACAATACAAGCATGTGTGGAGTAAATAGAACATCCCTTGAAAAACCACAATCCAGCCACTAGAGCCGTCTATTGTGAAATTTAATTTACCTGTAATTTAACTGTAATTACAACATACAGTACATACATGGGCATACAAGTAAAAAACTGTATCAAATTAAACACTCAAAAGTGGTGAAACCTTCTCTGAAATATTTTTAGGGGTACCATCAAAGCAATGAGTTCATCTTGACGCAGCATCCCTTGCCCGGTACAGTAAAAGACTTCTGGAGGATGGTATGGGACCACAGCGCCCAGACCATTGTTTCACTGCCAGACACGACCAGCTCTGTAAGTGCCCAAAACTCCCATAACTTACAGCAAATCTCAACACTGTTTTTGATAATAACTTATGGCAGTTGGTGTAAGTAAGGTGCAACATGTTGCAGTATATTATTGATTTGTTTAACCCATTAAAACACAGCATTATAAATTTGCTGTTACCAGCATAGCAATGATCGAGTCATAGTGCATTACTAAAGGCCCTGTGTTATTTCTCATAGTAGTGTAGTACTATGGTAATTAATCTTTCAATGACTATTACGGCATTATGGGGCTAAATACTGTATGCTTACTATTTCATTGATTTTGACAATTGTTGTTATTTTATTAGTGTCGGGAGTCCGTCCCATATCATATGCCTTTTGTTGTTCCATCACAGACCCAAGAAGCAGAGCCATTCGTTTATTGGCCACATGCAGACCAGCCAATCACGTATGAGACATTCACAGTGTCCTTCAGAGGGGAAACGCACGTGTGTTTGGCCAATGAGGAGATGCTCACTGTGCAGGAGTACTTCCTGGAGGCAACCAAGGTTAGACAGCTATACAGAACATTTTGCAGTGTACTATATGGGCCCTGCCGTGGCCTAACGGTAGGGCACTGGGGTTACTACGCCGGCGATGCTGGTTCGATTCCAGCCCGGGTCATTTGCCAATCCTCCACCCATCTCTCTCTCCCACTCACTTTCTGTCGCCTCTCATACTGTCCTATCGAAATAAAGGCAAAAATGCCCCTATATTTAAAAAACAAAAAAATGCAGTGTAAATTCCGCACTTACAGACTTGAATTTAACACTTGTAGTGGTGGTCTTACTCTCTAAGTGTTGAATTAGCACAATTTACTGTGTCCTTCCCTTTTGATAAAGCACATCTAGGTCTACACATCAAAGTACAGTGTATCTCATGGCTAATGTGTTTTCAAGTCAAGTCAAGTCAAGTCAAGTTTATTGTCAATTTCTTTACATGCACTGGTCATACAAAGAATTTGAAATTGCGTTTCTTGCTCTCCCATGCAGACATAGACTAATCTAGGTAAGGACATAGACAGTATAGACATAGACAGTACTCATACATGGACATAGACAGTATGGACGTAGACATTGCTCATACAGACATTTAAAGTGCAAGACTGGACAACAGAAGACTTGTAGAGAACATACATTAAGAGGAGGTATTTTGTTGTTCTTTTTTCTAAAAGTCCTTTATAGCGTTCTGACATAGTAATAGTAGCATTTGAAGAAATAAATAATTAAAAAAAGGTTTTTATTAAATACACCAGCAGCAGTATGTGTGTGTGTGTGTTTGTATGTGTTTTGTGTGCGTGTGTGCGTGTGTGCGTGTGTGTGTGTGTGTGTGTGTGTGTGTGTGTGTGTGTGTGTGTGTGTGTGTGTGTGTGTGCATGTGTATGTTTTGAGTTAGTGCAGGTTGAAAGTTCAGTCACAGATGTAGTAGTGCAGGTGGAATGTTCAGTCGCAGATATGGTGGTGGGGATGAGGGGGGGGAGCGTTGTCAGTGGCCTGGCTGGCTAGAGGCTAACAGTGAAGGGAGAGTGGGTTGAGTGTTCAGTATCTTGATTGCTTGATGCATCGTGCTGCTTGCAAGCCTGGTGGTACGGGAACGGAGGCGCCTGTACCTCTTTCCAGAGGGCAGGAGGCTGAACAGTTTGTGTGCAGGGTGGCTTGTGTCTTTGATGATCATCAGTGCTTTTCGGGTGAGGCGTGCGGTGTAAATGTCCTGCAGGGAGGGGAGTGGTACTCCAATGATCTTCTTCGCTGTGTTCACAACACGCTGGAGTGTCTTCCTGTTTTTCTCCGTGCAGCTTCCTCCCCACACTGTGATGCAGCTGGACACGACGCTCTCTATGGTTCCTCTGTAGAATGTTGTCATGATGGAGGGTGTAGCACTTGCCTTCTTTAGTTTGCGCAAGAAGTAGAGACGCTGATGGGCCTTCTTCGCCAGTGATGTAGTGTTGGTGGTCCAAGAGAGGTGTTTTCTGTGTAACAGGTTGTATGTTGATGTAAATTGGGAGTGCCTTAATTGTGGAAACTTTTCACGGCTGCGCTTTTTTTTTTCCACCCGTCTTCCTACCAAACTAATTGTGGATTCTTAGTGTAGACAGTAGTGTACGTTATTAACCATTTGTTACACATTGCTGTGCTAACTAGTGTGTGTGTGTGTGTGTGTGTGTGTGTGTGTGTGTGTGTGTGTGTGTGTGTGTGTGTGTGTGTGTGTGTGTGTGTGTGTGTGTGTGTGTGTGTGTGTGTGCTTGTGTGTAGGATGACTACGTCGTAGAGGTGAAGCGCTTCTGCTGTCCACGTTGGCCGAACCCAGACGGCCCGATCAGCAGCACGTTTGAGCTCATCCGCTTAGTGCGGGAGCACAGCCACTCCAAAGACGGCCCTGTGGTCGTGCATGACGAGTAGGTGTCACTTCTTCTTCCTAAAATAATTTTGACTTAAATGTGATGACAGGTACATCTACATTTTTTAATATATCATGAAAAACGTTTTATCTTTTACTCATATTGTATTGTATACAGATTCATACAATAGAGTTTAACATTTCAAGTCTTTACTTAGTTATTTAGTTATTAAGAGGCATTGATTGTACATCTCAATGGTGAGAGCAGAGCAGCTCCAAACATCACATGAGTAGGTGACTTCCTGTTCTTAATGTGATGGCATAGGGAATTAGAAGGAGAGAGAGAGAGAGACAGAGAGAGAGAGAGAGAGAGAGAGAGAGAGAGAGAGAGAGAGAGAGAGAGAGAGAGAGAGAGACTCACACCTGGGTCGCCACATGCCTTAGGTAGTTGAGCTAAGGAGCCTAAGAACTCAGCACATCTTTTTTTCTTCTTCCAATATGCTGTATTGCACTCCACCACCAAATCAAACAAAATGTGATATTCTCTGATTGATGTAAACCTGTGTTCTGTGTCATGTGCTCTACTGTATGTAACAGACTCTGTGCTTTTTGATCAGATTTTCTTTTTAATTCAACCCTTATTTTACCAGGCAAGAGTTCCCTTGACATTAATAATCTTCAAGGGCATCCTTCCTTTGAGGCAGCACAAGTTAGAAGTTACAGTGAAAATTTCAGTACATATTCTGTAGTTGCGGCGTGTACTCTCTAGTCGAGTCTATGTGGTGGTGGCGTGTACAGTACAGTTCTATGAATAGCTATGCAACTCCATGCGGTGCTGAGGGTCCCATGAGCAGCCGTGTGCAACAACGAGGTTTGTGATGTGATGTGGTGTGGCCCCCTGCAGATTCGGAGGAGCGACGGCGGGAACCTTCTGTGCTCTCTCGTCTCTGGCGCGGCAGCTCGAGGCGGAGCAGGCTGTGGACGTCTACCAAGTGGCCAAGATGACCAACCTCATGAGGCCTGCCGTCTTCAGCGATATTGTGCGTCCACCCCTCCACCCCCACCTTTTTTTTTTCTTCCTTGAGATTTCACAAAGCACTTCTCCTATTTGTAGCCTTAGAAAACAAATTATTGGACACCGCAACCAACCTTTCAGAAAATCTGAAAGTTTCTGAAAATGCACTGAAACGTTAAAGTCCATAGAAACTAAACTCTAGCCAAACAACACCCCTAGTGATGTTCTTAATTAGGACACCAACAAGAACCAACGATAAAATGCCTAATAACAAAGACTTGAAATGCTCAGAAAACAAACAGTCCTACTTATAACACCCTTTGTGATGGTTTAAATCTGTGTAAACCCACAGCCTCTCCTGGCTCATTGCTAAAGTAAAAAAAAACAAAAAAAACAAGAACCAACCATAAAATGCATTAGAAGATCATAAAATGCATAGGAAACCAGCATCCCTCTTTGTTAAGCTTTATGCAGAAATGGTATAAGAAGGAGATAAGTCAGGCTCGTTGTTTTCCGGTATCCCGTTGACGTCAGGTGAACGCCCCTTTAGGAGACCATCCGAGTTTGAGAGTGAATTACGCCTCTAGAGTGCATTTGTGGGATTGAATCCTTGGATGACAGTTCAGATTTCGGATGTCAAAAAGCAAATTGACGTGTGTCCTCCTCGACACTTCCACCTTGAAATAAAACAAAGGGGTAAAATAGTGTTGTGGGTCTTATTCATTGCACATCATCCAAAGACGGAACACAGGTGTGTTTCACATAGGCCTATTTAATTATGCCATCGTATATTTTTGGGTAGCAGCAACTGTGTAGATGAGGTAATTAGAATAGGCTATAAATAGCCTATTACATAACGTTGGTTGCTCTTTCTATCGTAATTTGGCGATAACGTCCAGCATAATGTAGGCTAGCTTCAGCGCAATTCACCGACAAAAGGCTCCCAATTCCGCGCACTTTTCAGGTCACGGTATTTCCGTTACTGTTTATTATTCCTTTATAGGCCTACTGTTGTGCTGATTTCGCTCACACTTGCAGTCCTGGCTTTACTGCTGCAGGAACTGTGATTAGTTTGGTCGTTGCTGTGGAAACGGTTGAATAATTTTAGTCCTAAAGTTAAATAGGGAAGCGGCCAGGGCGAGTTTGAAGCCAGAATGTCGTCGTGAAATTAAAGTTCCATCTCTTTCCAGCTGCCGTTACGACACCCTTCATTACAATGCTGTCTATGGCCGTTTGACTCGGTTTTACATGTCATCACCGTTTCAAATTGTAGGCCTAGGTTATAGCCTTGACATCTCTTTAGTAGGCTATTTCATACACATATGGTGTCCCATAAAGTGTTACAGACTTCTCGCGAATAGGCCTATTTCCTCACTGCCTAGCCAAAAAAGGGGACAACTAATGTGGCTTCACTGACAACTGCAACAGTTACTGCAAGCAACTGATATCTACCTGGAGTTGCATAAACCAAAATACGAAAAGTGCATTAAACACCGCACACTGTGTAGGCCTAGGCCCTACTGTTCTCCCCCCCCTCTTCAAAGCACGCGTTTCGCCCGGTGCGTCTTCAGGTTCCCGAAGACGCACTGGGATAAGAGCTAATCTGAAGACGCACTGTGCGAAACGCGTTGCTCGCTCAGGGGAAAAAATACAAAAGAAGTATCCAGTGTGCGATGTTTAATGAACTTTTCGTATTGGTCAAGTTTTTCTGCCTTGCACCTGGAAGGGTTGTGCACAATACAAGGACTTCCATGCATATATATGACAGGATATTACAATAAATGTACAATGAAAACAACGTGAATGTCAACTGGGATTACTATAGGGCAGACAGTTAGCCTACCATGAGCGACGCGTCCCATCCCATCCGTCTCCGCCACGCCTCTTCACAGACTACGAATCCCACCTCAGCCCTTTGGATGGCGGTAATACGCAACCCTTGTCAGTTGCCACCAAACGCAACAGTAAGAGAAGAAGAAGGGGGGACAACGCCCCCTTAGGAGACCCAAACTTGAGCACATCCATTTACATTGTGTGGGCGGAGTTCAGGGTATCTCCTTCTTATACCATTCTCTGCTTTATGTCTATGCAGCAACTGAGGCTTGTTACTGTGTAGGATGTCTGTGACGGATGTCTCGTGACTGCCTCCCTCCCTGACTGACTGACTGCCCCACTCTGCTACTGTGTGTGTGTTTGGCTTGGCAGGAGAAGTACCAGTTTCTGTACAGCGCCATCCTGAGTCTGGTGAGCACCCAGGACGACAAGAGGATGCTGCAGTCTGCCGACAACAACGGGACCGTCCCAGGAGGCTCGGCCTGTGCCACCGAGAGTCTGGAGTCCCTGGTGTAACCATGGTAACCCCCTCATCCTACCCAGTCCTTCCAAACCCCCAACCAGAGCCCACCTCCACTCCTACTCCTCCCTCTCAACATGCGAACAACTTAAATGACTGTGCTTTAAGCATTCTTGGAGCCCCGTGCCTTGTGTATTTACCTTGCTATATTATGGCTATGATGCATTTTTACAAAAGGACTAATAGCTTCCGATTTTTGTGTGTATTGTGTTTTATGTTAGCGTCTTACTAATTATAATTATTTTCTAAAATTTCACACTGACAATAAAAAAATCTTCATAAAAAAGGGATTTTTACAGAGAATTATTTTGTTAGTCCTATTTTGTAGTTACCTTGGATGAGCCACGATTTTTTTTCTTCCCCACGCAAAAAAATGTAAATACAAAGTGGTTATTTTGCTTTATGTCTGAAAGACAAGGAAGAATGATGTTCTAATATGTAAATAGCATAATAGAAAACAATAAAATGGACCAAAATTCTATTTATATGTTAGACTTTTATATTTTACTACCGTCTGTACACTATAGTGATTTGCCATATTTAAGCTCTAATACGTTAGTCTGAAATCTGAAATATGTTGACATGTTTCTGACATACAATATTTTGTACTTCGCTGAATACTTGACATGGTGTGTAACTGGTAACTTAGCTTTACGTCA
Organism: Engraulis encrasicolus; assembly: GCF_034702125.1. Classification (NCBI taxonomy): domain Eukaryota; kingdom Metazoa; phylum Chordata; class Actinopteri; order Clupeiformes; family Engraulidae; genus Engraulis; species Engraulis encrasicolus. The sequence continues at coordinate 25,924,866 of NC_085860.1, forward strand.
ATAACATGGTACTGCCTTTGAATCATGGCAGGTAGGTAGGATTAAACAAACCCCCAAATCACTATGGCTGCAGTGTTTCTTTCTTCTCCTCATGTCTCTGTGACTTATGTACGTATGTGTTTAGACAAAGCTAAGCTAAAGACACACTCTTGCAAAATCGAACACACATGGAAAACCTCCTTGCCTGAGTTGGTTCCACATGGACTCTTGTGCATGGATACCGTGGCACTTGATCCTGCATTTTGTATGATTTTAAAACCTTCAAACTGCACTGTGTAAGATTGTGGCCAGAGTAGGCATTGCAACTCTGCTGCTTATTGAAACTGTGCTGCCTATTGCCAAATTTCCCAGTCATTATGAATACTTATAATTTAATGGTGGTGGTAAGTGTTTGTTAAAAAAGGTAACATTTATGAATGGACAGCATGAATTCTGGAAATGAACTTACTAAAAATATTACACAGTGCACCTTTAATAATGCTTTATCATCTGATAGAGAGCCATTTAGAAGCACAAGAATCGTACCACTGAGCGTCTTTCAATCTAACCTAGTTTCACAAAGAAAGTCTGAGTATCAGAGGTTTAAGGACTACCTCACCCTGATAACCAAGCGTCTTCATTTGCCTCATCTCCCATAAAAAAAACATATGCTCAATTTAAATACAGAAAATCATTAAACCTCGAAGAAAGTAAGGGCTTAGACAATCTGTCAAACTGTAAAGAAAAGAAAAACTGATTAAGATGTCACCCACTCCACTCAACCATGTCCCAAAGCCCATATGCAGATCCAACAATAACAAAAAAGACTGATGAATTTCTGCAATTAAGACATCAGCCATCCCTCTCAGTCAACACTACTCTCCAACCTGCCCCCCCGCCCCCCAGGACAGGTCCGTGTCTGAGACGCCACAGGCACGCTTCAGGAGGCAGGGCGGGGCACGACTGACCTGACGCCGGACGTGAGGCTAGCAGGTCTCACACTTGACCATTGTTGTCATGCCTGGCAAGCAGGATTATCTCCATCCTTGGCAGGAAAAAGATGACAAAGTCCTCCTCCTAAGAAGAGTGACGGGTAGAATATAATCCCTCCCAAGACCGTTTGCCATTCTCCTCAGAGTATAATCTAACACCCCTGATTATAATCCCCCGCATGAACAGGTTGCTGCCGCAAACACATTTTCCGTCTTGTTTTCTAATCCAGTCCAAGACGCCAAAATAAAAGTTACGGTGGCTTCTCTCCTTTCCTTAGCCACCCATAAGTAGGTCAAATGTCCAGACAGAGACATCAGTCTGCCCTATCGTTTGCCTCATTTGCATTTTTGACCTTTCATTATCTTGGGCCCAATTAAAGCCCAGCTTGGTGGCCTACTTAACGCCTCAGGGGCCCCTTGGCTGTCTGGTGCTCACAAGCTTGATGCTTGAGGCTTGTAGGATTGAGACTTGAGGCAAGATAAGAAACAAAATGTTATGACTGGACGAATGGAATTACAAAGTCAGCCACTGCATATGTATATCAGACAGACTAACGTTCGAGCTACACAAAGAGGCCTCTTGTCTGGTGTGCAAGCTCAGGGGTTGTGATTTTAAAGTATTAGAGGTAAACAAAATGAATATATTAGAATTAAAAAGTCAGTCCCTGTCTGCATAGGTTCTCCAGATTAAATCAGACTAAGTGTCTGCAGCGTCAATCGTCACTGAGCTTGGAGATTTGTGATTCTTCCAGAGGCAAGTGACATAACATTACAAATGTAACTCAGTTGGGAAGTCTATGTATATATTGATGGTAAAATCATTCAAAAATTCGTTTTGGGTAGGGTGCACACACCCAAAGTCACTTTTTTACAAGTGCTAGACAAGAGTGTCAGACAGTTGGATGAGGTAGGTCTGCACACTGCGGAAAAAGCTAAAAAAATAAAATAAATAAATAAAAAATATTAAATTAAAACAGCAACGTTAAAGTGTGCAGACCTACCTTCTTCAAAAATCATTCAAAAAGCCACTCATGTCAGTCAGTGACAAGTAGGCTTAGCAATACCTTAAATCTATTAGAAACACTTTGAAAGTAAGACATACAAATCAGACACAGTCCACCACGATATTCGGTATGTACTCAAATATAAATACTTTATTTGTACATTTCACTAAACAGGTACAGTAGGATAAAGATTGCAAATGCATCAGTAGTCAATACTTTCTCTAAGCGCTGCAGTGCCATCATGAGGGGTGGTGGTGGGGAGGTGGGGGATTGTTTTCTTCAGTAACATTAACATACAGTAATGACAGATGGCCCCGTGGCCTTTACACCAGAACACTCTCGCTACTGCTGACCAGGGTTGCATTTCTGGAAAGCGTAGTTGCTAACTATGTGAGCTACTTTGTTGGTTGCAATGCAATTTCCCATTGGCAACTACCGAAGTTGCTAACTGCTAACAACTACGCTTTCCAGAAATGCACCCCAGACCAGTAAAGCCTCCCACCAACTGGTTCACTGTTCATTTAGTAATGCCCGATTCAACACATCTGACCCTTCACCATTTCATTTATCAAGGGGCCACTAGTGTGTTGGAAAATGACATTTTTTTGCAATGGTTATGTTTGCTACCTGGGATTCGCTCATTTCCCTCAAAGTCAAAACTTGACCTCAGTGTAATCTTTGTTAAAATTGTTTTTTTTGGGGGGGTGAAACCATTTGATTGTGCGTAAAGTGCGTAGAAGCGTCAATCAGTTAAACAGGGACGGGATGGTGAAGATAAGAGCTGACTAGGAGATGTGTATACTAAACTGCAAAGAACAGAAATGCTATGATGTGTAATCTCTGATTTTAAACACAAACTTAAACTTGATATAGTTTCGTCAAACAAAGTATACTCTTGAGTTCTTTCTTCAGATATAAATGAAAAACATATTTCACAAGCAGTATTTGAACAATACAGTCTATTATCCATCAATATACTCTAATTTCTGAAGTGTAGGATTAGAGAAAATAGAAAATTTCTCAAAATGTAAAAAAAAATGTTGAGTCATCGTGCTGGCTCAGTGAGATCTTGTCTAATTAAACAATCTTCACTGTAACTGCTAATGATTTTATTTCAAGGTTTTTTCCCCCCCACATATTACCGTTTTCTTTCAAAACCAAAATATAGAGATGAGCTTTTTAAACAAAATATCCCCCTTCTCCCTTATTAAAAATATCAGTGTTTTGCTCCCTTACAGCATTAGCGAAACATCACTGGACTTTTAGACATAAATATTCCCTTTTATACCATAAAATATTCCCTTTTAAGCCAAGTATGAGTCATCAGTACCAATATTTCAGTGTGCTTATGTAACAATAAATATTCCCTTTTCCTGCCAGATCAGTATTTGTCATGGTGTCTGCCATCCATAGCCATTGCTGGTGTATAACCGTTACTGTTTTCTGTGTTCTGTTAGTGGGACCTGGTTACAGTATATTTGAAGAGTTTGATTGCAAAATGGTGTATATCCATTTTGGAACATTTTGGGAAATTGGCATTTTTGTATTGAATGAATGAAAATTTATTGTCATTGTACAGGTACAACGAAATTGATAATTCCATTGCAAAATGCATTTATATAGGTTTAAAAAGTATGTTCTCGAAATATTTGAATGGCTATAATTCACACACAATAGGACTTCTGAACTTCTGAAATAGTCATTTCCAAAAATTAAATGAAAAAGACAAAAGGTGGATACACCATTTTGCAACAAAACTCTTCATTTTGTCTGTTAGGGGGGGAAACCCCTAGAAGGCAGCATGGGAGAAAAGTAGCTCTCAATTCCCCTGGGGGAAGGTTAAGGCCAATATATATATACAGTTGTGTAGTGTCTTTCTGACTACCTGTGGGGATAGGCGGTTTACAGTAGGCAGCTCTCTTATAGGTTGGTTAAGTGACCGTTTGTGTGTGGGCAGTGTACTTTTATATTTGTCTGGTCTGTGTATGTATGTGTAGGCTGTATGAAAGTGAAAGCCGAAAGCTTGTACTGTATATTTGTGTGTGCGTGGTTAGGCTGAGAGGAGAGTGGTAAGAACATAACCAGGGTCTGCCCTGTCTGAAATGGATGATACCTGCTGTGTGCCCAGGTGGTACCCTATGGGAAGAGGCCGTTGTGTACAGTACAACTCTAAAAGCCGCCTACTCATAGAGGCTGTGTGGTAAAGTACAGTGACAGCATGACCTTCTGAGCTGCCTACTCGTAGAGGGTGCTCTTGGTGGTGAACTGCAGGCCCTCTTCCTTCAGTCTGGTCAGCACGGGGCCGTAGATGTCCTTCGTCATCGGCACCACCAGACCCTTGGTTGCGATCTCGCCTGCAGAACACGAGCACAACAGGGTGAGTAGGAAGAACGAGGTATTGAACACTCCAGCTCCAGCATTGAAAATAGAGTGAACAGCGAAACGTGATTTACCCTCAGGCAGTCAGACTGCTGAACACTGATCATTTTAACCCTCCTGTTACCCTCTGTTTCTGGTTACATCCGAGATCCTTGGGGTCAATTTGACCCCAGCCACTTAAAATGTCTACAAAATCAGTAGACATCAAACCTTTGGCACGTTTTTATGTATCAGACATTTACTATTGCTGTGTTGGTGACATAAAAAGGCCTTTAAATATATCCTAGCACCCCCACACATCAAAAAAGCAAATCCATGACTAGGCAAAATTAAGAAAAAATAGCAATAAAATGTCTCTGGTTGGTCTAAAGATAGATAGATGGATAGATGGATAGATAGATAGATAGATAGATAGATAGATAGATAGATAGATAGATAGATAGATAGATAGATAGATAGATAGATAGATAGATAGATAGATAGACATTTGAAAAGAAAAACAAATTTGTTTATCAAAAATAGCACCTATCTATTATCATTTGGGTCAAATGATACATATTCCTACACATTCAGAGAGATTTTTAAGTTCAACATTAATTTTGTTTGAATGTTTGAATGTGTATTTATCACTTAAGTGTACTAGTTAGATAAGAACATAGATACATTGTCAACCCAAACAGTTTTTGGAACATCATAGATATTTTCTATATGATTTCTACTGTGCTTGAATCAGTGTGCACATAATGAAGGAAAGGGTTGCGTGTGCTCCTTATAGACACATTACATGTTTATGGTATTTGGGTAAGGTTTTAAGGGACATGCCTGGCAACTTGTGTATTTACTTCTATTCACTATTTATGCCGACTGGAGAAGGCAATGTGCACATCCTTCACAAAAATTACAGCTGTTGCAGTTCCTGGAAGGTCCTGCCTTCTCTATGTCAGGTAGCACCAGTTTATAACCACTGCTGCACACATCTACACTCACCGGCCATTTCATTAGGAACACCACTCTAGTGCTGTGTTGGACCCCCTTTTGACTTCAGAACTGCCTGAACTGCATACAACAATACTTGGGTATCGGTGCTACAGGGTTCGGTTGTTGGATTTTGCCAAAATTCCATGGCTGTGGTAGCACCACTGTCCAAATTTTTGCCGCAAATTAGTTTTAGGCCTCCTCCACATAATTGGAATTTTTGAGTTATCAGGGCCTGAAATAGGACAACATTTTCTGAAGAAACATGGCTGAATAGCTTATTGTCATGTATTTCACATTATCCAAACAGATTACATTACATATGTTCCATTCATGTTTTATACATTTAAAACAACACGGGATCAAATTGCCCTCAAGGAACACGGATGTACCGGTAACCAATATTTGTACAGCACTTAGGAAAAACATTTTTGTGGAAATTTCACTTTTTTCACATTTACCCCATATATTTAGGAAAAGTCATCAAATATGAAGCAGAAAAAATATAAAATAGACCCCAAGGATAACAGGAGGGTTAACTAACCTTTTTGTTTTATTACATATTTCTTTTTATTTTACTTCTTTTGGATGCAGGGCTGATGACCCCATCATCATTTCACTTCAAATAATATGTATGTGACAAATAAAAATCACTTGAACTTGAATGTAAGGCTGAAGGATGTGTTTTGTAGTAGCAGATGTCAGGGTGGCGCACCCACAGTTAATGAAACTTTTTAAAAAATATATCCAATTATTGTTGTGCTTGAATATCATTCTTAGACAATTCAGTAAAAGCATTGTTTGTACATTAAATCATTATTTATGGGCATTAGCAGCTAAACTACCGGTACTAAAAAAAATGTCCAAAAAATCTACCAAAAAGAATGAAAGTTTGAAGTGAGGAGCCCGCACACATCTTTGATGTTCTACTCCATGGCAGGATTACATTTACATTACATTACATTACTGCTCTTAATGTTCTCTACAGGTCTTCTGTTGTCCAGTCTTGCACTTTAAATGTCTGTATGAGCACTGTCTATGTCCATACTGTCTTATGTCCATGTATGAGTACTGTCTATGTCTATACTGTCTATGTCCTTACCTAGATTAGTCTATGTCTGCATGGGAAAGCAAGAAATGTAATTTCAAATTCTTTGTATGACCAGTGCATGTAAAGAAATTGACAATAAAACCAACTTGACTTGACTTGACATTTCGACCATTCTCTTCATTAGATTCGCTCCAAACAGGCCGAGTAGTGATTATAAAGTACCTGGCCTGCATGGGGTGTGGCCAGTTTGATAACACTTCACTCTCTGATAGGGAGTTACACAGCTCTGTGTGTGTGTGTGTGTGTGTGTGTGTGTGTGTGTGTGTGTGTGTGTGTGTGTGTGTGTGTGTGTGTGTGTGTGTGTGTGTGTGTGTGTGTGTGTGTGTGTGTGTGTGTGTGTGTGTGTGTGTGTGTGTGTGTGTGTGTGTGCCACTATAAAGCATCATTCTGTGTTGCTCAATAAGACATCACTCTATTCTGTGTCTTTTGACTTAACGTGTACTGTATGGTGAAGATACGTGCAATGATGTGTGTAATGTCTTTGTGCTTCTTCTGTATTTATGCATGTATGCTACTAGACCCCTTCATTTCCCTTGGGATTAACAAATGATACTCCACACACAGGCATGTTGCGCAATTTCCATCCTGAAGCGAAAGCATACTGACCGCTGAGCACCATGCTGGCGGCGATGGCTGCTGGGTAGCCCACGGTCTTGGCCATGGCGGAGAAGCCGTTCTGCTCCCCGTACACCACCAGGCTGATGTGTTTGGTCTCCAGCTCGCCCGACGAGTGCCGGATGCCCACGTCGTTCCTCATGATGATCATATCCCGCTCGCCTTTGTCTGGGGAGGTGGGGACACACCACACGCACACGGTGGGGAGGTGCAGGGGGGAAAAAAGCCAAAGTAGCTTTCATTAGATTTAGGATACATTTAATGCATTCATTTTAACACTACATTGTTTCTGCTGAAATTGAATGGCTTCTTAGCATCTTGCCCCTCCGGACAACTCAATTGACAATCAGGTTAGCTAATAGCTAATTTTTTGAGGAAGAGTATCAGAGGTTGAAGAGTGCGCATCCAGGGGTGTTTACAAACGCCAACCCACGTATTGCCATGTCCTTCTCGCCATCAAGGACACACAGGACATGGGAAAATCATGTCTACTTTACTAGAATTATAACCAGGAAACCTTGGTTCAGTCAGCATTGGTCCAGGCAGTAAAACCTCAAATTTGTCATCCATTTGAAGCAGCCAGCTCTGAATCAGCTCAATTGTATGGTTCTTTTGGAGAGGTAGATCGGTTTCTCAGGAAAACTGAGAGGGAAAACTGCAAAAAAATATTACACAGTGCACCATTAAAGTGAACATCAGCAAACTGAGGAGGAACGTACCGAAAGCCAGCCGGGCCTCCAGATGCTTAGCCAGAGCCCCCAGGATGCTGTCTCCATGGGGCACCGCCTCCTCACTCAGCATCCCAAACCTGACAACAGACATAGTGCTCAGGGGTGAGTTTCTCACAAGTGTAGTTGTTAGCAGTTACCAACGTGGGTAGTTGTAAATGGGAAATTGCATTGCAAACAGCAAAGTAGCTAACAAATTTTCCAGAAATGCACCCCAGAACTGGCACTGCATTGAACATACGTACAGTCATATGCTTGTATTTTAATTGTTAAATGAGTTTTTTGGCATCTTCCTTTCATTGTTATTAACCTGACAACAAACAAACATGCTGCTAAGAACTGGTACTGCATTTAAACAGTGTCATACACTCACCGGCCACTTCATTAGGAACACCTCTAGTGCTGAGTTGGACCCCCTTTTGCCTTCAGAACTGCCTGAACTGTCTGCAACAATACTCGGGTAGGCTGTGGCATTCCAACAAAGACAAATTGGTACTAATTGGCCCAAATTGTGCTAAGAAAATATCCTTATGCCATGACATCTCCAGCCTGAAACGTTGGTTCAAGGCAGTGTAGACCCATGTTTTCATGCTGTTGAAGCCAAATTCGGACCATTCCACCTGAGTGTTGCAGTAGATATCAAGACTCATCAGACCAGGCAACATTTTTCCAATCTTCTAGCGTCGTTTATGGTGAGCCTGGCCAAATTGTTGCCTCATTTTCCTGGTCTTAGCTGACAGGAGTGGCACCAAATGTGGTTTTCTGCTGCTGTAGCCCATTTGCCTCAAGATTTGATGTGCTGTGTAATCGGGGATTTTCTTATGCATACCTCGGTTGTAATGAGTGGTTGGAGCTGATACAAAGGCAACATTAAGTCAGATAACCAGTCTGGCCATTATCGTCAGACCTCTGCCATCAACCAGGCATTTTTGGCCACAGAATCGTTGCTCACTGCATTTTTCTTCTTCTTCGCACCATTCTTTGTAAACCCTAGAGATGGTTATGTGTGAATTTCCCAGTAGATCAGTCTTTTCTGAAATATTCAAATCAAGCCTTTCGGCACCAACAGCCATGCCATGTTCAAAGTCATTTAAATAGCCTTTCTTCCCCATTATGATGCCCGGTTTGAACTGCATAAGATCATCTCGACCATGTCTACATTCACAAATGCATAGAGTTGCCACCATGTGATTGGCTGATCAGAAATTTGCCTCAATGAACAGTTGTAACAGGTGTTCCTAATTAAGTGGCCGGTGAGTGTACGTTTGTATTTCAATTTGTTAATGAGTTTTTGTCAGGCATCTTCTTGTCATTGGGATCTTATTGTGAAATCTTCATTGTAGTGTTTGATATGGCATTTCATCACACATAAATCAGCCGCCAGATTACGACCTATTCTTGACCAACAGTTTTTTTTTAACATGACAACAAAGCAATTGAGAGGCATTATATCTACTGCAACAATAAAGAATTTTTAAACTTCAATACATCAATGTGCTTCAAAATTTGTGGACTCCATGTTAACTACAGTAACCTGGGTAGGCCATCTTAGATAAGAGGGCAGCAATATGGAGACCACTGTCAGTTTTTTTTCTGTTTCTACCTGTAGTGAGGCTCTTACCACTTCAGCATCTCCATTCTGAAGTTGTCCTTGTCGACTCGTTCAAACACGGCTTCCTGGAAAGCATCATCGCCAACCGACGCTGGCAAGCCAATCTGCTTGCACAGCAGGGCTTTCTGTTGAAAAGCAAACGCCAAGGTCACGGAAAAGTCAGCAGCGCGCACAACTTGAAAAATTATGTCACACAGTCAAAAGCAAACAAAGTCAGACGGCCTGCCCTGCACGCCGTGGAAAAATTATATCACAGTTATTGTACCGTACACAGACCTTGCCTCCCACTACTTCTTAAAGGGGTATGCCACTATTTTGGGGCTTAATGCAGTTAAAATCGTTGGCTGGGGTTTATAAAGGTGGTAAATTGTCTTATTTTTCATGTAAGCCGTTGTCTTGCTTTAAGACAAGTTAAAAGAGGGAGCATGTCGCTAAGCTAGTGAAAGTCAATGCATCCGTGTAGCATGCTACATGCCACAGTGATCCATTGACTTTCACTAGCTTAGCTACATACTCCCTCTTTTAACTGGTCTTAAAGCAAGACAACGCTTAACATGAAAAATGAGACACTTTACCATCTTTATAAACCCCAGCCAACGATTTTAACTGTATTAAGCCTCAAAATAGTGGCATATTCCTTTAAGAGGTAGCAGCATCGAATAGTGCAATACTTGATGGACAGACCACGAATGTTTCTTTGTGTAGTGCAGTTGTCAGATACAAATGCGTATGACATGGTATGGTACATGCTTTGCATAGAAACATGGAAGGATGTCTGGTATGCAATTCAAGACCTATCAGGGCTGCACGACACGCAGTTCAGTCTATAACTTTCCGACCACAACTGCCTGTACAGTACCCGTACGGACCGTACACCACATGAGAAGAGAGATACAGGTACAATTCCATAGAGCTAAGTGGTATGACACACTCAACTCAACCAAAGTAAAAAGCAACCAGGTGCTCATTCCTTAAGAATTATACAAAATAAAGAGAACAGGACAGTACTCCAAGTTGTGTACTTTTAATGCCTGTCCAATGACGGGCATTAAAAGTACACAACTTGAAGTGCTGTCCTGTTCTCTCATTGGCTCTATGGAATTGTACAAAATAAAGAGGAGTCCCTACCCAGGACACTGGGGCAGCTGTATGGTGCAGCATGGGGCAAGGCTCGGTGTTGATCAGACCCAGCTTCACAAAACCACTCATGGCACTCGAGAAACCCTGTAAACACACAAACAGGTACACACACACAGACACACACCAATAGTTTACATTAGTAATGATCAGTTTATGCCCAGCTGGACACTGGACTGCTATGTGGGCAACCTGGGTTCGATTCCCGACCCCCATATTTTCTGTCCCACTCTTCACTGTCCTGTCTAAATTAAGTTGAACCCCCCCTATAAAATAATAATGAATAATAATGATCAGTTTAAGCAATACCACAAATGCATACTAGATTTATATCAGCTGAGAGCAAACAGACTTCAGCTTCAAGCTTCATGATGTCCAGTTGCTTGCATCTAAACTGGATAACATGATTGGCATGAATGAGAATCCTAACAGACATGTAGAAAAAGATTTTCTTTTGACAGTGATGGCCCCGCTTCATCCGAAGCATCCACCGAAAACACACAGCTAAGCAGTCATATGGTAACGTGGAAACCTTGTTCCAATATCGCTTTGGACCTAACGGTAGGGCACTGGGTTACTACGCCAGCGACCCGGGTTCGATTCCGGCCCAGGTCATTTGACGATCCTTCCCCATCTCTCTATCCACACTCACTTCCTGTCATAATCTCCACTTCCCTATCAATAAAAGCACAAAACCCCCTAAAAATATCTAAAAGAAATTACATAAATAATATCGCTTTGTTGCTTGTAACTTGGTGCCTCACCCGGAATCGCAGCGTGCCCCTGACGAGTGTGTGAGCGGACTGGATGCCGTAGGGCTCGGCGTACTTGGTGCTGTCTCGGTTGGGGAAACCCTCCAGGTTGAAGCCAGGCAGGAAGTCCATGGGCACAGTGGACTCCAGAAGAGCGCCACCTGCAGGAATTTCGATCACCTGCAAGTAGCAGAAGCACACAGGCTTAAGGTTAGGTGGATAGACAGAGACAGTGCGAAAAAGTGTGGTCAATATAAATTCAGTGAGATTGCTTTACGAATAGTATCAAACACCTGCCGCTGGAGCGCACAGGACTCAGGTTTAGTGGACACTTAACAGATAAAGGAACTTTTTAGTGTGCGTTCCATGTAAATGTGATGTCACAGTGAATTCAAAATGCACTGGAGGCATCTGAAAGATCTCTCCCAAACAGTAATGATAAATTGTAATTCAATGATGACAGGATGTCAGAAGTGGCTAAATAACAGCAAGTGATCTTTCCTGCCATATTGCACAGCTCTGCCTGCCCAAATCATCAAAGTAGAGTGTATGGTGACAATAATGTTCATTCTGTTCTACTCTCTTCTATTCAACATCATGCCATCACACCTGGTCAGTCACCCATAAGGTACCTAGATTTCTCACCACATACATGTCTTAACTTTCTGTTAACTTTTCAGCCACAATATACATTTTTAACTTGAGCCTTGTGTGCGCCTCATCTTTTTTGACTTTTGAGTATCGCTACTTTTGGTGAGCTGTTGCACCAGGCAACACACGGTTCTAAGTTAGGCACAGACGCCAACCTTTTTGGTTTCCCTTCTATTCTATTCAACATCATACCATCACACCTGGTCAGTCACCCACACCTAGACGTCTCACCACATACCTGTCCATCCTTGAGGAACATGGCAGGGCTGATGGTGTTGAGCAGGACCCCGTATGGACTCCAGCTGAACTTGTAGCGCAGAGGGTTGTCTGAGCACTCGGGGGCCGGCAGACCTCCGCAGTAGGAGGTGTAGTACTCCACCTGTAACAAGTATTAACACTTCAACAAAACATCACCAGCATAGTCATAGTCATCATCACCACGTTGAAAGCGGCCAGCTAGATGAACCTTTACCAGGGGGTGGAATCCACGTACCGTACTACAGGTGTTAAGTTAAGTTGAGGTATTATGAGTTAAGTTAAGGTTTATTTGTGATTTGGAGTGAGTGTGTGTGTGTGTGTGTGTGTGTTCCATAAATTATGTAGTAAATGGGGTAGAGGATGGCATGATTTATGTGGTGTGGATGTGGTGGTGAAATGAACATCTATAGGAACACATGGACTGTCAATATGGCCGCCAGTGAGCCTGCAGTCAACATGCCGTCTGTGAGGCGCACCAAGTCAGGATGAGCTGTGTGGCTCCACAATCTACCACCAGACACTTGGCTAGGACCAAGGATGAAGTGTGAACAAAAACAGCAATGTGTATCTCCACACACTTCCTCACTCAGATGTTCATGACTACAAACTCTACATAGAGGGTGGATTCTAATATGCGGACTCCCGTCCTCCCTTGCTCACTTAACTCCTCGTAGCCTTGTGATGAAGTCACCGACAACAGCATTGTATTTCAATACCTCCCAAAAGCTCAATTCTAATGTCATTTTCTCATTTACAAACAGTATGGTGAATGAAGAATAGTCCCCCAAATTTTTTTGTGGCTAGGCTGACAGCAGGGAAACGTAATTGTTTTCTCCACGGCAAAACGCAAGGCCACAAGCACAAGTGGAGGACGAGAGTCCGCATATTGGAATACACCCATAGACAGGGTGCTTACAGTAGCTCCATCTGCCTTGGCCTGGTCAATGCACTCCATGGCCAACATGTGGTCGATGCCAGGGTCCAGTCCCATCTCATTCACTATGGTGATGCCCGCCTCCTCAGCGCTGAAAGACAAATGCTTCATTTTTAATTTCTTGTTGGGACCGATTGGTTATATACAGTAAATTAGTGATAAGCGCTATAACAGAATGTGTCTCAATTATGTTATTTCTTAGGCCATTGTTGGGAGCAACACATCTGGCAACAGGTGTACTTGATTGGAAGGTACTGTGAAATAAATAACCAAATTTCTATGTATGGTTCACCGCTTTTGCAGACATCAATTTGAACGAGTGCGTTGGATGAAACCAATGGTTCAAAGTAGTTGACAAATATTCAGCAGACCCTCCATTACACTTCCCTTTCTAATTGCTCACAACCTTTTGGTCTGAACAATCACAACATGAGAAATAGCAAGTCTGACAGGTGGACAAAGATGCCTCTGATGGTGGAAGATAGTGTTTTGGACGATTTAAAGAATGCGTTTCAAGAATGTGATTCAGACGGACAGCCTGACAGACCGACTGATGGACATACCCATTTATAGAAATGCTAGGACGCATCTAAAAATGCAAGTGTAATGCAGGGTATGTGGGATATTGTCTGCTACTTTCAATCCTGTGTGACCCATGCGACACAGATCTTAATAATAATAATAATAATAATAATAATAATAATAATAATAATAATAATAAAAATAAAAATAATACTAATAATGTCTTACCTCTGCTGCAGTTCCTTCATGGCTGGGCTCAGGTAGCTGGCTGTGACCAGGTTCACCTTCTTATTGATGCAGTGCTTTGCCACCAGTGGATGGAATCCGTATGGCAACATGCTACACACAGAGAAGAAAATGGTTAAGGCAATGAACTAATAATGATAGCTTGCTTTTTTGAAAGTAAAAGAGCGGTACTAATATTTGGCGGGAAATGCCTCCGTCTGGTCAGAGCCACACATAACTCACTTAGACCGCACCTTAGGTTCAGATTTGAAGTCACGCATTTTGACACCTCATGATATTTGAATATCCTTTCTATGTGATGACCAAGTGGGGTGTTTTGACTAGCTTTCCAACTTGATGATCTTTAAGTAGCTGACTCCATACCGGACTACCAGGCTGTGGCCTTTTTTAAAGGGCGTTTGGAAGAGAGTGAGAGAGATGTTGCAGGGCTCGCAAAGGACCCAGGCCGGACTCGAACCTGGGTTGCCATGGGCATACAAGCCCATATGTGGGGGGCTTAGCGCGCTGAACCACAGTGCCCCCCCAAACTCCCCGCTCCCCCCCGGTCGTGGTTTTTGATGAGCGTTCGTACCTGATGACCAGGTCGTGGTCCTTGACGAGAGAGTCCAGGTGTCCCTCCTGGCTGGTGACGTCCAGCATGACGGGGATGGTGTTGGGGTACTTGGCAGCCAACTCCTCCGCCTGGCTCAGCACCACCGACGCTAATCAACCAATCAATCAATCAATCAATCAATCAATCAATCAATCAAAATAGTTTATATAGCACATTATCATACAAAACTGTCAATGTGCTAGAAAGCAGGAAAGAGGAGAGAAAAACTAACTAACTTATCACCAAAGGCATATGAAAATAAAACTGTGTTTGAGTTCTTTTTAAAACAAAATAATGTTGGGGCAGTTAAAATCTGGACAGGAAGGTGGTTCCAGCATTTGGCAGCATAATGACCATGTGCCATTTTGCCCTGTCTGGATTGGACCCTAGGCACAACCAGTAGAGGAGAGACTATAGATCTAAGAAATCTATTTGGATGATATTGCTCTAGCATATCTAAAACATATTTAGGGCCTTAAGCAATTTAGTGGCTAATAAACTATCAGAAGAGTTTTAAACTCAATTCTAAATCTCACTCAATCAGCTCAGACAGGGAGAGATACCAAGATAATATGCAACAATTAGCACTTCACATGAATGTGGTATTCACAAGACTTTTGTCTAAAAAATAACTTAAATAATACATGATGAATTTTGAAGTCTCAACCGTGATTCAGAATGGTACCACGCAGGGACTAACAACACAGCCAAGGAGACACAAGGGAGAATATGCATCATTTCGACACCATTACAAAACACGCTTGGAACTACTTTCTACAGTCATCAGCACCTACGTAACTAACAGACTAACAGCACAGCCAGCGAGAAAAAAACAATTAGGACATGTATTAATTACACAGAGGCTCAGAGGCTAGCAGCACAACCAGGGAGACACAAAGGAAATATCAACAGAACATGAATCATTTAGACTATTATAAAACATGCCGAGTGACAGTTTCCTTGACCGCAGTATTCAAACGACCCTAGTATAATGCATTCTTTAGGCTCAACAGTGATCAGCATAAGTGTTGCATCCAAGATGGGAAATCTATATGGAGCCCTATCTGAGGATGCATAAAGAGCATCAGGTGAAAGCCCAGAATTAGCACATCAGCTCCATAGACACTTCTTAGAAGAAGAACTTATCATGGTCATTGATATGTTATAAATGATAGAAGTCTGTAACACTGTTAATGCTCCCAGTGATTTATTTGCACTATCAATAACTAGTGCAAATAAATCACTGGGAGCATTAACAGTGACTTCTATAATTAGTATGCTTGCCATGCGGCAAGCATACTATTGTTATTCCCCCGTTTACGGCTTATTAATTTTCTTCTTTCTTCTACGAAATCCATTCGTTTTGAAGAACCGCTCAAGATAGAAAATCCGTTCAAAGACCGAAACGTTCGGCTCGGTCAACGGAACAGGTTTTGTATTTTTCACGGGGGTACCTCGAACTCTCTAGCGCCACCAACAGGAAAACGGTAACTTTTGAACCGTAGGTCCAATTTTCAAAAACGTGGTATCCCTGGAATCCTTGGACTGAGACGAATCCAACGCACCCTATGACGTCATTTTCCGCCTGGATAGTTTTCCCGCCATTTTGAATTTTGTAAAAATCAATAAAAATAGTGCACCGCCCACAATTCTTGGCGGATCGTTCCGAAAATTTACACAGAGCATGTTCAGAATCAGTTACATCTACTCTAAAAGTTGCGGAACAATTGATTGAACCGTCTTCGAACAGGAACCAATCGAATTTGCCGGCGAAGATGCCAAACAGGAAGTGAGCTCATATCTCAACAACCCCTACTCGTATAAGAACAAAAATTAATACATATTATCCTCACTATAGCCAGGGACTACATACCAATTTTCGTGAAAATTGGAACATGGGGGGCGCCACAATTACTGAAAATGTGTTTTAGCTCATATTGAAGTCGCCAAACAGGAAGTTAGCTCATATCTCGGTAACGACATGTCAGATCACAACTTAATTGGATACACATCACTGACATCATCCCTAGAGGTCAAATGACAAATTGGAGGATAATTGGCCACTGGGGGGCGCCACAATTGACGAAACTGTGTTTTGGCCATATTGATGAGGCAAAACAGGAAGTTAGCTCATATTTCGGAAACGCCCATATGTATTACCACCAAAATGGTATTCACATTTTCCTTGGACCAAGCCGAATCCAACGCACCCTTTGACAAAATTTTGGACCTCGGAAAGTTTCCCCGCAAATTTGAATGTTTTAAAAATCAATAAAAATGACGCCCCTCCCACATTTGTTGTGAGAGTTTCCCGAAAAATTAATCAGATTATGTTCAGACTGAGATACAGCTACCCTGAAAGTTAGGGACTGATTTCTTGAACCGTCTTTGAACAGGAGCCAATCAAATTTGGCGGCGAAGACGCCAAACAGGAAGTGAGCTCATATCTCGGCAACGCCTACTCGTATCAAAACAAAAATGAGTAGACATTATCTTCACCTTAGCCAAAGGCTACATACCGATTTTTGTGAAAATTGGCCCCTGTGGGGGGCCACAATTAGCGAAATTGTTTTAGGTCAATATCAGCCCCATTTACACTATGGGCCAATGGCCTCAATGTATTGGCCCAGGAACTTCAGCCAAGTAATTTAAAGCTATTTGGTGCTCTTACCTTAACCCAAAGGGTGCACAACAAAGATATGCAAGTGTACAATATGGTGTCCAGGGGGTGGTACACCAAAAAAACATGTTTTTGACTTTTTGACTCTTATGGGGTGTTTGTGTTAGATTGCGTGTGTTAGATTGTGTGTGTGTGTGTGTGTGTGTGTGTGTGTGTGTGTGTGTGTGTGTGTGTGTGTGTGTGTGTGTGTGTGTGTGTGTGCTGAACATGGATGAAGAGCAATGCATGAAGGGCAACCTCCACAAAGGGCAACATGCATGAAGGGCAACGCATGCATGAGGGGCAGCGAATGCATGGAGGGCAAGCATACTCCAGCATTTTCTGTGAGGAAATGCAATCTAGTTTATTTCTGTTCCTCTATTTTGTCCAGCACCTGTACCCCTGATGTGCGCGGATTCTCAACCTTCATTGATATGTTATACCTTGTTGTCTTCAGACGTTGTCAAATATTTGTCATACATAAATAAGTTGGCTTTATAGTGGCTTAGTTCTGTTTTAGCCAGGCCATGCCCTCCTAGTGACGCAACACCTTCAGCGTTGCTACTGGTCGGGTCAAGAGCAATGCCGAAAAGTCAGGAACTCCTCCCACTTTGTCAGGAAGCAAACAAGCATTAGCAAACCAAGGGAGGCAGTTTGGAAAATGCCATTTGGGAAATCTTAATTGTTATGCTCTTGATCAGAACAAGTCTCGAAGAGATTTGAAAGTCAATGATAATCAAGTTCTGTTTAGTGAAGTGAATCATTATAAAGCTTTAAATGAGCCACAACTCTTCTATGAATGTTTAATACGTATGTGGCACACGATGGCAGGTTTACCAGTAGGCTACTCTGACAATGAAACCAAGATCCAATATCCTCTCGTTCAATGACAACACATCTAACGCCCCCACAACCTGCATTATTCATCAAGCTGTTTCTTTCTCGGCCACACAAATCCTGTCAGGTGTGGCAGGTGGTTTTTGTTCCCCTTACCTATGGTGACCTGAGTGCCAGGGTTCCGAGTCAGGTACTCGATGACGGGTCCCGACACGTACCCAGAACCGAGCAACAGAACCCTCTTCATCCCTCCTTTCTGCAGGATCTGTTCCGTTTCCCTGAAAGACAGCACGCTACGGTCAAATACTATAACATGAAAATACAGACTGAATGGAATGCAATGAATGGAATGCGAAACAATAACAACAATGACACACACGAATCGGCTGTGCAAGATTTTATAATAAACTCAGTGGTGACTCAAAGGTCAAATTGATCATGTGATAATTACATAAGCAGATTTATTCTGAAGCACCAGAGGCGGGCAACTCGGTTTAAAAGTAAAAGCAGAAAGACAAAAAGATACTGTATATTTGTTCCAACCATTTACAAAGTCAGCTACAGTAATGCTTTTTACTTAATTTCCCCCCGGGGATCAATAAAGTTACTCTACTCTACTATTAGCGTAGCACATCAAATAGGCAGAAAATCCAACAAGTAAACTTGGGTTATGTGCATTGGCAGAACCAACACTTCTATCAGAATTTTACTCATTAAACACAAGGCGGCCCACCTCTGCACACCACTGACCACAGCGCAAATTATCATAGTTCTACCCAAAACACTCTAACAAGCAGTGATGGACAACCACGATTCAGAAGCAGCAATCCAGTGCCCCGTATTTCATATGACCTGGTTTTACCTGTCCAATTAGGAAAACTGAATAGGTAACACCAGGTCATCTGTGTGGCACTGAATCCAAGCTGAAAAGTAGTGTAAGTGATGCGCGCACATCCAGTAAAACAGGTGCTGGATCAAACAAACCTGCGCAAAAGAAGGAAAAATCTGCACACTGTTGCAGCTCACCGATTTATATTATTGAACACAACGTTGTGAACGTGGCGTTCAATAAATCGGTGAGCAGCAACAGTATGCAGATTTTTCCAACTGAATCCAGGTTGCCCACCAATGCCAACAATTGATGAACAATCGATGATGATGCTGATGGTGTTGGTCAATCATTATGTGATCGTGTGATGGAAACACAACAACAAATGCAAAAGTGATGTGAACTGATTCCACAAGCAAGCAGATGAGTTGATCATGGTGGCATGTGCGTGTGATCCACTGCGGCGAGGCAACACCACTAAACTGAAATGGATCACCACCACCACGGATGAACTTCAGGATGCAGGACTCACATCCACCCAGCTCAGCATTGACCACCTTAAACCCTGTGGCATCTTCTGCAATTATGCTTCATGAAAAGTTTGACAGACGATTTCATTGATCGATTGTGAAATGTAGTAGAAGAGTTTTTTGGGAGCAACACTGAGTATTTATTTAAAAGGGAAAAAGTTAACCGCACACTTGTTCAGGCATGAGCAAACCTGATGACGCACAGATGCGAAACATGTTGTTCGCTCTGAATTAAAGAGCATTAAGTCAAACAAGTGTGTGGTAAACTTTGTTTTCCCTTTTAAGTATTGCATATTCCTGCGTTTACCAGCACCTAGAAGCTGTGCATGGATCTTTGAACTTTTGCAACGGAGTATTCATTTTTTGAGGCATTTCTCCCGCTGAAAGGAATACTTAAAATAAAATAAATAAAATAAATAAATAATTTAAAATAAAATAAAATGGGACTAAAAGTCCAGACATGGATTGCGCTGTGAAGGACATCGAGCAAGATAAATACATATGTTTAAAGTTGGCTTGGCAGATACTAAGAAGAAAAACTAACAGGAAAATTCTGTGTAACTATAACTTATTTATTCTGTATAACTATAACTTATAAGTACTAGTTATAGTTTTATTATAACGCTATTTGTTTAACATCATTTGGGGTCTTGAACAAAAAAATCCTATGAGCTAGCTGACAACACAAAAATGATGTCTGGACAATTTAAGTTGTTAATTCTTTAAAGAGGCCTGCAAAGACATGAAACTGGCTGCAAGAAAAAGTTAAAATCAGAATCTGTGGCTTTCCTACAACTTAGGTAAGTAATTGTCAGTTAATAAACACGAAACATAGCTTTCAGGATTAAGGTTAGTCACAGAAAAGGAGGTTTCAATTCAGTAACCGAACCATTAAAATACACTGCAAATGGCAGTAGCATGCATTAGTTACGACTATTGGGTGTAATTGTAAAGCCAGAGGTGTTGGATTAGACACAGATATATTAAATATTGGCAAGTTTCAAAATAGTTCAGATGATTTCCATAGTAAAAGGAATGACTGATTAACGACTAAAAAATTGCTAAAAAAAAACAAACAAAAAAGAACAAAAGAATGACTGATTAAAAAGTTGATTTTTGAGGAGATGATGATGGATGAAAATAATGGATAATTAAATCGTGCGACGAAACGAAGTGAGGGATGGAGAATGACAGAAAGTGAGTGAGTGAGCGATTGAGAAAGAGAAAGAGACGGTCTACCCACAAGAGAGCAGATAGAACGTGGTGTCTCAACGATGGCGTGGGCTAGCCATGCAACGTGTTAGCCTGGCAGAGGGTAGGGGACGGGTTGGCACACCACAGCACCGTGACTGCACTGTGCAGGAAAACAACAAGGTCAAGTGTTAGTAGTCAGGCCTTCCTACAGCAGTGGTGACATCTGTGTGTGTGTGTGTGTGTGTGTGTGTGTGTGTGTGTGTGTGTGTGTGTGTGTGTGTGTGTGTGTGTGTGTGTGTGTGTGTGTGTGTGTGTGTGTGTGTGTGTGTGTGTGTGTGTGTGTGTTTGATTGATAGACTACTGTGGAAAGAGCCAGATATGTCAGTAGATATAGAATACTAATACTAGCCTTCTTTGTACAAACAAGCTCATTGAGTTCTGGAGGTGGTCCAAAAGTTTCACTAAAAGAGTCATTATTATTAGCCTAGCAATCTATTAGCCGAGCAATCTATTAATCTATTATCCTACAATACATGAGCCTCTTCTTCTAGTGCTTTACACTAGCGCTGCATATACTCTCACGGTCTTACAGCTGGCTGTCGTAACAAGGCTTCAAACATTTTCTAGTGGACGGCTGTCAAATAGGAGAGCAGGTAGCAACTTCCATATTTGGTGGCCCTCCTTCTATTACAAATCACTTCTGGTGGCTAAATGACACAACATTTTAAAAGTGGTCCAAAGGTTATTCATCACGCACCAGTAGCCATGCAAGCAACATTATGGCAAAGCCCTCAAGAGTTACACTGTAATAATTGAAGCATAAAACAACAAATAAAAAAAATACAGGCAATGGTGTGCACAGATCTTTCTTTTGTCTTCGTGACTTGCTCCATTTTAGTATCCAGGCATTCACAAAATTCACAAAAAATAGTGCAAATTAAAACTAGAATTTTTAAAAATGTCTTTGCAGAGCACTGCCTTAATTTAAGTTAGTTCTATGCTTCATATTTTTGCAGTGTGTGCACCTACATCACACCGTAGTTACAGATTATTTAAGTTACTTCAAACAGGCGTCTTTGGGCTACAGGTACAAGCTGGTGCTCAAAAGAAGTGTTTACCTCATGAGTAATCTGTTGATATTGTCCTTAGAAAAGTTACACCCATCCAAGAGGTGACAAGACAAGTGCAATTGCCAGAGCAGTTTCATTATATTTCATTTGTACATATCATTTGTCAACAATGGCAAGGGACTAGGGTTAAATCTGAAGTGTAAGTACTTTTTAAACAACCCATTCTAAAATCAAAATGCAGAATAACATACACGTCTTACAGAATAACAATGCCAACTTCACAACATTAGTCAAAAGCAAATAATCAAGCCTTTTTAAATGATTTCTAATACTACAAACATTCTAAATAACAGAACAGTGAAAGCCAGTCAAGATGTTTAAATTTAATGTTACAAAAAAACGTTACCTTTTTTCCCTGAGCTTTTCAATGTACTCAAACTTTGGAGCCAGTGCCCCGTTGGTCGTTATCACTGCCTGCAACGAACATTTAAAATACATACAGTATGTGAAAGAGCAATCAGAACTAAATGTAACGTAATGTAATGTGAAAATGGTTTCATAGTCAGAAACACTTTAAGGTGTTAAGGAAGTACCTTTAAGGCCATCAAAGCTTATTAAAAATGTCATAAATCATGGAACATTTGAAAGGAAGCATAATATCTGCCTTATCAAACAGCATATAGACTGAATCACAGTGATTGGAAGTAACTGAAAGGAGAAGGTTAAAGCCTGCGCTTGCAAACATCTGTGACCTGTGAACAGGACAATAAAATAACCGGATAAAAAGAAAAAAAACCTGCTTCAATCAGGATTTTTCTGCTCCCACTTATTTCAGTGGTTGAAGCGGACTTTTTTCTTTTTATCTGGAAGTAACTAGAACTCACGTCTTTGACTTGTGGGGAGAAGTCTTCCTCATCGAGTGGCCTTCTAGCATCTGAAGGGAGCTGAGGTCAGGTGACAAAAAGAGAAAAAGGAATGCTTCACTGGGTCCTGTATCCAATTAGTAATATAGGGTGCTCATCAAAAAAACGTGGGCGTCCAAACTTCCATGAAAAGATAAAAAAACTTGAGGCACTCCTTACTAAAGTTAAAAAGCCATTATTGAACACCAGTGTTCAATACAGGCTTTTTAACTTCAGTAAGAAGTGCCTCAAAAAGTGTTTTTTATCTTTTCATGGAAGAGATAAGGTGACATTGGAAATTACGCACACACTGCACTCCACTAGACTTCCCAGAAGAAGACATTGCTTCAATCTTGTCAGCAGCATCTATATCTATTAGAAATTAATTAAAAGATTGTGATGATCTCCAATCTCTGTGGGAGCGGCTGGTTACATTTCTGGAATATTACAGAAAGGTCAAACATTTCTTTGAAAAAAAAAAGTCAGGCCAAGATAGGAGATTTTGTTCCTCAAAGACAGTCCTAAGGCACAATATTTCCTTCTGGGCAAAAGATTGTGATGATCTCCAATCTCTTTGGGAGCGGGTGGTTACATTTCAGGAATATTACAGAAAGGTCAAACTTTTCTTGGAAAATAAAAGTCAGGCCAAGATGGGAGATTTTGTTCCTCAAAGACAGTCAGTCCTAAGGCACAATATTTCCTTCTGGGTACATCAACAAACCCATAACATCAGATAGCAAAAAGGACACAGCGACACTGCTCAAAACCAATCCTCTTATTGGGCATCTCAATGGCATTTTCCTCCCTCTCTCTTTCTCTCTCTCACACACACACACACACACACACACACACACACACACACACACACACACACACACACACAAACACATCAACACACATAGTCCAATCACTAAACCCTACACCATTTGCTGGATGATTCATTAGAACAGAGACACTGACTGAGAGATGGACAACGAAGAGAGCGAGCGGCCCTGTATGGAGATAGATCAGTATCATTATTAAGAAATGAATGTCACACCACTCACCAATATATTTCGTGATCCACAAACAAATGTAATAACATTCGCAAATATAATTCATACATTTCATGATCCACAAACAAATGTAACAACATTCACAAATATAATTCATGATGCACAAATGAATGTAACCCCATTCACAAATGCCAGCGCAGTTCTATTAATTTGCAAACCGGTCTACATATATTCGCAAGCCCTATACATATTTGTGACTTCCATTGTATTTGTGTGTGGATTTTTGAGACTGTCCTGACGGTATTTGACACACAAATGTGCTCAGCCAATCACATCAGCCGGCGTTCGAGCGTAAGGTTGAAGACATTCACTCCTTGCACTATAGAGCTCTTCAGCGTTGACGTCAACTTGTATGCGGCGTTTGGACTACCGGTTCCATGGCGATTTTTTACATTGCAAAACGCCATAGAGATTCAGGTTTGGCAAAAATATAAGTTGCACGGCAACAACGAACATTAGCGTGTCCCCGCATCCCTTTCTCATTAGTGGAACGGATCGTATCATCATGTTGGTGTATTCACATGTTAAATCATGACGATTATAATTCAATATTGCTAACCCCTTTCTGATCATTAAAACTTCCGAACTACATACTTTCCTTTGGTTGCCATGGGTACAACCTTCCGCACGTACATGCCGTTAGATACTGGCGCCGCTTCTGTAGTCGCCAAAAGCTTCCGGGTTTAGCATATGGACGCAACATCGTATTTATGTCGAAGTTTGACACAAAATGATCAACCATGTCATACCTACAGCCTATTTTTAACACCCTCGACAGTTTGCGGGGGTTCGCTAAGCGCGTGCTTGCACTCGGAGCTTATTTGAAATTTACCCCTATTCATTCCCAATGGAGGCCGGAAGCCGATAGGAACCAGGACGTCCTTAAATGCTAACATGAAAGACTACAATCTACTACATGCTTCCGCTTCCGCTGAAGAACTCTATTAGAACGTTGAGGAGTTCCGGGTATCCTTGGTGTGCAGCCCGGCTTCCGGTTTAATTCCACAAGATGGCGCTCTTTTATACTAGATGCCTTCAGGAGCTCCCGAAAATAAGCATTAACGATGTCAACCGAATCATTCAGCGCAACACAGCAGCACCGCGTAGTAAGCGGGAGAAGGGTTTCAAGATGTACATTTCGAATTATATCGACAATTATGAAGGTAAGTCGAAATATTTCCTCAGACTTTCATACTGAGTGACTTAGCGTCCATAGCGACTTGCCTTGACAACACAGCTGATTGTCAGTATGTATATAAGCTTAGCTAGCTCTAGCTTGACAATCAGCTGTGTTGTCAAGTCCTACCGGTTTTATTGTCAATTTCTCTGCGTGCACGACCGGGTCATACAAAGAATTTGAAATTGCGTTTCTTACTTCCCCATGCAGACACAGACATGTCTCAGGTATAGACAGTAGCTAGTAAAGACATACAGTAGCATAGCCTACATAGTATACATTTAAACTGCAAGACTAGATAACAAGACATGTAGAGGGCGTGTTGCAGTTTTACTATTTTTCTTAATCATAACCGCATTTCCATCGTGTCTTGGGTAATATGATAGGTACTGCTGTGATGTTTGCTAATAATGTTGACGGTCCCTATTCTAGTGTCGAACAAAGATCCAGGGACAGGGAGGGTGGGTGTTCGTGCGACATGCTACCGATCCATGAAGAAGAATGAGAAACCTCACAACCTCCAGTGTTGGGAAAGTTAATTTTGTACGTGAACTAGTTCAAGTTCAAGTTCACAGCTCTCAGAATGAACTAGTTCGTTCATAGTTCATATTTTTTTCAAAATGAACTAGTTCATTCATAGTTCACAAAATAAATGAACTAGTTCATTTCAGTTCATCCCCCCCCCACAAAAAAAAAAACAAAATTCATTGAAAAAGCCCATATAAATGCTTCACAGATAGGCATTATTTAATGGGTTAATTAGTGTTAACAATGACATTGCTGGATATAACGGTATTTTAGTTGTGCATTAGAGCAGCGGTTTATTAGCCTATTTACTACCTATACTTGAAGGCCAATGGTGACATAATGTCACTGAAACGCCAACATGCCTATTTCTGGCAGGTTCAGGGCCAACTCCTACTAACTGGCATGGACTGGTGTGACTTTGTGGTGTTCGCAGAAGAAGACATGGTCATCCAGCGAGTATATAGAGACAAAGAAGTGGCAGAAGTGATTAGAGAGAAAGGAGATTACTTTTTCTTTCATTATTACATGCCAGCCTGTTTAAAATAAAATAACTCTCGTCTTTGCCTTTTTACATTCTTTGTCGAGTTTGTAATTGCCTTTTTTTTGGTAAATAACATCAATAAGTATAGTTTTCATATATCTGTAGCCCCTTAATGCACGCCGTACTGTGGCACGCTGTAATAGACATTGAAAGTGAACTACTATAGTACTACAGTACTATGACAGTGCACAGGGCCTCAAGTAATACTTTATGACTTGGTCATTGCCATTCTGGTAACAGCTAATTTATAATGCCATGTTTTAAGGGGTTAAAATGCTTATATGAATATGTTTATTGTACAGCTCCTTTGTTCTGTGTAATAGCAAAATAACAGACACTAACACAAGATAGAAAAATATTGAAGTTTTATATAAATACCTTAAACAGCTTACAGGTAATCAATATCCAAATTATTAATCACATATTTACAGACATATTGGGCAAATCAATAAGGCCTTACTTACTTTTAAAAACGGTGGGCTATGCAATAAAACTGCATTGAATGATTCAGTTCAGTTCAGCCCATGCCTTCACTAGAGGGCCGTTTTGATAGTTGGACAAAAGGCATGCGACAGAAAACAACTGGTCAATACTCCCTGTGACCGATAAAGGGATCTCTCTGCTAATCAGGTTGTTCTCCTTTACCCTCTTAATACATCGCTCCACGTGAACCCTGAGGCTGGCAATTTGCTGGGTCTGCTGGACATCCTCTTTTGACATGGGGTTGTTTTTAACAAGGAAAGCAGGCAGGCCTGTAAATTTTACAGGGACAGACATCCTCAACAAGGAAGCCCTTGTCTACCATTATGGCCATTTGTGGGGTTAGCAGCTTAGTGATGCCACACTTCCTGAATATCTCTTTGTCACTAAGTGACCCGGCATATAGTGGTGATACAAAAGTGATCACACCATGTGGCGCTATGCCAATCATGGCCTTGAAGGTTGGGTGGGATTTGTATGTTGAGTATACTTCACTCTGGAGAAGGAGCGAGGAGGGCGACTGACAGAATAACTCTGTGCAGTCAAGCACCACCTGCGTGTCGGGGAACATTTTAAATTCTGGGGGTAGATGTGCCCTGACAACATCTGGGGGGATCCACAGCCGAATGGAGCCCAGAAGGTGATAGAGGAAGTGAGTCCAGGTAGTAATTACTCTGCTAGCTGTGGAAGGGTGCACTTTAAACCGCTTGCCAAGATCATAGAGATCCAGCCCTAGAGACAGGTGCATGAGGAAAAGCAAAAGCTCATCAACAGGAGGAAGCTTTGTAGCCCGTTGAGATGGATCACTACTTGAGGCAGATGTGACGCGCACCATTTTTGTAGTGGCAGCACGCTCCACCTGTTGCCAAAACACCTGGAAATGGCGGTAGGATGCAAATCTGAAATGATAGTCACAAAACAACAAAAACAATGATGAAATATTCAGCTGTGGTAGGCCTATGTTAGTGAAAAGTAGGACTAATACAATTTGCACTCTTGCCTTTTTCATGTAGGCCTTAACAATTGCAGTTTTTAATCATTAAACCTACAGTAATGCAATACTTGTAATGGTCTGGCCTAGGCCCAAAAATACAATTGCCTACATAAACACAGTTGGGGACCTACTCAATAGTAATTATGGTTTAATGTGTGGTTGTAAACCCACCTGGTGTAATAGCGGATGTCCTCATCGGATCCAACAAGGTGATGGAGGCCAAAACGTGAATGTAACTGCATGGACTCCATCTGCAAGCGCATTCCCTCCATTACACGCTCGTACTCGGTGACCTTATTTCGCAACGCTTCATTTTCAAGCAACAGGTCATAATTAACTGGCTTCATTGTAACACTGTACGGATGGTCCAGTTGTACCGGAGGGAGGGGCGGAGTTGTCGTTTCAGCATCAGCTGGGTGAGGGTCAGGAGATGAGGGTCTCGGTTGACGTTGCCAAACATTGAGCCTAGGAGCTGGTAATGTGAAGTTGTTCCACTCAAACAAACAAGGAACAGCACCTGTTTTCAGACGTCTTTTCACCCCCTCGCTCAGCAAAAAGTCATCAGTGATGAAATGTCTGCTGCAAACCCGTGTCGACTCGGTGGGAGTGAAGTTGTCTCGCTTGATTTTAACGAGCCACTGCGCTTTTACCTCACGATTGACAGGGAAGCGGTGGAAACTTAACTGCGAATTATATCTCGAAGAAGTCGAACACTTTGGTACACAGCAGTGTAAGGAGGTTCTTGTCATTTGGTGTTGAAATGTAACCCCCCTTTCCTTCACTGTCAAAAGACTCATGATACGCGATACGCTACACATTAACTATCGAAATCGGGGCATACAGACTGAGACTCCCAACGGAGTTCGCTCCCGGACGTGCGGTCCCCGGTGTTTCTATCACTCCCGGACTTGCGGTCCCCACCCGATTATATTTCACGTATTATCATATACTGCCACATACAAGCAATTTAGGGTTAGGTTTAGGTTTAGGGTTAGGGTTAGGGTTAGGTTTAGGGTTAGGGTTAAGGTTAGGGTTAGGTTTAGGGTTAAGGTTAGGGTTAGAAACAAAAAACTAACATCAACAAGATAACTGGCTCCGTAATATGGCGGTGGTACCGTTAGTCTGGCTAGTGGGAGCGAGATGAAATGGGAGTGTAATGAGATGGGAGCGTGAATCTGGGAATCGAAATCGGAATTAAACCGGAAGCCGGGCTGCACACCAAGGATACCCGGAACTCCTCAACGTTCTAATACTGCAAGGAGTGAATTGCGCTTCTATTACGCAGAGAAGGCTACTAGTGCTAAGCCACCATAGATCTGTATAAATAACTGGAAGTAGAGCCATTACTGAAGTGCTCCCTGACGTAAACTCGGAAGCGTATGAAGTTACTGACTTTCACATCATCTTTGTACAAATATGTCTGGATCTGGACTAACGTGTGCCGTAATCGGATGTCACAATAACAGCAGAAAGCTAAAAATGTGGAAAAAGAGCGTATGTGCGCTTCATAGTCCACAGCTTAAAGAGGATTGTCCTTGTTGTGTGCCCTACGGTGTACACCGCTTCCCCGGCCGTGCTGAGGATGAAGACATTCGCAAGATGTGGATTAAAAACGTACACCGAAAGGACTTTGCCCCCAAACAAGTATTCAAGGGTATGTATTCTTATTTCTAGGTGGTTAGTGTAGTTAAGTATTGTAAGCCAGTGTCTATGTAACATAAACTGGTGGCAACAATTATTTAGCTTGGCTAGCTAATTCTAGTTACTATTATTTAGCATTCTTTCATTAATACCTAAGTTTCCCCAGGAGTGGGAAGAGCACCATGAGCCCCATGGTTATCTGTGCTGTGTGTCATGGTACATTTGTGTGCTTATTTTCGATTATTTGTGTATGTGTGCCCTTTGAAATGAAAATGTGACCCTGGCAACTTAGCTAATTATTTTGTTATGCTAGCGGAGTTTTGGCAAGGCTAGCCAGGTTACACTGACTTTAATAAGAAGTCAGGCTAGGTTTTGGTAGCACCATGAGCCCCATGGTTATCTGTGCTGTGTGCCATGGTACATTTCTGTGTTTATTTACGATTATTTGTGTATGTGTGCCCTTTGAAATGGAAATGTGACCCTGGCAATTTAGCTAATTCTTTTGTTATGCTAGCGGAGTTTTGACAAAGCTAGCCAGGTTGTGTGACTGACTTTAATAAGAAGTCAGGCTAGGTTTTGGTAGATTTTGTTTTGTCCATAACCTAGCCCAATTTTATTTTCATCTCATAAATCGACCAGCATGTTTGTATTTGTAATAATGTTTGCCATTCTATTGGAAATAAAGTGGTGGGGACAAGCTAGGTTCATCTCAAAAGTGGTAGGCCTATGGACATGTCCCCAACACCCAGACTGAAAATTACACCCAGACTGAAAATAACCCTTCCTCAACAAAAGATAATTTTCGCTATCCAACCTCAGTGTACATGTCTTGCTTTGTCCTGTATTTTGTCTAATGTCTGTGAGAATGACTGCAGCCATGGCAAAGATAATTTTCTGTTTCATGTGTAACAGCCAATTATATATATTTTTTTATCTCATCTTATTCCCACCCTCCTTAGGTGTGTGCGGAGTACACTTCCCTGACGGCAGACCAACGCAGGAACACCCATATCCCATAATATGGGATATGAATATAGTGTAAGTTTACATGTATATAACAAATAACTTAAGTGCTTTTTTCTTAATTACCTTAACCATATGTTGTTAAAGTACTTTTGGAGCGATTTGCCTCCAGACGTTAGACTCTCTCCCATCTGCCACTACTTTTTAATCTAGGCTAAAATAAAAATTAAAAAAAAAAAAAACACACACACACATTTTCTTAACTTAGTTATTGACTCTTAGTTGTTATGCTTTCTCTCCTTAAGGCACTGCTTTTATGTACCTACATTGCCTTTCAACACTTGTGTCTTATTATTCCATGCAAGAGTCTACATCTGCTAATTGTAATATAATGCAATGTGAAGTGAGATTTAAAGTGTTCTGTAGGACAGTGGCGTTGTAATTAACTGTTTTTAAAAGCTGTTGGTGTTTTTTGTTCCTTCTTATATTTATTCTCAGAAAGCACCATCATGTGGAAGACCACCCCCAAAGAGATGTCTCCAGCCCCCAACAGAGAGACTTGGATTAATGTTGAGAGGATTATTGTTCAATACGGTGTAGAAACACTTGGTTCAGTTATATGTATATATCTATCATCTTTCAAGAAATCCTTCATCCCCTCAGCTGTGACCATACTGAACAAGAGATGAACTGTCCAGCTGCAGCATGCATGTATTGTGTGGTCTTGTCTTTTTTTTTTTGGTCAAGCCTTGTCTAATGTCTGTGAGAATCACTGAAGCCACACCAAAGACAATTTTCTTTTTCATGGGTGTAACAGACAATTAAGTTTTATCTGATCTAATCATATCAATGAGAATCAGTGCACCTGACAAAGGTATGACATACCGTATACTGTAGGCTTAAATGCTAAAGAAAAATGAATTAACCTGGCGGTTTTGAATTGTTTATTTACACAGTTATTAAAATGCATACAGATAGTGAATTTAATATAGTTCAATACTGTGTGCTTACTTGATGGTGTTTTTTATATGTGCTGAACTGAAAAACAACCTAGCTACTTGTGCTCAATATCCAACTGCAGCATTGTAGTTGCAGGTGGGGGGTGGTGGTTGTTCAAATTTGACACACACCTTACATTGGTCCACTTTACAAATGGCCCCATACACTAAATGACTCTTGCTGGTGTGTTTTTTACTAGGCAACTTGTTATTAATCACTAATGTTCTTAATGTCATTTCAATGCAGCTCTTTGTGAGAAATCTGGGCAGCCATGGCCTAGTGCAGGGATGTCAAACTCAGGCCCGGGGGCCAAATTTGGCCCGCAGAGTCATTTTATTTGGCCCGTAAGATCATTTCAAATGTGTATTACAGTTGGCCCACATACACCATTAATATATAGCATAAGACCTGAACATAAAATGTAATGTGTCAAAAAAAATATGAGTGGGCTGGGCATAGGCCAGTAAAACAGCTTGCACTACTGCAACAGAGTATCTGCAGGCACATTTGAACTATGATGGGAATCTGTTTGTGAAATTTAATTATGAGATTAAGTGTGTTTGCACAATTTTAGGCCGTTGTAAATATTGAGTTTGGCCCGCGACTTTGTTCCAGATTTGTATTTTGGCCCTCTGTGAGTTTGAGTTTGACACCCCTGGCCTAGTGGTTAGAGAGTTGGTCTTTCAATCTAGGGGTTGCTGGTTCGAATCCCCCACGACCTCTCCCTACACCTCCATCCATGGCTGAAGTGCCCTTGAGCAAGTCACCTAACCCCACATTACTCCAGGGACTGTAACCAATACCCTGAAAAATAATAGTTGTAAGTCGCTTTGAACAAATGAAAGCGTCAGCTAAGTGAAATGTAATGTAATGTAAAATCTTGCTGCAGTGTGTTGTGGAATAGACACAGGAGCTGACCTGTGGTGTCCAGTCTTAACAGAGAGCTGGTGCCACTGTCACACATTCAATTTAATTAATCATTATCCCCCTTATATTGATTGGGAAATGTTATACTGGCTTTTTTTCATTACCTCCTGACTATACCAGACATCATTTTTATCATTACCTCTGCCACATAATATGTGATTGAGTTTTGCAGTCTGTCTGTTTGTTCATCGCTGGGTGCACAGCTTGCCACTAAGGGGCGCCAAATCCTTACTTATTGCTGGAGACGCTACCACAAGGAGAGGATGGGAGGTGATGTCTTCTAAAAGGGCTGTGGTTAAGTAGCCTAAGCAATCAGCTGGTGCAACCCACTGTCTTAACACTGCCTCAAAATATCAGTTCTTGCAAGGCACGATTTACATGGTGAAATTAATGACATGTTGAGGCCAACAAGGCTTTATTTTATCAGTTAGAGGGACACTGTGCAGGAAATGGTCAAAAAGGGTACTGCAACTATGCTGCTCATTGTAACTGGGTTGCCTATTGCCAAATTTGATCTTTTCATGATAGTTTACTAAATAATAAACTCAGATTTTCTGTTATGGCCCAAGTACAGTCCTTTTTGCAGCTAAAAATGGCTATTTCTGGAAATTCAAAATGGCGGACAATGATGGAGGAGATCCCCCTTTGTATGTATGAAAACTGCAATTTTTCCAGTCATAATGAATACTTAGAATTTGATGGTGGTGGTAAGTATTCATGAAAAAGGTGACATTAGTGAATGAGTAGCATGAATTCTGGAAATAAACAACTATAAATCTTGCAGTGTCCCTTTAATGACAGAGGTTTAAAAAAAAAAACACACACACACACCTTGCTTTCTGATCAGGCCTAGCCTAGAGAGAGAGAGTTTCCCTATTGCCAAGGCGGCCACCTTGACCTGAAAAGATAAAGATTCCCTGTTGTTAACGTAGGCCTAATTTCTAAAGATAGATATAGATACATATGCATGCCTGGTTTTAAATTAACAACCGGTCAAATGCTGGTGATAATTCAGGTTCTTAATTCATTCGGCAGTTATATTTTCTTTGTTTTGTTTTTACTTTGTTAGTTTTTGCCTAGGCTACTGCTTAAACACTTAAGGCTGATGACCAAAGTAGCATATTGTTCAGTTGTTGGTACTATAACACATGCTGCTTTACCTTAATCAAAAGTCTAGCATTACACTTTCATACCAGCTTTGCAAAGCACTTGTTCCTTTACGCAACACACACACTCCGGCTGTCTGCACACCATTTTATACACAAGACACTTTGTTCAAAAGTAAATTCTCAGAGTGTCATTGTGAAAACACGTCTGTTAAAAAAAACAAAACGCACTGGATGTATGACGAGATTTAGACACAGACAATAAAACACATGCACTGTTTTCAACCATTTGATGATCTGGCTATTAGGCCCATGTCCCCCGGCGCTGTTGAGTTTCAGCAACTTCTGAATGTGTGCTCTGAGTATGGGGTTGAGTTTGATGTAGGCCTACAGTACAATGCAAAAAAGTGTTATGTTCAGGATCTTAAGTCTTTCCAACGTTTTACCTGTCAGGGCAATCACTGTGTGTCAAGCAGTACAAAATATCTTGGGCATAGTATCGCTGACAAGTTGGAAGATGATGCTGACATGTAGGCCTACAGACAGGGACAAGTGTAGTGTATGCCAAACATGTTTGTAAGATTTCAAGAAGGTTACACAGGCCTGCACAAATAGTCAAAATGTCATCAACATGTTTTAATCAACCTGGAATTACATTACTCAAAATTTTGAAGCATTTTAACCTTCTTATTGCACGTTCAACATGAATTCGGACATTGGCGAGACGGCGGGTTCCTGTGACTTCATGTTCTGATAGTTGTGTACATCCACGTGTAAATGCTGGAATAGCCAATGTCACTCCTGGAGGAAGAACATCTCCAATTGTGAATCCCCGGTCTGTCAAAATCTGATCACCAGAAATCCACAGTTTAAGATAAAAGTGTCACTAGCTCTGCCACCAAACAGTTTTGACACATACATCACAAAACCATTGGGGGCTATGCAATAGAGGACTTTGTAGGTGTTGTGATGCTTATAGTTGCTGTATGTTTTTGCTCTTTTCCCCAAGTTCTTTGGTCTTTGGACAAATATTTCAGTGCAATCTATGATGCATGTTGCATTGGGATAGTGTTCAAGAAAACTTGAGGGTCTTACTCTATTCAGAGTGTCTCGAGGGAGCCAAAAAATAAGATTTTCCCTTGTGAAATTGGCAAGTGTTGCTCTCCACATTGCGGACATATCACAGGCTGTAGCCAAGCCGAAGCCTCATTAGGACCAGCACTTAGCTGTTCATGGACTGGTAATTTGAACGTCTTCGACTGTGGAAGAAAGCCAATGATGGTGTTCAAAAGTTGCCAAAAGCTGATGATGTCTAGTCCAGTGTAAAGTTTTGACACTTTATCATCCATGTCATGATCTGACAGTGATGGTGTAGGATCGGTTTGTGTGCTTGCATCTTTTGTTGACTTCATCGAACAACAATCATGATCACTACGCTCTGGCCACTGAGTGCCAACATCACATTGGTGTGGAGACAGACTATCCTCCAAGCTATGCCCTACTTCGGTGTCAGAATCTGTCACAGGAGGCTCATCACATGGTCTCTCTGTTGGGGGCTGGAGACATCTCCTCTTTGGGGTGGTCTTCCACATGACGGTGCTTTCTGAGAATAAATATAAGAAGGAACAAAAAACACCAACAGCTTTTAAAAACAGTTAATTACAACGCCACTGTCCTACAGAACACTTTAAATCTCACTTCACATTGCTTTATATTACAATTAGCAGATGTAAACTCTTGCATGGAATAATAAGACACAAGTGTTGAAAGGCAATTTAGGTACATAAAAGCAGTGGCTTAAGGAGAGAAAGCATAACAACTAAGAGTCAAGAACTAAGTTAAGAAAATGTGTGTGTGTGTGTTTTTTTTTTGTTTGTTTGTTTTTTTTATTTTAGCCTAGATTAAAAAGTAGTGGCAGATGGGAGAGAGTCTAACGTCTGGAGGCAAATCGCTCCAAAAGTACTTTAACAACATATGGTTAAGGTAATTAAGAAAAAAGCACTTGGGTCATTCCACGCCAAATCAACAAGTGCCCGCGCACTTAGGTCTCAAAAAATTCTGAAAATATTACCAAGTGTACCCATGGTACTTAAGAGAAACACTGTAAATTTATTTGAATGTAAGATGTGTACTCTCCGTGTTACAGCCAATTTTACTGGGGGAGGGGGGTGCCCATTTTGTTCACACACTTTTTTTTGACAAAGTTCACAAGCCCCTAGCTCAATAACTAAACCATGTAGGAAGCTCAAATTTGGCATGCTGGTACATAGATAGGAATAGTTTGTTGCTAAACTGTCAGTTTTGGTCTGTATGATCCTGCATCGTCATAGCATTCCCTCAAAGACGATACAAATTGTACTGGAGTTTTTGGCTGTGCTCTGTTTAGGCCTTCAGAAGACATATTTGTGCCCAACATAGCCTCATGATTTTTTTCCCTTGTAGATACAAGTAGAAACCCTCCCATAAAAATCTATAAATAGAAAGGAAACCCCATCAGTGTTTGACCAGAAGACCTCACAAGTTTGACAAATCATTTTGGGTGTCATTTTCAGAGCACCAGAACACCTTGTGGGATTGTCCACAGATTTTTATTTTATTTTTTTCTTCATTCTCCATGAAGTCTTCTTTTTAAAAATCCCAATGAGACTTGTCTTATGTGATGTTTTCGTTTTTAATTTCCACCCTGAACATGGGCAAAATGCAAAAAGAGAGCAACATGATTTCTATAACATTTAATGTAAAGACTAAATAATCAAATGCAAATTTTGCCCAGACATGATCACCCGAGAGTCCTTGTGCAGGGGTGCAGGAATCCCTTTCAATTTCAATGATTTCAGGAGCGTTCAATGTGGGAGCAGGTTCGCACACCAAAAGAGACAGTAGGTCAGGCACAAAGAGTCATGTTGTTACTTGTTTTGACCAGCAGATGGCAGCGGAAGAAACGCATAGAAAACATATTGCTCTCAATGTGCATGGTTCCCATGTTCAGGTTGGAAATTAAAAAAGAAAACATCACATAAGACAAGTCTCATTGGCATTTTAAAAAAGAAGAATTCATGGAGAATGAAGAAAAAAATAAAATAAAAATCTGTGGACAATCCCACAAGGGGTTCTGGAGCTCTGAAAATGACACCCAAAATGATTTGTCAGACTTGTGAGGTCTTCTTTTCAAACACTGATGGGGTTTCCTTTCCATTTATAGCTTTTTATGAGAGTGTTCCTACTTGTCTCTACAAGGGAAAAAAATCATGAGGCTATGTTGGGAACAAATATGTCTTCTGAAGGCCTAAACAGAGCACAGCCAAAAACTCTGTACAATTTGTATCATCTTTGAGGGAATGCTATGACAATGCACGATCATACGAACCAAAACTGACAGTTTAGCAACAAACTATTCCTATCTATGTACCAGCATGCCAAATTTGAGCTTCCTACATGGTTTAGTTATTGAACTAGGGGCTTGTGAACTCTGTCAAAAAAAAGAGTGTGAACAAAATGGGCACCCCCCTCCCCCAGTAAAATTGGCTGTAACACGGAGAGTATACATCTTACATTCAAATAAATTTACAGTGCTTCTCTTAAGTACCATGGGTACACTTGGTAATATTTTCAGAATTTTTTGAGACTTAAGTGCGCGGGCACTTGTTGATTTGGCGTGGAATGACCCACTTAAGTTATTTGTTATATACATGTAAACTTACACTATATTCATATCCCATATTATGGGATATGGGTGTTCCTGCGTTGGTCTGCCGTCAGGGAAGTGTACTCCACACACCTAAGGAGGGTGGGAATAAGATGAGATAAAAAAAATATATAATTGGCTGTTACACATGAAACAGAAAATTATCTTTGCCATGGCTGCAGTCATTCTCACAGACATTAGACAAAATACAGGACAAAGCAAGACATGTACACTGAGGTTGGATAGCGAAAATTATCTTTTGTTGAGGAAGGGTTATTTTCAGTCTGGGTGTAATTTTCAGTCTGGGTGTTGGGGGACATGTCCATAGGCCTACCACTTTTGAGATGAACCTAGCTTGTCCCCACCACTTTATTTCCAATAGAATGGCAAACATTATTACAAATACAAACATGCTGGTCGATTTATGAGATGAAAATAAAATTGGGGTAGGTTATGGACAAAACAAAAGCTACCAAAACCTAGCCTGACTTCTTATTAAAGTCAGTCACACAACCTGGCTAGCTTTGCCAAAACTCCGCTAGCATAACAAAAGAATTAGCTAAATTGCCAGGGTCACATTTCCATTTCAAAGGGCACACATACACAAATAATCGTAAATAAACACAGAAATGTACCATGGCACACAGCACAGATAACCATGGGGCTCATGGTGCTACCAAAACCTAGCCTGACTTCTTATTAAAGTCAGTGTAACCTGGCTAGCCTTGCCAAAACTCCGCTAGCATAACAAAATAATTAGCTAAGTTGCCAGGGTCACATTTTCATTTCAAAGGGCACACATACACAAATAATCGAAAATAAGCACACAAATGTACCATGACACACAGCACAGATAACCATGGGGCTCATGGTGCTCTTCCCAATCCTGGGGAAACTTAGGTATTAATGAAAGAATGCTAAATAATAGTAACTAGCGTTAGCTAGCCAAGCTAAATAATTGTTGCCACCAGTTTACATAGACACTGGCTTACAATACTTAACTACACTAACCACCTAGAAATAAAAATACATACCCTTGAATACTTGTTTGGGGGCAAAGTCCTTTCGGTGTACGTTTTTAATACACATCTTGCGAATGTCTTCATCCTCAGCACGGCCGGGGAAGCGGTGTACACCGTAGGGCACACAACATGGAGATTCCCTGATTGACGCTCCCAACGCAGGACGCTCCCCTGTCGGCTCGCTCCCACTAGCCAGACTATCGGTCCACCGCCATACAACGGAGCTAGTTATCTTTTTGATGTTAGTTTTTTGTTTCTAACCCTAACCCTAACCCTAACCTTGACCCTAAACCTAACCCTAACCCTAAATTGCTTGTATGTGGCAGTGTATGATAATACGTGAAATATAATCGGGTGGGACTACACGTCCGGGACTGATAGAAACACCTGGGACTGCACGTCCGGGAGCGATCTCAGTTGGGAGTGTCCATCTACCACCGCAACATGGACAATCCTCTTTAAACTGTGGACTATGAAGCGCACATACGCTCTTTTTCCTCATTTTTAGCTTTCTGCTGTTATTGTTACATCCGATTACGGCACACGTTAGTCCAGATCCAGACATATTTGTACAAAGATGATGTGAAAGTCAGTAACTTCATACGCTTCCGAGTTTACGTCAGGGAGCACTTCAGTAATGGCTCTACTTCCAGTTATTTATACAGATCTATGGTGGCTTCGCACTAGTAGCCTGCTCTGCGTAATAGAAGCGCAATGTCTTCAACCTTACGCTCGAACGCCGGCTGATGTGATTGGCTGAGCACATTTGTGTGTCAAATACCGTCAGGACAGTCTCAAAAATCCACACACAAATACAATGGAAGTCACAAATATGTATAGGGCTTGCGAATATATGTAGACCGGTTTGCAAATTAATAGAACTGCGCTGGCATTTGTGAATGGGGTTACATTCATTTGTGCATCATGAATTATATTTGTGAATGTTGTTACATTTGTTTGTGGATCATGAAATGTATGAATTATATTTGCGAA
The DNA here is from genome assembly GCF_034702125.1 of Engraulis encrasicolus. Lineage (NCBI taxonomy): Eukaryota > Metazoa > Chordata > Actinopteri > Clupeiformes > Engraulidae > Engraulis > Engraulis encrasicolus. The sequence goes on from NC_085860.1 coordinate 25,963,485, forward strand.
TGTTATTACATTTGTTTGTGGATCACGAAATATATTGGTGAGTGGTGTGACATTCATTTCTTAATAATGATACTGATCTCTCTCCATAGTCCTGCCGTGGCCAACCGGTAGGGCACTCGTCTACAAATGCGACCCCTCCCGTCTCTCTCCCCATTTGCTTCCTGTCCACCTCTCAAACTGTCCTGTCAATAAAGTCGTAAAAGACCATACAAATCCTTTAAAAAAAGAAAGAAAAGAGAGCGAGAGCTTCAGAAAGAGGGAATGATAAAGGGACCCTCTGCGCACAGGAGATCAGATCCCTGCATGTGCTGCGCTGGCATGTCTTTCTTGCCCAGTCTTGGTCTTACCATCTCCCAGATGTAGGGGAACAAACGGTCTCCAAAGTACTCGGTGGCCTCGATGGGGAGCTGGGCAGGCAGGTTGTCGATGGAGCACATGAGGACGCCGGTTCCCTCCACACTGCCGAGAGGGAGCAAGTGTTACAGGGAGAGCAAATACCACCACACCATAGGAGAAGGCAAAGACAATGCAACTCTCACAGAAATTCAAGTTAAAATCATGACGAAAATGTCTGGGGAATATCAGGGGCGTCACACTAAACTCTGGGCCCTATACACAATCAGCTCCAAAAGGGCCCCCTTAATGTGATATTAAAATGTAAAAAATAGCAGCAATCCAATCCAATACTACTTTCTGTACTGACTGTCTAACTGTTGTGCCCAACGGGTCAGTGCTTTAGAAGCTCAGGCAACATGCCTGTAGTCAAGATCTGTGTATAGTACTGTTGGTAAATGTGTGCGTTTGAGTGTGTGTCAGGTTTATGTTAGCCAGGCCGTGCCCTCCTAGTGACGGAACAGCTTCAGCGTTGCTACCAGTCAGGTCAAGAGCAATGCAAGTACTCTCTGAGCTCCCGCAAAACCGGGAACTCCTCCCACTTTGTTGGGAAGCAAACAATCATTAGCAAACCAAGGGAGGCCATTTGGGAAATGTTAATTGTTAAGCTCTTGGTCAGACCAAGTCTCGAAGAGATTTGAAAGTCGATGATAATCAGGCTAGGTTTGTGTGTTAAAACGTAGGTGTAGTACCTGTCGTGGTCTATGTGTTGGTCGGCGTCATACATACAGAAGGGCTTATCAATAGCGGTGCACTCCGTCATGAACTCGATGGAGCCTCCAGTGTCTGCCGAGATGTCACAGATCGCCATCAGCCTGCGGAGCATAGAACAGACATGTCTTAGGAGCCGCTTTCACGTAGCAGGATATTTTTAAATGTGGATATTTTTTTCTCCTGGTTACGTTGGTTTTGGCATTTCCGTTTCCACGTGAGCAGATTTTTATAACTCGCATATCAAAAGTCCTGCTTTAAAAATATCCCAGTTAGGGGGCTAAAATGTACCTGTTACAATGGAGTATTTACTTTTATCCACATGTTGCTAAACAGGAGAAAAAAATAGCAGGCTTTAAAAATAGCAGGCTACGGGGAAACAGCACCTTAGACCTAGCCTGGTCCTGACCATCCCATAATACTATCATTTCATTTCGTATTTATGGTCTGGAGGTTGTGTGATCTGACGCGATTGCAGGAAGCGGGAAGTTTGCACTCAGTTATGGTTTGAAATGATTGGAAAGCTCTCACCCAATCACCGACAGTTACTCAACAACAACATAAGCGGCAGACCAGAGCCATTGGCGCAGACATCGTCACGAGCGTCCTCCCCCTTTCTCCCCCACGTGGGTCGCTTATTCGCTTATTGGCTGTTTTCTGATTAGATTAGATGGGGGGCATTGCGATCAAAATCCCACCGATCGGACACTCCACAGAAGAGCAAGGCCAGACTACCGTAGTGGAGCCAATCCTTTGGCGGAAGTACGTAGGATGGCTCGCGAGGCTACCTTAGACCAGGGGTTCCCAAACCTTGCCATGACAAGGCCCCCCACACATACCGGTAGATAACTGTGTTATCAACATATTCATAAGAATCTGAATTAGAAATCACATGTAGAAAAACACAGATAAAGCATACAAATACATGAATTGATTAAGGTGTTGTGGTGGAACTTCTGGAGGTCCTCAGTTAGCACATCACCATAAAAATGGCTGAAATGTCAAGCCGTGTTACCGTCAATGGTGCTACTCATCAGCTATGACAGTTGAGGAGGAGTATGTTTTTTGCCAATTTATCTCCATATTGACAGACAAACAAACTAAATAATTTGTGTTCTAGGGAGATGGGTTTGTCTGCTCTGTTTTTTCTCCTAAAAAAGTGCCGACTTGTTCCTCTGCACTGTTGACCGTAACACAGTTGAGTAACACGGTTGACTGTTTTGAAAATGTTTTTGTGCTATTCATCCCTTATGTGTGGGAAAAATCCTATGAACAGACACTAGGGATTATCTCTGGAGAAGGAAGTCTTGTGTAAGGAGGGTGACTTAATCTAAATCAGACATTACAGGGATTTACAATGAAAAATGTGTCAGTCTGTGACACAGTGAATCATAAAATCCTACTTATGAAGCTAAACAATCACATTTTCTATATCAGTTGCACAGATTAATGACAACATTATTGTTAAGGGACATAAGCACTTTCAAACGTATGTTGTTTCAACTCTGTAGTATTTTTATATATGTTTGAAATGACATAGTATTTGTCCATAACACTGTTGACAAAATAATCAAGCAAATGTTCGCTTTCATTAGAGTATTTATCAAATGATTTAAGATTAAGCTTGGCAATTTGTTTGTTTGGAAACTTAAATATATACACTATGTAAACATCTAGGTCATTTAGTTGAAAAAAATACTGATAATTGACATTTTGCTTTTGCCAAAGGCGCAGTCGAAATCATAGAATCACTCGCATATAAAGAAATTTGTCAAACAACAGTTACTCTCTAAAAAAAGTAATATTTGAACTAGGCCTAGTTTAAACATAATAGATGACAAAGTCAACACTGTGAGGCCAAGCCTTTGCCACTGGATTTTGACCTTGTCAAACTCAAGTGTTTGCTTGTCGGTTGTTACATATTTGCTTCAGTTATACAAACTGCCCTGACCTTCATTAACATGGCATCTTTTCAAAATGATTTTTGGAAAAAAAAAATGTACAATGCCGTGCAATGCAGTCCACTTGCAGTATAACAATTAAATAATACACATACATTAAAAATACTAAAGGGAGCCGTTAGTCACACATGCTAAGAGAGGGCACACACAGCCCACATACAGTACAGAAAAAAACATGCCAACACAATAAAGAATGGCAGAAACACGAGGGCAAGGGCACAGCCATGTTGAAAAACCATTATGGGCTCAATGAGAAGAATCGTCTTAAACGGGAAGATGATGTGCGAACTTTTCAGTCGTGGGCATTCAGCTCCTGCTCAGACTGTACGAGTGAATTGCAGGGTTTAAAAGTTCACATCTCATGAATCGCAGGGCTTAAAAGTTCACATCTCACGACTCATGTCCTTACACTATCGGTATATGACCTGATGGTTGGACACGAAGACATTACAAATGCACACTCAAAATTAAGAAAGCTCAGTGCATCCAAATCCAGCTGGTACTGATTCAATAAAAATGAAATCAATTTTTGGACATTTCTAGTCATTAAAAAAAAGAAATTGTAATTCAAGATGGAGACATCTGGAATAATGATTTCAAAAGTTCTGGACTGCTATGCGGGCGACCCGTGTTCCATTCCAGACCCAGGTCATTTCCCGATCCTCCCCCTTCTCTCTCCCCCACTCGTTTCCTGTATCACTCTTCACTGTCCTGTCTAAATAAAGTTGAAAACCCCTCAAAAAATATTTTTAAAAAGAATGTTTAATCTGGATCACACAAAACGTCTGTGTGCGTCAAAGTTTCAGAATGGTTGGGTCTGACAAGAGGTGGGGGTCATGGGGAAAGAAACGGGTGATTCTTCAAAAGTCAACATTTGTCAACTTTTCGAATGAGGCGTGGCATTCAACACAACAGAGCCCCTATTAAGTGCAGTAGAAAGTGATGTCATCCAATGCAAAATGAATAGGAAAACAATGCAACACATCAGATAGACACATCTCAGGAAAAGGTGCAAGAGAAAGGCTGACAAGGTTTGGAGTGAGGAGTCTGCACACTTAGTCTTTTTTTTTCTTTGATGTTTTATCCATAGCAGGATTATGTTTCGACTATTGTCTTCTTTAGATTCTCTACAAACACAGGATCCATGTTCTACTTTAAATACTATTTATGTCTTATTCTAACTTCTACACCACAGTACTATATACAGTGCCCTCCATAATTATTGGCACCCCTGGTTGAGATGTGTTTTTTAGCTTCCAATTATTTTATTTTTTTTCTAAATAATATGGGACCTTAATGGAAAAAAAGAGAAAAATCCAACCTTCAATACAAGTGCATTTATTCAGTGGGGAAAAAATCCCACATAAAGAAATAATTATTTGACATCAAATAATGTGTGTCACAATTATTAGCACCCCTGGTGTTAATATTTTGTACAACCCCCTTTTGCCAACAAAACAGCACCTAATGTTCTCCTATAATGTTTCACAAGATGGGAAAAGACAGAAAGAGGGATCTTCAGCCATTCCTCTTTGCAGAATCTCTCTAAATCATCCAGAGACCTGAGTCCTCTCCTCTGTACTCTCCTCTTCAGCTCACCCCACAGGTTCTCAATGGGGTTGAGGTCAGGGGACTGAGATGGCCATGGGAGGAGCTTGATTTTGTGTCTGGTGAACCATTTCTGTGTAAATTTGGCCATATGCTTAGGGTCATTGTCTTGCTGAAAGACCCAGTGACGACCCAGCTTCAGCTTTCGGGCAGAGGGCAACAGATTTTGATTTAAAATGTCCTGGTATTTCAAAGCATTCATGATGCCATGCACCCTAACAAGGTTCCCAGGGCCTTTGGAAGCGAAACAGCCCCACAGCATCACTGACCCACCCCCATACTTCACAGTGGGTATGAGGTGCTTTTCAGCATGCGCATCTTTCGTGGTACGCCAGACCCACTTAGAGTGTTTGTTGCCAAAAAGCTCAATCTTGGTCTCATCTGACCAAAGCACACGGTCCCAGTTGAAGCCCCAATACCGCTTGGCGAACTCCAGACGCTTGCGTTTATGATTGTGAGTGAGGAAAGGTTTTCTCCGTGCATGCCTCCCAAACAGCTTGTTGGCGTGTAGACAGCGCCTGATGGTTGATTTGGAGACTTTGTGACCCCAGGATGCTACCATTTGTTGTAATTCTGTAACAGTGAGCTTTGGAGATCTTTTGATTTCTCTTACCATCCTCCTCACTGTGCGTGGTGGCAAAATAAACTTGGGTCCTCGTCCAGGCTTGTTTACCACTGTTCCAGTTGTTTTGAACTTCTTAATTATTCCTCTCACAGTGGATATGGGCAGCTGCAGTTGAGTGGCAATCTTCTTGTAGCCTCTGCCTGACCTGTGAAGGTCGACGCACATCTGCCTCACTTGTATGCTGTGTTCCTTTGTCTTTCCCATGTTTAAGAGTGGATAAGAGAAATGGCCTCGGTGTCACGTCATATTTATACCCCAGGGAAACAGGAAGTGATGAATTACTAATTAAATGTTCCTACATACTCTGGTAAACTTTGTAAACTACTGTAAAAATGACAGAAATGCTTCAATTATATTTATTTCCTGGGAATTGTTAAGGGTGCCAATAATTGTGGAACAGGTGATTTAATGAAAAATAATTATTTTTTAGTCAGGCATTTTTTTATTTTCTTACAATTCATTTGAGTTGAAGGCTACATTTTCCTACAATTTTCAGTGTGACAGTATTCTTCTGCAATAAACACTGAATTTATTTTAAGGCTTTTAACACATCTCAACCAGGGGTGCCAATAATTATGGAGGGCACTGTACAGTAGTAGATGTATCTGTCAACACTCATTTCTGGTCATGTTAATCCTGTCCTCAATTCACCGGGCATGTTTTTTGCACATTTGTCTACCCCAACTCACAGAATATGTTTCTGCCCAATTGCCTTTTTATTTTCTGTAGTCTTTATTTTTTCTCCTCCCTGACTATTACCTGTGTTACATGTGTCTTGAAATGGTCATGTCCATGTGGGCATTATGTGTATTTATGCAAGCTACTTGACACCTTAATTTCCCCCCGGGGATCAATAAAGCTACTCTACTCCACTCAAACTGTGTGACGGCGGGGGTCATTACGTACTTGTGCGGGAGATGGGGCGAGCCTTCGGTGGCGGGGACGGAGGGCTTGAGGGGCTTCATGAGCCTCTGGGCGTCTAGCCTCCGCAGCAGCCGGGGGTGGTGGGGGTCCCAGTAGATACCGTTGATCAAACAGGTTGTGTACGGCGCCACCTGCGGACACAAGGGACAGGCGGGCAGAGGTGTCAAAAGTGAAAGTAAAAAAAGAAACACAGTTTCCTTCCAAAACAGGCGCCTTATCTGAGAAACCAGTAGACCTGTGTACTTGTTTTACGATCAGCTGACTCTGTGCTGGTTGGATCAACTTGTGGTGGGTTCTTGTTAGGTTTTTTTGTGTTTCTGAGTAACACAGTCTAGCTACCTCATTAGGTACAATGGAGTAAATGGTGGAACATCTATGTAATATCATGTAGTGTTGTAATTACACCATGAATTTACTTCTACCTTTGGTGTTCTATTTGTGATTTACAGTCTTTCAGATTGCCATTTTCACCCAACTCCATTAAAATATTTTGCATTCTACTGAATTTCCATGATATTCCAGGATTTCCATGACCAGAGGGAACCCTGCGTAATGCAGGCTGCGTGTGTTTTACTGAAAGTCTGCAGGTGCTGGTTTTAAAATGGTTGCCTCGTATGACTCAACACTACTATGTGGCCTGTGGCTGACCCTATGGCAACCAGAGAACAAGACTGGCAGCGGCAGCTGGAGTTGTAACCCGTGGACACGCCATGGAGGTATTAGAGGTATTATACAGACTGGAAACTGTGTGTGAGTGTGTGTGTCCGCGCACACACGTGTGTGTTGCCATAGCGGTATTGCAGAAATCCAGAGCGAAAACCCCAGTCCCACTTCATTTTATTTATACAGGAATGGAAAAAATAAGAGACCGAGAGGGAGAGCGAGAGCGAGAGCAAGAGAGAGAGAACAAGCTAACATGATAATAACATGTGGCACATATGACTGACCCTGAGGCCCCAACTTGCTTCCAGGTGGTAGCAAATAACTTGAGCCAAAATTTCCATCGAACTGAATGTCTCAAAGACAAAAGGAACTATGCTCTGGGGGCAGAGATGAGACATCAACCCTGTTCCGGCTACTTTCCATCCAAGGACAGACAGTGCATCAAGTGGATGTTTTTCAGAACCTGGGCACAGAAATGGACACCTCCCTATCTCTCACAGCACATGGACACAATATTCAAAAAAGCACAGCCTCCACCTACTCAGGAAACAAAGAACATTCAAAGTCAGCAAGGACATTCTGACCATTCCCTCATATAATGAATCCTTACACCTTAAATATCTCCTCTAGCTGGGGATCTTACCGTCCAAAAAGGGCCTAATCGTTGCGCGCTGGATAGAAGCACCAAAATCGGTGTAGAACTTCCTTAGGGTGTTCTCCATCATTTCAGAAGGGGTGCCCCAAATTTCAATGTCATTAAGGTCATTTTTATGGGGTAAATCCAAGATGGCTGCCCAAAACCGGCCAATAGTAGTAAAATGCTGTACTGCCTGGACATAATGGTGTTATGGGCCAATCCACCTATTTGTGTGTGATGTATACAAACTGAACTTTGAAAATATGTGCAAAACTTACCATAAAAACAATGTTATATATCTGTCTTATTTAGATTCAAAAACAGGAAAATCATAAAAACCATGGTCAGAATGAAATCACTCTACAATTGAGAGCTCATTTTTGGGCATTTAGCTATTGAACCAACATTCATTAAGAGTTTTAAAAATTTGCAGTGGGTCATATCTATAACATCCAAAAAGAAAATTGTGGTTAGAAAATTTAGGGGAGAAGAGATAAACCCTTGAACTGGGCCACACATAACTGTCCCAATGTTAGCATGCTAGCATTAGCAGGTTCAGACACTCAGTCTGCTCTTCAGATAAAGATGGCAAACAATAATTTTAATCCCACTTACACATGCGCGCACACACACAAACTACTACTACTTCCTTAGGACCCCCTCAATGATTTAACCCTAGGAGTCCAACTGAAATATATTCATATCAATCAAGTCAATAATACATGTACATATCAAGTGTCAGTGACAGCTGTCAAATGACAAATGTATGCTGATTAATGTTCAGATATGTATATCGCAGTCCTAAGTGTATACAATGGAGTGATAAGGGCATTTATGCTTAGGAAATTATGAATAATCAATATGCAATACACCATACATGCAGTATATTGACAGATACTTTGTTTTAAAATGGTAACATGTCTGTTTTTCCATCTACTTTTGGCTTTAATCTAGATGACATGTTGGCTACCTAACCACTTAATTTATTGTTTGCTCGTTATTTTTTATTTGTGGGTGTGGTCCTTTGTGTATAACATGTCTGCCTGCCTTCCCTCTCTCACATAGGCAACTAAAATAGTCTTTCAAAAACTTAAAACAACAGCATGTGGAAATCCTATTGGCTTTGGAGGGCTAACGTCTATAAGACTATACTGTACTCTACTGTATTGCACTGTACTGTACTCTACTATACTGTACTCTACTGTACTGTACTGTACTGTACTGTACTGTAATGTGATATACCGTACTGTACTCTACTGCACCGTGCAGTATGCTACTGTACTGTACTGTAATGTGATATACCGTACTGTACTCTACTGCACCGTGCAGTATGCTACTGTACTGTACTGTACTGTACTGTACTGTACTGCACCGTACTGTATGCTACTGTACTGTACTTAACTAGACTCCACCGTACTTTATGCTACTGTACTGTACTGTACTGTACTTTACTTTACTGTACTGCACCGTACTGTATGCTACTGTACTGTACTGTACTGTACTATACTGCACCGTACTGTATGCTACTGTACTGTACTGCACCGTACTGTATGCTACTGTACTGTACTGTACTATACTCTACTGTACTTTATTATACTGCACCATTCTGTATGCTACTGTACTGTACTGCACTCCACTGCACTGCACTGTACTGTACAGTACAACTATAGAACTGAAACATGTAGAGCGGTGGTGCTCAAACTGTGGTACGCGTACCACTGGTGGTACTTGAGACATCTCTGGTGGTACTTGGAATGCCATTATGAACCTCTCCTGTACTGACTGGCAAAAGTGAATATGGAAGGCCTTTACTGCGATATTCTAATGTTGGTTGTCAAGGTGGTACTCGGAGAGCTCAATATTTTCTCAGGGGGTACTTCACACAAAAGGTTTGAGAACCACTGATGTAGAGCATTCTGAGGACATTTACAATATTATGCAAAAAGGTGTAGTGGGAATGAGTTATGTTACTGTTACCACTCAAAATCTTGAAGGTTAAAAAAGTCTTGTGGCATTTTGTTTGGGGGGGCGGGGTATGATCGACTATTCTTCCGCCCAGACTATTTGTGTGCCTTGCATATCAAGAAAATGAGTCCAGGTAATGATTTACTTTCATAGTATATACCATATGAGAAGTGTTGTTCTATATACTGTAGATATTTCTCCTATGGGTAAGGGTGGCAAAAGACCTACAATACATGTTGTCCATCACCTATCAGTTTTGATAGCAGTTTAAGTACTCAATGATTACTGAGCTAACTAATACAACTTTTGACACAAGTACTAGTTGAGGACTTGTCTGCAAATAAACATTTTTTTTATCTGTCTTCTTACTCAACATACACTAAGAAATCATTCCCATTTAATTTGAACTGAAGCCATACTGTGGCCTACATGTAGGCCTATATTGAGTAATCTGTAATGCCATTCTAAAGATGACTGAAATGCTCTCACAATATGCACTTGTAAAAATATAGAATTAGGTGATCTTATGAGGTTCTTCATACATATGGAAAGGTCCTGTCCTTTACCCTCTCTCATACAAATAAAATACGTATATCTGTTATGGAAATTAGAGGATGGAGAACCTGCTACCTAGGGCATCTTGCACTGACACTATCCCATTCAAATCGAGCATTAGCAGCAGTCTATTCTCACCATAGTTTTAGTGTTGGCAATGCTCATTTTAATTCAGACCAAGAATCTTCTCAAATCGTTCACAATGTTACATGCTGTCAAGCACGTAAGCACAGACTCACCCATACTTTCACACTATGTACATTTTGTAGTTTTATCAATCTGGTCTAGCAGGCTACCCTTGCTTCATCTCTTCTGAGGACTATATTAACATTGTCAGCTAAGTATAATGTCATGTAATAACAATGTAATGCGTTACCAACATGACATATTGTATATGACATGGTAGACATTTTTTTTTCAAGGGGCACCCCTTCTAGGATGTCTTCAAATCAGTCAAGGAACACATGTACCGAATTATATGCTTCTATCCAGCGCGTAACGATTTCTCAGCTTAGAGTCCCTACTACTCCTGGTAAATCTTAATTCGCATTAGACAAAAGAAAAAGTAAATCGGCATAGTAAATCAGGCTCTCAAAATTACTGACACCTCAACCCTGCCCATCTGAGCTGCACAGCATTGCAGTGATCAAGAAAGCCGAAGTCAACCTGATCACAGAGGACTCTCTCAGCCTCTCCATCACTCCTTCCAACTGCTTCCATCAGGTCGGCGCTACAATGTACCATTAGCACACAAAATACAGATACAAGAAATCCTTCATCCCCGCAGCTGTAGCCCTACTTAACACACATCTTCTCTTCTCTTGTTTGATGTCTGTGAGAATGACTGGAGCCAAAAGACACTTTTCTGTTTCATGTGTAACAGACAAAGATTAATTTAATTTTATGTTGCAGCTACTTTCTTCTTCAAGTTCATCAGAGGGCCCGCTCAACTTCTGGAGAAAAATGAAAAACTTTGGGTGCTCGAAAAAGGCACCACGCACTGATGATGGCATAAGAGCCGAACGTGTCTGCCTGTGGACATGGTGGCAATTTATAAATAAATAATGAGACTCAGCTTGTGAGCTACTTCCTTCTTACCAGCGTGATAACAAGCCAAGTAGTTGGAGTATTTGATGAAGGGGATACTCACGCTGACTCTGAAGTGTGAGGTGTAGAGCTCAGGGTGGTGTTCAAACTCCAGTGGGTCGTAGACTCCATCACTCTTCCTCATCAGGTGGTGGTGGCGGCTCAGAACTGTAGCGTAGACTTTTGTCATGTCTGGAAATCAAAACACACAACTCAGTTACACAACACACTTTGAGACAGTGTACTTTGTGATGTATTGCAAAAGTCCATCTGCACATATATCTTGACTTTACCTAATTATTTCATTCTATTTTCATTGTTATAAACAGTTTTCTTGCTGTGCATGTGTTGAAAGTAGCAAACGACAGCTTAAGATAGATTAATGCTTCGAACGCAGAGACTATGCGTCCGTCCGTCTTGTGTCTGTGTGAGTCCACGCCCCTCGCGCAGAGGCGTCATCGAGCGCCTCAAAAAAATTCGAACTATCTGTTGGACGGACGCGGGGGACGCAGACAAAAAGGCGCTATGATTGGTCGTCTCGCTACTTCCTTGTTCTTGCGGCAGCGCAATGCCAGTGGTTTGCGAGAGCAACGCTGATTCTGTTTAAAAACTATATTCATGCCCTGTGTGTAAATGTGTGGAAATACAAGCTAAGTAACAAACAATGCATCAGTTGAACACTCGTGGCACAATGCCTGCTGTTTTAATACTGTAGCCTGTTCCTCCACCGAATGTAAATACACATAGGCTCAACTGTTTAGATGCTTGCATTTTCTGCACGTGAAAACAGACTGGGTATGTCAAATTGCAAATGCCTTTGCAGTTTGTGTGAAAATACTTAGCTAACTGGGCTAGAAAGCAACATTGCTTAATAATGGCCGCAGTGTTTACAATGTAGTGAAGGTAATTCAGGCGATTTCAAATGTGGCTCGCGACGAGACCTCGCGCACAGATGCATGAATGCACAGTTGGTTCGTGGCCACTCCCAAGCGACTTTTGACGTGCGCAGTTGCTGAAGTCTAATCTGACCTTTACTCCACTGTAAGCATATTGACAAGGAAGACTTGTGCTGTTCTTATCATTGTAAACACACACCATGTGAAGTGCACATGGCACATAGTCCAATACCATTCCAATCAAAAAAGTCTCACCGCACACTCTGAACTTAAATGAAATGCAGTGATTTATTACTTCAATGCTTCAACTTCTGTACAGTCTTCGTATCCTGATGTAAGGTGTAAGCATATCTAAGCAGTGCATATGTTATAAGTAGGGGTGGGCATAGATTATTTTTTTTTAATCTAGATTAATCTCACTGTAATTATGAAATTAATCTAGATTAATCTAGATTAATCTATATCAAAATGGCTCATTCAGAATAGGCACACTAGCGAAATAATGACGAAAAAAACCTAGGGGGTTTCTTAAGATGGCGCATTAGACCAGAGCTCATCTCTTTTTTCCAAAATGCATCTTATCATCACAAAAATGGTTGATATTTGGTGATGAAAAAAAAATCACTGCAATATTTGAAAAGTGTTTCGAATATGTTAGGAAGCATTTACAGTCATAATATACTGACATTTCAAAATGAACAGTGCTATAAATTGTAGAGGCAAATACAGATAAAACTATCAAACATTTAGACTATAACAAAATGACCTCAACAATTCAGCATTTCTAATGGGCAGAGAGAGAGAGAGAGAGAGAGAGAGAGAGAGAGAGAGAGAGAGAATGAATCTGCCACTGACTGTTAAAAAGGGCAGCGGCTCCTTTAGAGAGGAGCTGCGCAGCAGGTACAGCAAAGTCAGAGCCAGGCTACTAGATTTCTAGAGCTAGTTCTAGACCCTAAAGCACTGGCCCACACCGATTTGGCCTAAACCTGACAGTTGTTCTCTGCGTTAGAATGCCAGCGGAGTTACAAATCCAAATGAATTCAGATTGCAAAAAAAAAGTCAAGCGCGACGACCGCGCGGTTGGCTATATCAAGCCAAGCGCATACAGTGTATTACCGTCTGACATGAGTCGCAAATGCGCGATCATAACGCAAACGGTCAGTGAGAGTAGGCTAAATATTGACAGTTTCAGTTTGACAATCTTCAAAATGTATATCACATGGAATGTTTTGTAATCATGGCACTTGCAAGATTTCTGGAACAGGACTGTTGTTTGTGTTCCATGCAATGCGTGAGGAAATGTAGGCTATGTCGGGCTGGTACACAATAATGTCTGCTTCACCTAAAAAAATAACGTCTCTCTAGTATACCACTTATGAAAAAGCACTAAAACAACACCCACCACGGCAGAGAGATTAATGTTTACAGCATGCAAACACTGTTCTATTTAGTAGGAATGCTGAGCAACAGGTGGAGAGGTGAAGCGACTGGAGGGCAGTCTGAAAGCGTCTGTCAATCGAACGCTATGGTGACGCGCATCTCCAAACCCCAAATCCATATTTTGAGAATAGATTAACGTGCGATATTTTCTTTGTCGCGCGATAAGAGTCTCACATTATCGCAGCACGTTAACGCCGATAACAGCCCACCAATATGTTAAAAGTCATTGAGTATGTTCTGAGTGTGTGGCAACACTTTTTTGATTGGAAACATAAAGACTTTCGGCCCTACCCTGGCCTAACGGTAGGGCACTCGTCTCCTATGCGGCCGACCAGGGTTCGATTCCCGGCCCGGGTCCTTTGCCAGCCCTTCCCCATCTCTCACTCTCCCCACTCGCTTCCTGTCACCATCTTCACGGAACTATCGCAAATAAAGTTTTGGAAAAAAGGAAATATAAAGACTTTCATTTGATCCAGGTGGCAATAGAGTTTCTACTGTACCTCCCGTTATTGAGACCTCCTGTAGCTCGTGGGGCTCCACGAATTCACATGGGAGTTCATTGATGATCTCCTGGGCACCCTGCAGTAAGACATACAATATAATCTTATATGGAGTGCAATGTTGCATAATGACCCACGCTCAGTGCTCAGATGCTGCAACTGGCCCTGAGGCAACATGAAGTCAGAGGCAAATTGATGCCATCATTTCCACATAATAAAACAATTTTTTTTTTTTTTTTTAAACAAATGGTTGAATGTCATTTAAGGCAAAACAGGACTTTTTAACCTATGGCCCGGGCGCTGGCCCCACTATAATTTTTTAATGTTAAGCAGTTTCACATGAAATATGACATGCTTTGTACAGCAATCTTAGAAATTACTTTTGGAATACAATTAAGCTATATTTTCAGGGGACCTAGTGAAGGTGGGGCCTGTTGTGAAGGTGGCCGCCTTCAATATAGGCCTAAAGTGCAGTGTTCATGGTACAGCCCTTGGAAATTTGAAGTGGTCCCTCAAATGAAAACCATTTCCCACCCCTGACATAAAACATATGGACTTTGAATTACACAAGACAAACTTCAACGCAAATGTATTTTGTTACCTTGGAGACATTACCAGTTCCGGTGAAAACGAACGTCAGTGGTCCGATGGACTTGGGCATCAGGCCAAGAGAGATCTCGTACCCACAATCCCTCACTGCTTGGATGGCCTGGCTGACGTTCCTGTAGTTGTGGGCCATCCCAATGTGCTGGGGGGAAAGACATATACAGACGGCAATAAATCACATATCACAGAAAAATATCTATAAAAACGCCAGCTTGAAAGTGATGGACAGCATGAACACAGTGAAAAAATTAAATAATTTGCGTCCTCGATTGAAAACATGTCAATGAGGAGTTTTACGCAAATATCTACAAATGTCCAACTTCCAACTTCTACTATTAAAAAGCACTGCTTGACTCCCAATGACATAATTAGTTGGTTTTGTCTTTCAGAGAGCTTTGTAACCTTGTAAAAGCAGATTCCATGCACCGTCTGTGAGAACCAGGCTAGGGTTGAGAGCATAGAAAACAAAACAAAAACATCCCCAGTCCCAGTGCAAAAAAAGACATCAAGAGCTCTTACCATGAATGGTGTGTGATGGCCCAGGGCAAGGAATCTCAGTCCAAGGCCATGCAGAATATTTATCATACCTGCCAAAACAGAGCAGTCAAAACTGAGATAATTCAGAATATCTGTCCACATACGTCAGGCAAACACTAAAATGCTTCTCTGTAAACGGAAAGAGTCTCCTCACATCTGGGCCTATGACAAAGTGTGGCACACTGTGCTTTTGACATGGCAATATTTGTATCCTTTGTTTAACACACACACACACACACACACACACACACACACACACACAGAGACACACACACACACACACACACACACACACACACACACACACACACACAGAGACACACACAGACACACACACACACACACACACTTTGACCTAGTCAGAGGTGGTGGGATTCGACCTGGCAATTTTTGACAGAGGCACTGTAGTGAACTTCATGCCCTGTGCTTTGTCTGCATGCCATTCCTGCCAGGAACTTTTCAACTTAACTTGTACAATGTGTACAACTTTTTGAAGTGAAAATGGTCTTGTCGCTGCTCATTGGGCACGCCATGAAACGATTTCCACAAAAGATGAACACTACATACCCGCTACACCAGCCCACTGGCCGAAGGCAACAATTCGGAAGCCGTTGGAGTCCACCATCTTTTCATAGTCAATCAGACGCACTTCCTGAAAATGGCACAAGAAACAACAGTCCAGACATGAAATACACCCTATCCTATATTTTGTCATGTAATCCAGAATCAGTGGCCTTCGTTAAGTCCCTTACAATTGCTTGTAATACCCAGTAACTGTTCACATGTACAAAGGTATACAGATTTATTTTTATGGAAGACATTACCACTTTATCCAGATGTATTCACAAACAATAGATAATAGCTTTTGTGCAATAAAAATAAATAAATCATTATTTCATCATCATTTCCTGGAAATCTTAAAGCACTCCTAAACATTTCTTGTTTTCAGTCACACAGCAGGTTGGGAGTCGCTTTGTGACTCAGAGAAATGGGAGCTACTACTGTACGCAAATTGTACCATGAAGATTTGAATTTGTTTCGGCTAACATCAAATGTTCACTAACCAATCAGTCTCTCTATCTTTCCACAATAGGCATCTCCCTCAGCAGCAGCATCGTATGCTTATCGACCAATCACGGCATGTAGAGCTGGGAATTCCCACTCCTTTTACTAGGTAGTCGTAGTAATTTGTGCCAAGTTCCTCTGTGTCACAGAGCTTCCAAAGTACGTGGGCAGCATCATCTACAGCTCAGCTCACCTTTTTGAGGAGGTCGTCGAGCAGGCCCATGTTGGCCTCCTGTGCCTTGATGGTGTGAGAGAAGAAGGCGTAGGTCTTATGGGGGTAGACCTTCTCCTCTGGAGGTCTCTTCACCCCGATGATGAGGGACGCCTCTGAGATGTCCTCCTGGATGACAGCTCCAGCTTTCTCATAGTACTACAAGACAACAGAGCAGATCAGATAGAGCGGTTTTCAAACCACCGCTGCCAACCACCCACAAAACTCATGATAGAAAACAGCACAGTCCAACCACAATAACATTTTCATGCAAGCATCTGTGAAATGTTTTAAAGCACACCTAAATAGTATATTATAGATGATTAAACCGTAACTTTCTTCTATTAGCCTCCGAAATGTCCTCCTGGATGACAGCCCCAGCTTTCTCATAGTACCACAAGACAACAGATCAGCGGTTTTCAACCTTATTAACAAAGGCCCCTGTAACTGCATCATACCACCAACGGCCAAACCAACCCTGCCAACTACCCACCCAACTCAAGATGGAAAACAGCACAGAACCACAATAATGTTTTCATGCATGCTTACTGTGAAGTCTATTATATGCTATTTATGTGTTCTTTAAAACATGATAAAACCATATCTTTCTTCTATTAGTCCAACATTTAAAACCATTTGAAAGTGAGCGTTTGAGAGCTCCTATTCAAAAACACTAAATTAGATGATACAATCACTCAGTCGTTTACAATATTTGTGCTAATTGACAGTAATATTGAAATGTGATGAAATGAGGTATCAATCCCAGAAACAAAACTTAAAAACAACAACCAGCTCTGAAACGATCAGCTAATCTGATCATTTATATCAGATACTCCATCAAGTCACTTAGAAATACCGTCAGTGTTTTTTTCCCCTTTCCCTAACCTCGGAATGAAGACTCTACTGATGGAAATTTCATGTCTGAAATGTGACCATTACGCATTTGTGACCAGTAATCTGATAACAGTTCGAAGTAGGCCCATGGCTATATAAAGGAAGGATGAATCACCGCACACTGGTATTCTTTGCTGGTAGTTTATTTGGTGAACAACGCGTTTGAACCTGATGAAGCAACAGCGAAACGCATTGTTCACCAAATAAACTACCAGCAAAGAATACCAGTGTGCGGTGATTCATTCTTCCTTTACTTGCATTACTTTTACTGCACATCACCAGCACCTGGACAGTGGTTGTGCACAGGGACGTTACTTTTAGGCCCATAGCTATATTGAATTAACCATAACCATTAACTATAGATGGTTAATTCAATATACCCATGGGCCTACTTCGACCCGTTTTCAGGTGACTGGTCACAAATGTGTAATGGTCACGTTTCAGACATGAAACTTCCATCAGTGGCGTAGATTCTGAGTGCAGATCCTAAGCTTTGCAATGAACCTTAACACATGGAAATCTGGCACTAGCTGAAGATTTTAGCCTTTTGAGTTCTTTTCTTAAAATACAAAACTGAGAAAACATCTCTGAAAGTTGGGCTTGCCCATAGAAGATATACAGTTATCCCATTTAAACAGAAATGCTTTTAGCCAATGTATGCTTTGCTTTTAACTTTGATTTAGCCAGATTTTCACCAAGAGATGTGGACGAGTCATACAAAATCACACTACCACACAATGGAATGTCAACAGATTTGATCCCTTCAGCTATTCTCTCAAAATGTACGCTACGGGTAAATGAGTAGGCCACACCTATTCCTTGGAATTAGCACTACAGCTGCATAACAGGAAGTACTTCTGGACTTCTGATGAATACAACTAAAGGTGCATACACCAGGTACAGATGAGAGGCCAAACCATATTGGTCACATGCATTCACAAAAACAAGCTCTTCACTCAGGTAGACAAGCAATACAGAAATCAACCGGGTTGTCAGAGCAAAACCCAATACATGTCTTCCAATGCAGTGCTGGTGTGTGCGTGTGCGTGTGTGTGTATGTGTGTGTATGTGTGTATGTGTGTGTGTCCTTAGTTCAACTCACCCTCTCGTGGATGGCCCGTCTGTTGGAGGGTTGCACCAGAACCTTGTGGCCTGCGGCAGTGATCTCCTTCACGTGTTTTGGCGCGAGGGGTGCCCGTCGTTCCCATACGTTGATGTCTTCTCTCCGAATTGCCATCACACTTTTGTGGTGGCTGAAGCGTTTCTGGCTGCAAAAACAGCCCCTCAAGCTGCGAGCCTGAGGTCTCGTGAGTCGCAACATGGTATTCCAAGTCTATGGCAAAGTTTACATCAACAGTCGCCTACAATCCACCGCGAGCACCTGTCAACTGGCAAGAGACTACCATGTAACAGACAGACAGTAAATAATCACACCATGATGATTGCAGTCAAACAAGCAAAAATGGTCATTCAATCAAACACATGAAGCCAACTCAAGAGCTGCCCAATAAGAGGATTCAAGAGCATGTATTGCAGTGCCCTTTTTTTCACCAGCAGCCAAAATGGCTTGTAGATGTTAATCTTACAAGCCAAACACACACACTAACTAATGGGTCAAAGAAGTGTCTAGTAAGTTGGTCCTTTCTACCAGCCAAACAGAAATTTCACCAGCATTTTGGCCAGTTTGGCTGGTGTTAATATAGAGCCCTGATGTATTGTCTAATGTAGCTACTGCTACTGGACCTCCACGGATTATGGAGAAACATTCCCAGCATTCCTAATTGCATTCCTGACAGTTGTCACGTATGAATTTGGCAACAACGAGACAGAAAAACAAACCACAGTGAGGGTAACTGGATGAGTAATCACACGAACACACACCATCATAACAGATAGCGTGCAATAAGAAAGAAAGCCATACTACACACATAATGCAAGATGACAACAAAGGCATAACTATGATGATGACACAATGGTCATGAAAAAATAATTTCTAAGCAATAGGCCTACAATAACGCTGTCGAACAAGCTGAGTAGTACAGCATGGAGACTCAACCTTGAAGCCATGAAATAATCCTCCTCATCATAGTTCATCACACTATCTTGATGACTACAAAGTACGACGCTACAGCGCGTAAATATGAAAAAACGTTCTTATGGTATGTGCAATGGCAGATGCATTTCCACACATGAAAAGCTTTCCTGGAGGTGCAGTTGGGCAACCGAACATCTCCGTCTGAGAAACTGAGCACGCGGCACAGGAGGCACTTTGCTGACTTGAAAAGGAACTAGTTTCAACAGGTGGTTGCACCCTCAAGTGTGTAGCTATCCAACCTTGCAGAGAATAGGATACTTTTCTTACCTTTTTCACGCGGTGATTGTGCCTGTCCTCGGTCACCTTGCTAACGTTAGCCTGGTGTGTGAGTTGTGAGCTGTGTGTGAGTGTGTGAATGAATGTTATTAGCCAGCAGCACCTCTAGAAGTTCCCTAACATGCCTGGATCAGCAGCTCGTGTTTCGCCGCGACAGTTCTAAAGAAGTAAGGTTCCGCAGCCTTGTGCAATCAGACTAACCTCGCCCTATGTAGTAGAAAGTTACCACGAGCTTGTACAAGTTAAGGTTATTGCGTAAGAAGTGTAGTTTTAGAAACTGGCATTGTCTTTACCCCGAATGTCTTCGGCGGTCCCACACTGGTGCGGAGTGGAGAATCGGCTTCTTGTCCTTGACGTAGGTGTCGCAAAATTATGACGGCTTGTGAGACGGTGCATGCCCAGTGGGGTCCTGAGGAGGCACAGTGCGCTTACATCAGTCAAAGCGCGTTGGCTAATGCACTAAAACTACTGTACTTTGATATAAATAAAAGCATAAAAAACACATTGCATGCTAGACGACTACGAGCCAGTTTTCACAAGTTGAGGATGGCCCAGTCTAATGCACCATTTGCTTCTTCAAAATATTTTTGTGTTATGATTTAAGTGGCCTTACAGGCTACAAGATTTTAATAGGCCTAACATAGGGCCTAAAAAATAATAATGTTATATTTCAACCTTATGTATAAATAAAGTGCTAAAATCGAAGTAGGCTACACACCTACTTTCAGTCAAGGTCAAAGCTATAGCCTATCAAAGTGATGGCTAGGTCACCTGCAGGATGGATTATGACTCCATGGGCCCGTGGGCCAGACAACAAGAACCCCCCCCCCCCCAATCTTAAAGGGACACTGTGTGAGATTTTTAGTTGTTTATTTCCAGAATTCATACTATCCATTCAGTAATGTTACCCTTTTCATGAATACTTACCACCATCATAAAATTCTAAGTATTCATTATGACTGAAAAAATTGCACTTTTCTTACATGAAAAGGGGGATCTTCCCCATGGTCCGCCATTTTGAATGTCCAGAAATAGCCATTTTTAGCTACAAAAATGACTGTGCTTGGGCCGCCATACTAGAAAATATTAGTTTATTACTTAGTAAACTTTCATGAAAAGATCAAATGTGGCAATAGGCAGCCCAGTTTCAATGAGCTGCATATTTGCAGTACCTTTTTTGACCATTTCCTGCACAGTGTCCCTTTAAAATCAAAATAAAAAACTTTAATTAAAAAAAAAGACACCCCCCCCCTCCCCCCCGTATTTGCGGGAACTCAGAAAGTACAGTATGTGCATTGCTCTTGACCTGACTGGTAGCAACGCTGAAGCTGTTGCGTCACTAGGAGGGCACGGCCTGGCTAGTGAAAGTGGGCCTTTACGGAGCACTTAAAATGAAATGGAAGAGTAAAAAAAGCTTCCTAACCTGTTGACTTATGTCATGCAAACACAGCAAAATATTAATGTCTATTGAACTTCAAAACACATACAAGCTACAAAAATATTCAATATCCTACAATCATTTCCTCCATCCTGTGCCCTCATGCCAAGGTGTCGCCCCTCCTCCCTCGGAAGGAAGGAAGGAATGAAGGAAGGAAGGAAGGAAGGAAGGAAGGAAGGAAGAAGGAATTGTTTGTGGATAGAAGAGGAATCGAGCACTACCACACCCACAGGCCCCATTCTATGGCATCCTCCACCCTTGTCCTACACCTTTTTGTGGTTTGAGAAATCCTCGTTGATGTCAGTCTGACCCCGAGGCACATGCTCAGAGGAAGTACTGGAGGAGGGATATTGATATGTACTTACAAATGACAACGGGCTGGAAGCCAATTTAGTGGCATGAAATAATCATAGTAGCCTACTAGTGCTCATTCCACACAGTATCCTGCCCTAGTGAATATGGCATGCATGGGCAGAAGTACTGTACGTCTGTCTAGTAGTTTATTTCATAATTTGAATAAAGATTCTTAATTTTATTATTTTAGCAGGCCTTTTTATTATTTGGTTGTGTGCACTTGTGTTGTGAGCTTGCAAAAGAAATATTTAAACAATAGTATGATTTATATATGCTGCTACTTCATGTCTGCTTTGTTGTTGCTGTGTAAATATGAAATCTGTCAAGGGTAAAAAATAGCAAACAAACAGCAGGCTTATTCAGACTCTGACATCGTCTTTATTGCCATGCAGCACGAGATATGCTCTTTAATTCGCATGAGATATGCTCTTTAATTCGCATGAGATATGCTCTTTAATTCGCATGAGATATGCTCTTTAATTTTCTCTGTAATTTGTGAGTCGCTTTGGATAAAAAGTGTCAGCTAAGTGAGTGTAATGTCCTAATGTAATTCACCATTACTCACTGCAACACTTCCCACAGCATCAGACAACTTTAATTTAATTCTGCTGAAACGTCCCTGACTCTGTTAGATTTCAAGGTAGAATATGATACCTCCAAGCATTCAAATGTTTGAACTAGTCAAAATCACTGTCTTGAAATATTGGAGGTTTAATTATTTATGTTTAAAAAAACTGTGAAAGCACATCACTGGTGTTTCACTTCAGTAGTGGTGATTATTATCCTGTTACATTTGTAATTCACATCACATTTAACAGTAGCCTATAAGTGAAGGTCGCAGGTTGTTGTTCTTTCAGTGGAAGTGTGTGCAGCATTCTCATCATGGACAGAACTGAAAAGGCACAATAGGCTCAAGGTCTTAGCTTGCCTCTTGTCTGCTTGGAGAGTTAGAGCACTCAAGTGGCTATGCTGCTGCCACTGTGTGTGTGTGTGTGTGTGTGTGTGTGTGTGTGTGTGTGTGTGTGTGTGTGTGTGTGTGTGTGTGTGTGTGTGTGTGTGTGTGTGTGTGTGTGTGTGTGTGTGTGTGTGTGTGTGTGTGTGTTTAACCATTGCTGTGACTTTAACGGTTTGGGTGTTGGAGACGGTGTTGGGTTTGAATACTGGGACAGGTGACTCCTTTGTCCCCTCTTGTCGTCTTCCCTGCACCTATGGGAGGCTGTGTCAGGGTGAATGGGGTATGTCAAATGGTGTGAGTAGTTGCATCATCTGACATGGAAAAAAATCATTCAAACTTAACAGACCTTTTGATGGAAACCTATCAAAGTTTGTGATCTGGATGTTGAGATTTATAAACTCAAACTTTTCAAAAGTGAATAGGCCTACTTATTCTTAACAGGAATTTTGAATTTGAAATGTTTTAATAGGCCTATTTGACGTGCAACTAAGCTATGAACACCAGACCGGAAAATACACCTCCTGAACAAAGAAGTTGATTAGTATATTATTCACCTAGTCTATTATTCACACTGCTTAAATTTGTAGTGATACAGAATATTACCCATGCAAAATTAAAATTAATCCTGGAATGGGACTGACATTTTTCATTAAATTAGGCCTAATTGTGTCATCTCTCTGATGGAAGTCCAGTAACACACTCACGCCTGCCCCCTAGTGGAAATGTATGGACAGTTTGCACCTTGTGTGTTCAGGTATCTGCTAACTTTTCAAGTAATCAAAATTTGCCCGGTGAATGCCAACACAGCGAAAGGCAGAGATGTCCTATTCCTAGATGCACCCAACAATGCCATAGGCCCCAACGCGGCAACAAGTGCGTCATGACCTCCTGAGCGCCAACGGAGAGGAGCAAAGACCAAGAAGGGCTGGGGAGGAGAGGCAGAGATATACCAGCACCATGTGAGTGACAAGACTGACTTAACTATGTAATATTAAAAAATGATGTTTGTATAAAATAGGCCTACATCTTGTCAGGCTACTAGCCTAAGTCAACACCAGCATTATGTAGCCTACCCCTAAAAGTTGTATTAGTGGTTGTAATACCTTGATATTTTGCACATTTGTGTTTTGCACATTATTTGGGTGTAAGTATTACGTTGATCAATGGTTATAATGACCCTCTCCCAAAATTACATTGTTTTCTTTTAGCTGATGAGTTTGGAGCATAAATCAGACATGGAGAAGGAAGTGGCGAAGAAAAGGCATGAGGCCAGAATTAAAGAATTAAGAATAGAGGTGGAAGCAAAATTTCTGGCAGCTGTTAGAAAACTTGAACAAGAGAGAGCATTAGCTCAGAGACGGGAGGCAGAACTGCACAAACTTCTTGAACTGGAGCAACAAGGGGTTCAAGGGGTTCTGAGACACGCCAATGGCCCACCAACCTGGACCTGGGACCTGATGTGGCGAAATTTAAAGCGCCAACTTAGAGATGGAGCAGAGGGTAGATGGCGCATGAGACAGAGATGGCTTTGCAGAGGGAAAATGAGGAGAGGGCAGAGATGGCCCATGAGACAGAGATGGCTTTGCAGAGGGAAAATGAGGAGAGGGCAGAGATGGAGAGAGTTTGTGAGAGGAAGCTTGAGGCAGCGCACCAAAGGAACTGGAGCTGATGAAGAAGATGTCGACAATGGAAAAAGAAATAAAGAAACTGAGAGAAAAGCTAGTGGAGGAGAAAACACAAGAGGAAGAGCTGACAGACAGCAGCCTCAATGCAGTGTTGAAACAGAAGGAGAGCCTAGAGGTAAGAAGAACAGATTTTTCAGCCGTTAGACGAGAACCGGCAGCAAGTTCATGAAACAGAAGAAACAAAAGGTGGCAAAGATGGAGAAAGAAGCAGATTGTGATGCAGATGCCAATGAAATACAGGATCCAGTGGTGAGAAGGAAAGGCCCGAAAAAAGGACCAGACAGCAAAAAGGTCTGGAAATGAAGTTGGAAGAGGACATTCCACCAGACATGAGCAATCAAGATGAGGATGAGAGTATGGCAGGGGAGGAGCGTGCAGCACCTGCTAGTAGCATGAGGTCGAAAATGAAAATGAAGTTGGAAGAAGAGATTCCACCAGACATGAGCAGTCAAGATGAGGATGAGAGTATGGCAGGGGAGGAGCGTGCAGCACCTGCCAGGAGTCTGAGGTCGGAAATGGAAATGAAGTTGGAAGAAGAGACTCCAGCAGACATGAGCAATCAAGATGAGGATGAGAGTATGGCAGGGGAGGAGCGTGCAGCGCCTGCTAGTAGCCTGAAGTGGGTGGGCTGGATGAAAAAGAAGGCCAAAGAATGGGAGACCAAGAGGGCAGAGTGGGAAGATAAGGAAGAAGCTGAGCGGCAGCAAAGACAGCTGAAGGACCAGGAGAAAAGGAAGAAATTGAAAGACATGGAGAACAAGTACCATCGACAATACCAGAAAATGTTTACAACTTCACAATGAACATCATGGACTCAATCCCCTGCCTCTTAACACTCTGGTTCTCTCTCTCTCTCTCTCTCTCTCTCTCTCTCTCTCTCTCTCTCTCTCTCTCTCTCTCTCTCTCTCTCTCTCTCTCTCTCTCTCTCTCTGGGTCTTTCTCAAAGCCTAGGCCAGTGTCCTTCCAAGTGTATCAGCCTAATTAGTCACGCCCAGTGATTGGATACTTTTTGGTGAACTCTACAGAATATCCAATCACTGGGTGTGACTAATAAAGGGTATCCAATCACTGGGCGTGACTAATTAGGCTGATACACTTGGAAGGACACTGGCCTAGGCTTTGAGAAAGACCCTCTGACTGTCTGTGTCTCTCTTGTTCTCTCTGCCTGGTAATGACCACTAATTACTTTCACTCACCTGCCACTCTGCTCTCTGCTCTCTATGATTGTCCCCACTTGTCTCTGCTCATTCCATCTCGTTTACCACCAAACTGTATGGCATATCACTCTTGATTCCCGTCTGTTTTCCTGCATCTGATTCTGATCCTGAACCTAAACCTGAACCTGCACCTGAGCCTGAACCCAAACCTGAACCTGCACCTGCGCCTGAACCCAAACCCGAACCTGGACCTGCACCTGTGTTTGAACCCAAACCTGAACCTGCACCTGTGTCTAAAACTGGACCTGGTCCTGCCCCTGAACCCAAACCTGAACTCAATCCTGCTCTGCTTGACTCCCCGTGATTGACCTGTATCTGTCGGACTCTCTGCTCTCCAGCCCCGGTGACCTGACCAGCCTTCAGTCTTTCCGAATCCGATTATGCCTACTCCTATCTGTGCCTCTGCCTGCTCGTCTCGTATGGTGTGCCCCCAGAACTCTGGACCCACAGCGAGTGACCCCTCTCTGCCACCATCACTGATTCTTCTGCCAGCTGACACACACACACACACACACACACACACACACACACACACACACACACACACACACACACACACACACACACACACACACACACACACACACACACACACACACACACACACACAGACCTGGACCCCGATGCGGTCGTTCTGGGTCGGACCCCATCTGATCTCTCTGACCCACCTGACACCGGCCCACCTGCAGCTGTCTTCGACCCTGAACATGGTGTTGGCCTTGAGCTCACGCCCATGGCTTGTACAGCCTCACTGCGAGGCCCTGCCCATCTGTGAAGACAGCACCACCTTTGGTCTGCCTGGTGCTACTCCTGGCTTTCTGGTGGTCACCCCAGATGCGCCCGTGGCCACCGCCCCAGATGCACCCGTGACCGCCGCCCCCAGATGGACATTACTGCTGCAAAGCCAGCCCCCGACCTGCATCATCTGGGCAAACCTCAGTCTCAGCTGGATTATCCCGAAACCGCACCTCCTGCCCTGGCTGATGTCACTCCTCCCGCTGGTCACAGCCCTGCCTGCCCCGAGGTCGGTGTCACCCTACAAGGCCTGGCTGGCAACGCCCCCGATCCCATTGGCTCCGCACCGTTCCATGTTGACTCCGCCCCCGATGTCTGCTCCGATGTTGGCTCTCTCCCGTGCCTTACGGGCCCCGCTCCCTTTCCATGCTGATCCCGCCCATGATCCTGCTGGCTCTGCCCCCTGTCTCACTAGCTCCTGGTCTTGATGGCTCCACTATTGGTAAGGACAGCATTGGTCAACCTACCTGACCCAGACCCGGAGCCCAACGTGCTGCCTGACCCAGACCCTGAGCCCACCACAGCGCCTGATGCGGTGCCTGACACGGCACCCGACGCGATGGCCAACCGGGAGCCTGACGCGTCACTCGACCCAGAGCCTGACGCGTCACCCGACCCAGAGCCTGACGCGTCACCCAACCTGGTGCCCGATACGGGTCAAACCTCAGTCTCAGCTGGCTAATCCCGAAACCGCACCTCCTGCCCTGGCTGGTGTCGCTCCTCCCGCTGGCCCCCTGTCTCACTAGCCCTGCCCCTGGTCTTGATGCCTCCACCCTTGGTAAGGACAGCATTGGTCAACCTGCCTGACCTAGAGTTGGAGCCAGTGAGTTACCCCACCTGACCCAGACCCGGAGCCTGACGCACCGCCTGAACCCGACCCAGAGCCTGCCACGGCACCCGATGCAG
Organism: Engraulis encrasicolus; assembly: GCF_034702125.1. Classification (NCBI taxonomy): domain Eukaryota; kingdom Metazoa; phylum Chordata; class Actinopteri; order Clupeiformes; family Engraulidae; genus Engraulis; species Engraulis encrasicolus. The sequence goes on from NC_085860.1 coordinate 25,990,483, forward strand.
TGTCTGAGTTGGTGCCTGACATCATGCCAGACGCAATGCCCGACACGGTGCCCAACCCCGAGCCCGAATCGGCCCCCTGCATGAGCTCAATCAGAGAATCTCTAAATGGAGAAATTTCACAGGTGGAACTTGCTCGCTATCACCAGCTAACTGCAGTACCACCACAGACAAGTGAAAAATGAAAAATGGGTTTCAATGGAGCTGCCTACAGAAATAAAAGAGTGACCCCTCTCTGCCACCATCACTGATTCTTCTGGCAGCTGGGAAACACACACACACACACACACACACACACACACACACACACACACACACACACACACACAGGGGCGTCGCCAGACCGATTTAACAGGGACACGTGCCTGGGCATTGATTTGCTGTGCCCCCATTGTGCCCCATTGATTTGCTGTATCTCTTGGTGCCCTACCTTGCCCCTGTATAGCTTTAGGTCAGCTGACGCCCCTGCACACACACGTTCATATTTCATGTGAAGTTACATGCATAACATCGGGGGCCGCAAACGGCCCTCGATACATAGGGTTCCCCACCCCTGTCACAAAGGTCTTGGCTGTGCAGCAATGTATTGGCCAAGCTCCCCATGTTTTACATTTTTCATACTATGTGAAATAGGCTTATTGGTTTTGTCAACACCGTCAGACACAAGTAAAAAAATATGTTTACTGTATTAAAGTGAAGAATTACTGTACATATTGTAAGCATATTCTTAAAACATGTCAAAAACATTTAAAACTCCAAAAATAACCTTCTTCTGTATTTTTTGTTACCTCCATCAGATGTATCCACTGTCAGGTTTTTTACGCTTCAAAAAAGCATTTCAGTCATCCGACCTTCTTCAGGTTAAGTTTTTTACACTTGCGTCAACCTCACTGGGATAATATTCTAAGCATATGTCCAACTACAGAGGTGTGCAAAAGCGCCCGTTTTTAACTGAAGCTATGGTACAATTAAACACACACACACACACACACACACACACACACACACACACACACACACACACACACACACACACACACACACACACACACACACACACACACACACACACACACACACTTAATTATGCCGTCCATTTAGGGAATCTGCATGTAATAAAGTCTTTGAATCTAAGGCCCAGAATAACTACTGCTTTGGACTTGTTATCCCTACATTATTGGTTTATTACAGAGTTAGGGCAGTGAAATTATTACGTCGGTAATGAAAATGTGAAGGACTGCTTACTCCCCCCCGTAAGTAGTGGTTTACCTATTTACCTGCTTTACCGGTGGTTTCATCAATTCCCCCCACACTATGCTAAGCAAATATTCCATTCAGTTGGGCTGTAAAGCTAATGGGAACAGATCTGGCCTGCTCAACCTCTGAGGTTTGTGGATACCAAACGTAGGCTCTGCTGCACCAGAGCCGTAGATAGAAAAGAGTTACTGCATTGCCATTGGGTCCTGCTGCACCAGAGCCATAGATAGAAAAGAGTTACTGCATTGCCATTGGGTCCTGCTGCACCAGAGCCATAGATAGAAAAGAGTTACTGCATTGCCATAGGGTGCTGCGGAACTTCTGCTGACAAACAGGGCGGCGAAACTGACCGTGGCATATATGGTCTGGCGAAAAACCAGGGCCCTGATCAGGGGGTCAAAAATCAGGAGGCCAGGGCATGGGCCCTAAACCTACACACACTCAAACTGCTCAAAGAATTGTAATATACATTTACAGTTGTATTATTATCATTATTATTATTATTATCATTATTATTAGCCTGTTATTATTATTATTATTATTATTGTCATTGTTTCTGTTGTTGTTATAGCCTAAGTAGTGCCATTTGGTGCTTCTTACAAAGGTAGAATAAAATTGATGTGAACAGGAAACATTTCTGTGGTTTTTTTTATAAAGTAGCTCTGTACGTAACTCAAATGAAGAAATACCTTGTTTGTAGTCCATCAGCTATACTGGTGTTGAATATTGTTTTTTGTATTCAGTTTTTAAAAAATTATCCACAGATTTACCATTACATAACCTTAAGAAGGCCATACAAGTAGGCTAAGTACATAAATGCAGTCCTTCAATTGTGAAACAAACAGTCATGGGTAAAAGGTTGCTGGTTCGACTCCCAATCCGCCAGGTTGGTGGGGGGAGTAATTAAACACTTGCCCATTCTCCTCTATGACTGACGTACCCTGAGCATGGTACTGTTCTGCCACACTGCACCATTGGGACGCCATTGGGGGCTGCCCCCTTGTACAGGTGAGGCATAAATGCAGTTTCATTGTGTGAAGTGAGCACTGTGGAGTGCTGTGTCACAATGACAATGGGAGTTGGAGTTTCCCAGGTGGGCTTTCACTTTCACTTCTAACTGCATACTGTAGCTGCTACACTAGGGTCATCCCTCTCGACCTTTAAGACAGTCAAGACTCTTTCTTTTCAAGAGTCCATCCCCTCCTCCATTATATAAGCGTTGGTTAACCCATGACCGTAATCACTTGGTTGGTTAACCCATGACCGTAATCACCATCAGCGTCTCTACTTCCTGCGCAAACTAAAGAAGGCAAGTGCTACACCCTCCATCATGACAACATTCTACAGAGGAACCATAGAGAGCGTCGTGTCCAACTGCATCACAGTGTGGGGAGGAAGCTGCACGGAGAAAAACAGGAAGACACTCCAGCGTGTTGTGAACACAGCGAAGAAGATCATTGGAGTACCACTCCCCTCCCTGCAGGACATTTACACCACACGCCTCGCCCGGAAAGCACTGATGATCATCAAAGACACAAGCCACCCTGCACACAAACTGTTCAGCCTCCTGCCCTCTGGAAAGAGGTACAGGCGCCTCCGTTCCCGTACCACCAGGCTGGCGAGCAGCACAATGCACCAAGCGATCAAGATGCTGAACACTCAACCCACTCTCCCTCCACTGTCAGCCTCTAGCCAGCAAGGCCACTGACAACCCCCCCCCCCCATCCCCCACCACCATATCTGCGACTGAACATTCCACCTGCACTACTATACTTGTGACTGAACTTTCAACCTGCACTAACTCAAAACATGCACACACACACACACACACACACACACACACACACACACACACACACACACACACACACACACACACACACACACACACACACACACACACACACACACGCACGCACACTGCACTTTCTGCACTAAACCCAAACATAAACACACTGACACACACTGACACACACACACACACACAGACACACGAACACACACACAGACGCACACCGCACCTTCTACCTGCACTAAACACACACACACACACACACACACACACACACACACACAACACACACACACACACACACACACACACACACACACACACACACACACACACACACACACACACACACACACACACACACACACACACACACTGCTGCTGGTGTACTTGACAGACCTTTTTAATATTTATTTTTCTTCAAAATGCTACTATTACCATGTCAGAACGCTATAAAGGACTTTTTTAGGAAAAGCACAAAAGCACAACAATACCTCTTAATGTATGTCCTCTACAAGTCTTCTGTTGTCCAGTCTTGCACTTTAAATGTCTGTATGAGCACTGTCTATGTCCATACTGTCTTAAGTCCATGTATAAGTACTGTCTATGTCAGACGTGGGCAAACTCAGGCCCGGGGGCCACATGCGGCCCGCTCGGCCATTTCATGCGGCCCGCTCGGCCATTTCATGCCGCCCTTAGAGATTGTGCAGAGAAAATGCAGACTCGCATGGTCACTCATTCTTCAATGCGCTACCTAAAACAAGGGTCTTGGAAACCTACATCTAGACACAATTAGCAGGAATGGCATAACTGACAATGGTGTAATTATGCTGCCGTACACCAATTCTTATTATTGGCACGGGCAAGTTGCCTACGACATCCGGCCCTTTGGTCAACTTTCTAAACCCAATGTGGCCCTTGAGCCAAAATAATTGCCCACCCCTGGTCTATGTCTATACTGTCTATGTCCTTACCTAGATTAGTCTATGTCTGTATGGGAAAGCAAGAAATGTAATTTCAAATTCTTTGTATGACCAGTGCATGTAAAGAAATTGACAATAAAACCTACTTGACTTGACTTGACTTGACACTTTACAGGACCATTTAGGCTACACTTGGTGCAATATGATTTCATTCTAAACAGCAGTCAGATGATTTTCGTTGCATCGTTGATATGAATAGGGTCCGGTTGAAACAAACATAATATATATAGGCCTACACAGTGTGTGCATATATATGTTTTAGATTAAGTCACTATTGTATCTCATAATATGTGTTGCATGTCTTGGTCAGGAACATGCAGCCTACAGTAATATCTGTGAGAACTCAGTCATCAAGAGGATATATATAGCTGGGGATGAACAAACATGTAAACCCATTAGCTATCAATTATTAAACACACCCATGACACATTTGATAATAAAGAATAATCTCTCTGAGAAAACAGTCCTGGAAATCTCTCCAAATATGAGCATTTCCTTAAACACAACAAGCAATCTTGTTTTTGTGACTTCGGAACATAGCCTACAATAGCATAGTGCTAATAGAAAAAAAAAACATCAAAAGCAAAGTCTTCAATTTACATGCTTTAATTTTGGCCACTGTATATTTGTTAGTATCATTAAATGGATGCACTTGTCTGTATTTTCTCCACCTGCAGTTAAAATGGGGCTCCACAGGAGGGGGGTATTTGCTCATAACCTGGCTGGCACGAGCGGTTGAGTCGTTTTAATTTTAACTCACACCACACGTTAAGTCATAATTGCATTATGGATACTAATATGCATGCAGGAGGTTAAATTAAATAATTTGTCTCTGCTAAGATATTTTGTAATTATCAGTTGGCTAGTTTATGGAAATAGTTATAGTTTATGAATCCTGGCTAAGGCCCATTACAAAACGCAGACAAAACCCACACAAAAATCACATATAGAAGCTTTTTTATTTTGTGATTTTTTTCTTGCAATTGGTGTTGCTATTTTATGCTTTTTTAAATCATTTGTTGTTAAATTGCAGTATGTATGTGTCACTGACACGTTTTTTTTTGTTTTACATCAACAAACTTGCATAATCATGACATTATTTGAAAAGAGTTTGGCAATGCCATGGAATGAAAACAATAAATAATATAAAGTCATAAAAATTGGGAGACAACACATTTGCCACAAAACAAATGATCTCTGTATAGCAACCGTTTCGAACTTCTCCAAATAATTACAGCATCACAGTTTTAAATAAATAGTTTGAGACCTTATAACATAGTATACCATCCTGAGAGGTCAGGATTTTTTTCAGGAGTTCCTCGTAAATGCTCATTTGTCCACCGTTGATTTCAGAAAAATGTTTGGCACACAGTCCTATTTTACACAGAGGAAAAGAGGCGCGCTTCTCACACAACCTTTCTTTAAGCATCTGTTCATGCGTAAAAGCGGGACCCCGGTTTCTCAGTCCCGGCGATTTTCTGTATTGATGTGCGGGAGCGCGCAAGGCGATTGGGGTCCGGGGGAGGCGTCATGTAGTTTTCTAATGTGCTTTTTCAGATCAAAGTTCCGGCAGAACCCTTTGCCGCAGGTGGGGCAGGTGAAGGGTTTCTTGTCGTTGTGCGTGTGCATATGGAACGTAAGGTTGTACACTTGGTGGAAAGCCTTGTTGCAAATATTACACTTGAACTGCTTCTCGCCACTGTGAGTCAGCTTGTGGTTCTTGTAGTTGCCTTAAAAAAAAAGAAGGGGAGTGTCATTTTTCACTGAAAAACTCAAATGCAAATTGCAACACGTGTTGTGGTAGGCTACATTAAATGACACCATGAACTTAGAAAAATGGAAAATCACGAGCAACAAAAAACGCTTGTTTGGTGTGACATTTGGGAAAATATAAAAAGGCCGTTAGCCTACTCACCTTTCTGATGAAAGCCCTTCCCACAGAATTCACAGATGAAAGGCTTGTAACCCGCGTGAATCCGGGCATGTGTGTTGAGAGTTGAACTTCGATTGAAGGCTTTCCCGCACTGGTTACACTTGTGAGGTTTTTCCTGCAATTTACAAAACAAAATAAAAACCCAGAACATTAGTTTTCAGTGTAACACTTTCCAAATAGGCTATCCAACAATTCAGAGGACTATCATGTAGAATAGAGAAAAATGTGCAACCCACAAAATACACAGTGTAATGGGTCCAATGGCAAAATAATGGTTATTATTGTTGTATTATTGCATATAGCATAATAATAATAATAATAGTAATAATAATAATAATAGGCAATAACAGACAATGACCCTAATCACCATCACCATCTCTATGTAGGCCTAATGCGTTTACATTAAATAAATTGGTGCTTTTAATGATTTTGGCAATTGACTTTTAGTGTAATACCTGAGTATGTATAATTTTATGGCGACAGAGAGTACTAGCTTGGCGAAATCCTTTGCCGCAGACCTTGCACACAAAAGGTCTGGCTCCTGTGTGCACTGGCATGTGACGCGTCAGGTTATAGTGGGCATTGAAAACCTGCAGGAAGAGAATGTAAATATTTTACGCAAGCTTTAAAACGATACATAATCGATCAAGTGTTGAGTGAATTAGGCTATTCAAAAGAGGGCCTACACATGACAAACAAAAAGTGGTTCAAGACAATGGAACATGTATTACCTTGCCACAGACTTCACATGTAAACACTTTTGGCTTGCTTTGTGGAGATCCGTTGAGTTTTGAGGAGGTTTTAAAAAGCTTCTCCGTCAATATCTGTGCGCTCTCTTTCATGTACTGCTGCAGCCGAGTTTGGGACAGGTCTTTGAAGGACACCCCGGACTGGTACCTGTCGCCGCCGTGGCCAACCTTGCTCTTCTCAGACGCAGCAGCTCTCTGGCGGCCTTGCAGTGGAGAGTTGAAAAAGTACGAGGCCATAGGGTGGATGTTCACTATGCCTGTCGGCGGCGGACACGAGTTCTCGCCGCAGTTCAGGTAGCATATCGCACCCATGGCGTGAAAGGATGCTTGGTTGACCACTCGCGGCCGGAAAAGTTTATACTGCCCCACCGTTGGGGTCACATCAGAATGGTCGTTTTTGTAGTTCAAACCGATGCTCACCAAGTCGTTGGAGTTGCACGAAGAGGCTTCAAAGTGGTTTGTATCCAGTCCGTTGAGGTGAAGTTTGTGGCCCGGCTCGTAGGCGAGTGGCACGAAGGGAATCATACAGTGCAGTGATGAAGGGTTCACGCTGAGCGCCTGCTTTGGGTCCGCGTTCCCCCCGGGCGCATGGAACACGTTGGGGAGTTGTATCGACTTTGGTTCCGGTGTCCTAGCCATAATCCTTTCGATTGAGAAGGCGAGCGGCTTGGCCGTGGTGATCATGTTTCCTCCCGCCGTTAAGCTTCCAGAAGCCGATGGCGAGCTGAATAATCCCGCTGAGTGATACAGCGCAGTGTTCATGACTCCTTCCACAACACCTATGTTTGTATGGCGCGATGCGCCGTTGCCGTTCGCGGATAGGACTGATTCCCCCCGTACTGACCCGCGAGAGAGGTCATCGTCGGCCGCCATCTGTCTGCTGGGCTGGAAGCGAAAGTTCTCCTCAGCCGCTCCGTCGCGCGCGCACCGGAGAGAGCGTGACAAGTGCAACTTATCAGCCTGGCACTCGATAAACGTTTTGGCGGTCAATAACGCAGTCTGCACCAAGACAATCGTTAGTTTCCAAGCGGGGTTGAGTAAAGTGGATTATTCTCCCACTTAGATCAATCAGCAGAGACAACTTTCCCACTGCTCTTGGTCCTCTGCAGCCGCTATAGGTGACTCGCTATTCACCCGCGTAGTGAAGGAGGTGCTTCTGAGATGCGGGCGTCTTGTTCAAATGGCAAGTTGTTTGGCAAATCTCAGGTCCCCTTGCGGCTTTGTGTGACATCATTTAAGTCGCTTAAAATGACAGGCGCTCAATTGGGTCAGCGGACGGTTGATGTTTGTCAACATTTGACTTGTCAGGATTCGACGACTTTATTTCTCGAGCGGTGTGGTGTGGTCTTTCTGTACAGGTTACAAACGTAGGGTTGTGTGGCAATGTTTTTTTCCTTTTGAAGAGGGGAATGATTGGTATTCAGCACTGACGTGGAAAATGCGAGGGTCTGTCAGTTATGTGGCAAAGCCCAATAACAAAACACGAGAAACAAGATTGTAAGCTTAGGCTATATCTTTATTTTACGCAGAGATATGCCAGATAAACCGGCATTTTCAAAATCAATTTAATATTTTTATAGGTTATTTTCCTCGTGAATTATTTTACAGGGATAATGTCACTTGTTTATCTAGGGCTAGCGAAGAACTGTTCATCTTGGCTCCTCTTGCCACGAGGGACAAGGCGCCGAAACTATTAAGACTGTTTGGTGTTTTTTTTTTTAATACGTGGGAAGCGATACCTTAATAAATTAACAACTTTCCCCTTTTTGTTAAACAAATCCGCGGGGGGATGTGGGGCTCTCTCTCTCTCTCTCTCTCTATCTATCTCTCTCTCCTCGCTCCGCAGATAGACAGATGAATCCTCAAGGACCCGAATGCTTCCAGAAGGCATCGCCTCTTCTCCGCGCGCAAAACGCCGTAAGTGTGTTGAGTGTGCGTGTTTGTCGGAGTAGAGATGACTTTGACAGTGATTTGATGTGTTGCATTGCATTCCGTCCCGAGAGTGGAATTTGTGCTGCGAAAAAAATGTTGGATGTTCAGACTCTTGAAAACATAAGATAGGCCTAGTGTGCGTCTTTTACATCGTTACTCTAAGTATGGCCAAATAAGGCAATCACAACAATCCTCTGACAATATATTGGGACTATATAGAACTAGCCTATGCAACACAGAAAAGCATGGGTTAATTAAATAATAGTAGTAGACTAATAGCATAGTTTTTTAATCAAATCTAAAAATACTTGTAGCCTAGTTAATAGCCTATGATTGTTATTATTATTATTATTATAATTATTATTATTATTATTATTATTATTATTATTATTATTATTATTATTATTTGTTTTATATTGTATTATATGCTCCATTCATAATAATACTAACACTAGCCTAATAATACTCTACTACTATATTACTACTAGCCTACTAATACTAGGCCTACTACTAATAATAATAATAGATCGAATAGATAACCACAACGATGCACCGTTAGGTTAATTGTAGCCTACATTGTGACGATAGTTAATGTGAATTATTATTATTATTATTATTATTATTATTATTATTGCTGATGTTGTTTTAATTGGCCATTAGTAGTAACAATTAGACCAGGGTATTTCTCAATGGCAATAAACATAGTCAGGCTAGGCTATTTGCCATTTCTACACATTACACCTAAATGTGAACCTTTCTTAAAACAATTATCAGTGGGCTATTCAATAAAATATATCATTTAATTCTAGCATTCTGACTGTCATGAATATTTTAAATCACACAGGTTTCATTCTGGAGAGCCTACAGCCTATTCTTATGAATGTGGGATAGGCCTATAGTCTACCTATTCATTGACATGTCTTGTAGACTTTTTAAAATTGTGCTACATTTGTTTTTCTTTGCAGTGCATTTCCCCTGGTAGCCTATTGAAAACGAATCATATTTTTTTTGGAACTTTACAGAATTGCTGTATTTTTAAGTTAAATGCGTAAAGTTGAAATAAACGGAACGTCCAGATGCTGATTTAAATAGCCTACCCCAGAACACCTGTGTAACATTGCGGTGATCCCAGATCTCGAGTACCCGGGATCCTTTTACATCGACCCCAAGTAGCCTGCCATGCGGCAATACATTTAGTATGCCTAATAAACAAACTATTTTCCTACCTATTACATTATTATTGACAAAAAAACAAACCAGCAGTTTTAAGTGGACTAATAGCCTATTTCTGTTATCAATAAATAAACAGGCAGAGAGAAAAGTGGACAGATAAAGAAGTGATTTGCGCTAATATTTAGTTTCTTAAACCCTACTGTAATAATCACCATCAGTGGGCAGGCAAGCGGAGGATCCATTTAGGCTAAAGACGGAAGAAAGCGTGTGGCGCAGACGGACAGATGGACGGTGGGCGGAGGTCGCCTGATGCTCATTTCTCCAGGCTCACATATTCCTCTTTTCAAATATGAACATTTGACAAACAACACATGATCAAGTCTGGAGCGAAGCGCCTCATTTGGCCATCCTCACGATCCAATTTGGTCCACGGCCCGGTCCGTGTTGAACCGGCTCACGATTTTGGTAGACCAAATGCGTAGCCTAATGCAAATCAGGAGAACGCTTTGTTTTCAGTTCTAAAGTTTACTAGGCCTATTGTCGGGAAGATGGAACAATGCACAATACAAGGGAACTGTTTTGTATTTTCTAACGCTTTCTAACAATCTTGTAAAAATATATTTTATCTTGTGCAAAAAAAGTCCATTTGTAAGTCGTTTTTCTCCCAAAGGAAGGGTGTGGCAAACATCATATTTAATTTTGAAATACACATAAGGAGAATTGCAGCTGAGAAAAAAACCCTTCAATTTAATAGTAAACTAATTATCTACGTAAATTATTAAGTAATTGCAGGCATTATGGCTTGTCTCATGAATGCTGAGATGCCTGTGCTCGTTTGGAATTGAGGAAAATGCCATAATTTCCTCATTCCAACCAGGAGAGAATAGAAATCAACCGTGGTCTATTAAGGGCTATTTATATACAACTAATTGTGATTAACTTGCACAACATCATTCACACACGCATGGAAATCCCCCACCTCTTAATTGCTAAATTGGCATTGCATGCACACCACCCCTTTTCACACACACCCTTCTTTCTCTCTCTCTCACACACACACACAGGTGGAGTGCCATTGTTGTGTACACACGCACATGCTCACAGACAGACACTCTCTCTCGCACCCTCTCTCTCTCTCACACACACACTCTCTCTCTCTCACACACACACACACACACACACAGTACCATTGTTATACACACACTCATGCACGCAGGCTCTCTCTCTCTCTCTCTCTCTCTCTCTCTCTCTCTCTCTCTCTCTCTCTCTCTCTCTCTCTCTCTCTCTCTCAAGAAGACCAAGGCTGCACATATCAAGTCAGGTCTAAAAGCACTTTAATATTAACACTTTGTAACACACCTGAATCAATACAGGTGGACCATGGACAATAGAAATATACTTTACAAAACCTCTTATTTGCACTTTACTATATCCACTTTTATACACACACAAACCTCATTGTGCAGACATCAAAACGGCAGAAACAAACACTGAATTTGATCGGTCAGTACAGACATGTCAACATTGAATTCCAACAGCAGAAATATTAAAATGTTTAAACGCCATCACCATGATATTACACTGAATACAATTCAAATGTTTTCTTTTTTCTTTTTAGTGCACGATAAGACAGTGTTTGTACTGTAGTGCAGCCTACAGACAAGTGGTTTTAAAATAAGGCATGGTTACAATGCTAACCATGTGCTCAGTGAGAAATGCAACGCTCGCTATCTTTCTCTCAATGTCACAGCCATGCAGTGGGAAGAGTGAGGCACCCACTAGCTTTAATGTCCTCACAAAGAGATACTTCAAACAGCACAACACATACAGTACAAGGGTATACTGTAAAAAGGCTAGCAAAGAACCAACTTTCATATTTAAAAAAAGAAAAAAAAGGTGTCTATGGGGTTTGAAAGCGAGGGCATGGGTTGGCTAAACGTTGGATTAACGTTAAAAAAATTGATATAAACATCCATGAAATCCATGTGGCATGTTGGTGTACTTTTCTTTTTTTTGTGAAGTCGGTTCTATGCAGTCCTTTCTTCCATTTACAGTGAAATGCTACCTTCTGCTTCTGGTCATTCCCTTTCTGAGCTGGAAAAGTTTAATGTATGATGAGCTTCTAATTGTCACAGCAGTTAAAAAAAAAATCCAAGCTGCAAAAAAGTTGGCTCTACGAATCACTTTTTTGTAGTGTTTCTGTCTGTGTCACTGATGTCCTGTCCTGTCCTGTCCTGTCCTGTGCTGTGCCGTGTGTGTGTGTGTGTGTGTGTGTGTGTGTGTGTGTGTGTGTGTGTGTGTGTGTGTGTGTGTGTGTGTGTGTGTGCGTGTGCGTGTGCGTGCGAGCGCCAGTGTGCAATGGAATCCCCTAATTTCTGGTGATGTATTACCCAACAGACAGGACAAAACTGTCTCAGTGAATTTACATGTAACTATTTATCCAAAGTACAGTATGTAGTGTTATGGAAATACGTTAGAAAACTTTTACATGTTCTCTTGGCATGGAAAATGGACATTCAGCTGTTAATAACCGTTGCCTTAAGGTTCATTGGCATCTACAGTGAGAACTATAAAGATAACTACAAATTTATCTTTGTGAAAATCGCTATGACTACATAGTGAATGGTGCCTTTCACATATCAACATAAAGGCAACTGCATGCTGAACGATATCTTTGGGATCATTTTCAGTTTCAGAGCAGTTTCTCTGAAGTATAAATAAATGTCAGCCAAACATAGGAATGTATAGACCACATACCTTAGGCTTGTGGATGTTCATGAGAAACAAACGCTACCGTTGTGAACAAAAACATCTTTATAGTTATTCTCGTCTTTATAGTTACCATAGTGAATGTGAACAACCCTTTACATGCGACTACACTGACTATTGTACTGTAATACAGTGATACAATACAGTACAATACAGTACAATCATGTTGTACCCATAAAGGTAGAAAAGAATGACGAGAGGTGGTACGGTCGTGACAGCACTGATAAACGGCAAGTGCAGCCTCCATCTTCTGGCCTAAGCCTGTGTGAACATGAAGTGACACATTAATCAAGGACTAGCTTTGAAATATCAAGCTAAATATCTACTTAAATAATTTGAGTCAATGAAATACATTTTAATATCTGTCCATATTAGTTAGGTAGATATTTAGTAGCACATTTTAACTATAGTCCTCATAAAGTGTGTTGATGGAAATGTTTGCATTATTAAGCCATTTTTTTTGACAGATATGAGCTCCTTCTCCATTCATTTACATTGATCAGGTCTACCTACAAATAATGGCTGGATTGGGGGGGGCACGGGGGGGGCACCTCTAGTCTTTTTTCTACCTCTATGGTTGTACCATATTGGATTCTACCACATTGGGCACCGAGCATCCTGTTCTGATAGTCTTGCATTACAGTATACCAATGACACAGGCAGGAGGGTTGGCAAGCTGGCTACTACAGCTGTGGGTCTTCATGTACAGCGAGACAGTGTTTCTTCACAGGATGGTGAGTGAGTGGGTCTTGTCACGATGAATGCCTATGGTCGCCCTCCTCATCTCGACCAAGACTTCTTCCCAAATTCTTCTCCATCGTGATGAAGGTCCCAAATCTTCATCGCAACAAAGTGCTCGACCGCTACTCTTCATTGTGATGAAGAAGAAGATGAACTCTAACCTTGCTCTTCTTCTTCAAACCCCATCTTCATCATCATAAAGGCTGCTACACTTTTTTGTCATGATGAAGAGACCGACACTCATGCCCTTCATCACAACGCAGGCTGCTTTTACCACTCCTCCTCTTCCTCTCTTCATGATGGCTGCCACCAGTTTTTTGTTATTTATCATGATGATAAGTCTCGATCACCCTCCTCTCTTTACCACACTGAACCCTCTGCTCCTCTTCCACACTGTGACAAAGACCCCCAGTCCTCCTCTTCTTCTTCCCACTTCTCTGAAACCCATACACTTCTCCTCTTCTTCCTCACCCTGACGAACCCCCCTCGCTACCCCCCCTCCAGCCAATGAAACCCTCCTCTTCCTCCCCCTGCTGATGAAGATCCTCCCCCCCATCGCTATCACTCCTCTTCCTCCCCCTCCAGCCAATGAAACCCTCCTCTTCCTCCTCCTCCAGCCAATGAAACCCTCCTCTTCCTCCTCCTGCTGATGAAGATGGCTATCCCTCCTCTTCATCACTGTCCCTCATGGAGATGCCCTGCAGTCCCTCGCTGGTCACCACGGAGAGCGTGGCTTCCTCCACCGTCAGCCGGTTGTAGACCGTCTCGTAGCTCTTGTTGTTCAGAGTGCCGTCCAGCACGCCCTGCAGCCGAAAGTCCCGGTACGACTTCTGTGGCGGAGAAGAGGAGAAGAGGAGAAGAGGAGATAAAGCGCATTATTTACTAGAAATGCACTCAGAGTGCAGACCTCCACCAAGGAAGCTGTTTGATAGAACATTTGTTAGAAACTGGAATGTTAGAAACTGGATCAAAATTGTCACGCAATTCAATTTGCCCTGTCACGCAATTCAATTTGCAGTCACTAGGGGCGTCTAAATGTCTAGGCTAGCAATGGTGAAGAATCTTTAGAAAAATTCTGACCGAAAACATAACCTTCTTAGCGAAGGTAAAAATGTGAAGAGAGAGAGACACAATTGTTATTGTTGCATTACCTCTCCTTTTATTCCTTCTTTCTTTCTTGGCATAAGCTGGTGCAAGTGAAGTGTATTTAAATTAAATGTTCATAAATCTTTTCTTGAATAGTGTGTGAGGATGCAATTCATGACATATGAACTTTTAAACCGTGAAATTCTCTCGTGCAGTTTGAGCAGGAGCTTAATATCCACGATTGAAAAATATCAATATCAAAAATGTATGCCCGCCTTAATATTAACAACAGTCACATTGAAATGTTACAAAGCTAAGACACATAATGTAGCTTTCTGTTCAAGTATTGTTATTCTAAAATATCACTTATTTTGTTCTAGACATAATTAGGACTTTTATTAGTATAATTGTACTACAACCGTGTATACATTTCATGGTCACCCTTTATGATCACACACTCTATGGTCTGTTTTACTGTGTGTGTGTGTGTGTGTGTGTGTGTGCGTGCGTGCGTGCGTGTGTGTTCACATGTTAACACTTACCTTAATTCTAATCTACACCTTCACCTAACAGATCAGTAATTCATTACAAACACATTTCAAAACAGGATTTTTAATTATATTTCTACTCCCTATGAAATAAAAAAGCTGGCTGCTTTGTTTTTAAATCTGTTACAGTGAATGTACAGGATGAAGTACAGAAGGTTATCTTTTAATTGTTCACTGCCAGCATTGTTTATCATGTACAAATGATATAGTATACCAAAGTTGTGTATAGGGTATATCGTTACCTTAACAATCTTGATGAGGGTCTTAAGCTGGTAGACATGTAGTTGCAGATCCAGCCTGTCTGTCAACCACACACACACCCCCTTCATGGAGGTGGAGTACCATTGCTGTGAAAAACACATAAAGAAACATACATGTCAATACTTAGTAAGATTACATGGGACAGTTCATTCCGAATCGACCCCATTTAATTCCGAAGAAAACTTAATTCCGCTTTAAAAACATCATGTAAACCGGAATTAAGTTTATTCGGAATTAAAAAAAAAAAATGGTGGACTTATGTGCGAATTCTTACATGGAAGTTTTTGCTTCATTTAAAGAGCCTAAGTGACTATAGATGTTGTGGCCACCATATATTGATGTAAAATGCACCACGAACTGATGTAGCAAAAAGTTACTCCACGACCCGAGTTCCATTACCGCTCGGGTCATTTGTCAATCCTTCCCCGTCTCTCTCTCCCCACTCATTTCCTGTCTCTCCTCCACTGTCCTGTCAAAATAAAAGACAAAAAAAAAAAACCTAAAAAAAGTTACTCCACATTATCATTTGACCACTCGATTTTCTAAGTTAGCCGGGTAAGATAACGTTAGCATTTTAAATGATCCAAACCATAGGGCCATGTGCCAATGTTTAACCCAGGCTGAGGTAAATATTTTGGGGCTCAAGATGACCAGCTGTCCCGGTAGTACACAGAGCTCCTGGAGCTTGGTTACCACGCCCCCATGCCATAATTTGGCTCGCCCAGCACATGCATCATCTGTCCAATCGAAATGCTTCGTTTTCCCAGATGTTTATTGTAATTAAATGAAAGTGCCTTGTAACCTCGACAGAAAATAACTTAAATTCCGAACTAATTAATTCAGAATTAATAATGTACGTAGCCATTCTCTTTCTCTCTCTCACATACACGTTTATGATGTCCTAAGGATATGGGCGGCAACCTGTGTTTCAGATGACACACACACACACACACACACACACACACACACACACACACACACACACACACACACACACACACACACACACAAACACACACACACACATACACACACACACGCAACACGCTGGTCAAAAGAATGAAGCTGGAATCCTCTATGATACAGGTGATACAATGTGTTTTAAGAGTGTGTAACTACTGTATGCGTATCATGCATTTGACTTTGTCACGAGACACAAGGACAATCTGTCTCGAGTCAACAACAGAATGACTGAGGCAACAGAGTTTTTGAATCTGTTGGTTTACACGTTTACACTGGTATTAATGGTTGCTGTTTGCTGTTCATGACAGTACTATTCTAGCTTTATATGCCAGACTGAAAAACCTCTTTATACAATATGTTGCTTCATGTTAGATGTACTAAACGTCCATGGCCAGTTGTGTGTATATCCACTGCATTATCTCATATGGATGTTTTATCTAGCTGTGTACAAGACACTGTGCTGAGTCCATAAAGTACAATGCTGGGGGGCAGAATCATCATCACACTGTTTGCCGAAACACACAAGTCATCACATTGTTTGTGCTTTGCTGTTGGGTGTTAAATGTTTAATGTTCATTTCAACGAGCTGTCACAGAATAAAGCAATGCAGATGTCACATATGGACATCATTCTGACAGCATTCTTGACGTTTCACCATCCTTTTTCTGAAATTTTCCTTCTTTTCCTTTTTTTAGTACAAGATGAAAATGAATAATTTGTTCTTAATTTATCCTCCACTTGTGAGGTACATTAACAATCGCCTCATTAGAGGGTGTGCATTTCGCACCATCTCTGACAGAAAATAATTAGAGCACCTGAGAGAGAGAATCGCGTTCCAACAAGTGTTAGCGCACGTTTCACACGTTAGCGCATTGCTGACAATCATCAGTGTGTCTCATGGGGTCATTAAGGTGGCCCCTACCATGCCTCTGCAGACGTGTGTGTGTGTGTGTGTGTGTGTGTGTGTGTGTGTGTGTGTGTGTGTGTGTGTGTGTGTGTGTGTGTGTGACAAAAAGATGGTCGAAACATACGATGGCAAAGCATGGTCTCCTGGGCCACATGGATAGCAATCTGCTTTTTTCCACTCTAACTCTTATTAGGAACTTTGTTGACGACGTCTCAGAGAGCATTAGTTTACTGCCTGGCTGGGATGATGTGGGGCACTTTACACATGCGTAGCTCTAAAACACTCTGGACGGAAATTCAAAGTATAGATGATGCCTGGATGATCACTTTGTTTTTGCTTAATGGGGTGTGCACAAAATGAAGATGTGCAAGGCATTGTTATTTTTCCTCGACAATCAACAGTACTGTGTTCGGTACTCAAAGTAGAGACCCTGTGCACAACCGCTGTCCAAGTGCTGGTGATGTGCAGTAAAACTTCAAGTAAAGGGGGCACAAATCGCCACACACTGGTCTTCTTTGCTGGTAGTTTATTTGGTTAACAACACGTTTCGCTGTTGCTTCATCAGGTTCAAGCAACAGCGAAATGCGCTGTTCACCAAATAAACTTCCATCAAAGAAGACCAGTGTGCAGTGATTCATCCTCCCTTTACTGTGTTCGGTCCTTGAAAGCTTTGGTATTTACACTGCAATACAACATACTGTATTTGTTCGAGTCGTTCACCACATCAGCAGATTCTTCTGAGTACCACAACTCCTCAGTCAGGTAGACAAAGTTCTCAACTGTCTCAATTGTGTCAAGTCAAGTAGAGGGCTGCTATGAAACACTGGATAATAGACTGTAGCTCTAGAATCCAGATTGCTGCAACGGTGCGTCATAGCAACAGACTATACTTCAAACAAAAAAGGTAGATATACAGTATGCCTGACACTGATGTAGATGCACAGCATTGAAACGTTATCATCAATCAGTTATCATCATGAAAAACACCCCATTACATGGTTTGAGTGCTCTGGTCATCCCTGGGTTTGGTTTTACAGAAGTAGCCCCGACTGATGTATATACATTTGTCCAATTTTACAGTGAGTTGCTTTCTGTTCCCATTTCTGGTACATATTGTACAGTACATAATAGATTCCGGAAAGAGGAAGTAGTATTTGTCCAGTTAAGGCTTTCTTTTCTAATCAGGTCAAGATTGTGGCTCCACACGACATGCTATGAGCAATGCTAGTGTTTTTTTCCAAATACAAGGAGTAAGTGCCCCTGCCGTGGCCTAATGGTAGGGCACTGGTTTACTATACGCTGACGACCCCGGTTTGATTCTTGCTTGGGTCATTTGCTGATCCTTCCCCATTTCCCTGTCCCCACGCATTTGCTGTACCTCCCTCACTATCCTATCATAAATAAAGGCACAAAAGACTTTTTAAATGTCTTTAAAAAATTACAAGAAGTAAGCTAAGACGTGGTAAGTGTGTGTGTCGATGGTGGGGAGTGGGCGGTGTGGTGGTGTTGTAACTGGACATCATATCTTCATGTCTTCATATTTACTTGAGGAACAGAGGCATAAGCAGTCAACTTCATCCAAAGTAGCAGCACAGACATGGCAGGATGCAGTCTAGATGCAGCCGACTCATTCCTCTCCTCTCCGGGCGGAGAAGCACAGTGGGGTCCAACACGTCACTTAATCAGAGTCTGAAGTGTTCTCTTGTCAGCGTCACGTTACCGCATTAAGGGCCCCAGAGGAGAGGGAGAGGGAGAGGGAGAGGGAGAGGGAGAGGGAGAGAGAGAGAGAGAGAGGTGGGGGGCTACTGACTGCACCTGAGGCTGCAGACCGTCATCATGAAAAGGCGTGTTATTTCACGCCAGTGCAGTCCGCTTGTCGGTGCAATGAATTTCCTTATTAAGTTGTGCAGGGCAACGTCGCTGGAAAAAAAGCAGTTTTGTTACATGACCAGGTTCACCCAACGTTTTCCCCGCTGTCATGGAGAATTTCGGTTGCAAAGAATGCTAATCTGTGCCCTGACCAAAATGAGTACAAGGAAACATGGAAGAGTGTGGTGCACACACACGATAGACCAGGGGTGGGGAACCTATGTGTAATGTCCCCGTAAATAATGGCCTTCCAACAACTGCTGGTCCGAGTTCATGTAGTTTATTTATCTTCAAGTTCAATGTACATAGATCTGGTACCACCGTAAGGAATTGGTTGCATTTTACGGGTGCATTAGGCTCTGACTGCTCTTAGAATGTTGAAATCATAACAGCGGCAACAAACATAACAATAGAATTATAGAACCAAACAATAGAACAAAACAATTATAGAACCATTGACTACTGAGTTCTTTACACTCCCACCAAATTATAAGTTTTAAAGGGTGAGAGACAAACTTTAAAACATAATTTCAACAACAAAAATACAAAGATATAACAGTAACAATTTTTTTTTTTTTTTGGAAGCCTTTCTTTCTTTTGCTGGCTTCGTTGTGGTTTTTTTTTGTTTTTTTTTTTGGAAGCCTTTTTTTTCTGGCTTCGTTGTTTTCTTTTTCTTTTCCCTTTTTTTTTTTTGGAAGCCTTTTTCTCTCTTTTTGCTGGCTCCTTTTCTTTTTTCTTTTTTTTTGCAATGATCAAAGTGTTCGAGTTCTTCTTTCTTATCAGTGTGTGTGTGTTTGTAAGGGCAGCGATCCGCCTCACCCTTGTCGAATTGCAAGTCCAGTAGTACATTTCTGGGCTTGCTCTCTCCTGTGTGTGTGGTAGGCAACAGGCCATTGCAGTCAGTGTGCTGTGTATTGTCAGGTGCATGCCCGTGAGTGTGGCGTCGTCTGAGAAGAAGTGACGCGGCTGAGCTTTAGCTAGGTCAGCTCGCCATCTCTCCCACCGTGGCTTCTCCCACCGTCTTGCTGGTTGATGTTTTGGTGCAACTTTGACAGTGGAGGAATCATTCTTGATGTTCCAGTGCATTCCTAGCGGTCTCTCCAATGCTCCACCATTGACTGCGAGATTCTTGGCCCTGGTGTTTGTGGCAAGTTCAGTTGCGGGAATGCTTTGCAGATCAGCGTGGTTGTCAGATACAAGTTTGCGCAGATCTTCTTTCGCACTCAGCTCACGAACCTCTCCTGTGAGACAAATGGCCCTGTCCTCACTGTCGACACTGGCCACCCCATCGTTCACATAGTCTCTGGTGACGAAGTGTGATCCCAGTGGATGCGAAGCTGGCGCTATCTTGGAAGCTGCTCTTAGTTGTTGTAGCTTTTCTGACGCTTCTTTATACTTCTTCTGTGCCAATCTAATCTTTTCTCTCTGTAGTTGTAACACCAGTTTGTATTCGTCGTCCGATAAGTCCTGTTCCAATAGTGCGTTGAATTTTTCTTGTTCTTTCCTTTCATCCTCTATTTTCTCCCTTCGTTTCTGTTCTTCCACCAGTCTCTCATTTAAGCTTTTCAGTAAATCCTTTGTTACACTTTCACAAGCTCCTGCTTTCCATTTTACTACATTGTTTATGTCGTCTGTTTTCGTTTTCATTTCATCAAACATGTTCAGAATATCAATTTTTCCTTTCTCTAGTTCTTCTGAGAGAGCTACCATGTGTTTTTCAGTCATCTCATACTTAAGTTCTTGTTTGGTAGAACGCGCTGACACCTTCCACTGTTCAAAAAGACTACACAGTTTCGTTTCTCTTTTGTTTTGTTCTTCTTTACAGTATAGCATTTCTTCAGTAGGAATGTGTTCACGTTCAGAGCGTCTAACTGAGATTAGGCCTACTACATCATCATCCTTTGGCATTTCAGCAATTTCAGCAACTTGCCTGATAGCCTTTTCCGTGTCCATCTTGCGTTTTTTGAGATTTTGATCTCCCTTTTCTGTCTGTGCGAGATGACACTTGTCCGATGTGATGTTGTTTTCCTCAATCTCCGGTGACCATTACACTTGCGTCGACCCTGGTGTTCGCCGTTTCTTTGCTCTGCGACTTTGTTGCGATCATCCAGTCGGGCAGGTGTGGATCAATTCCTTACTGTAATGTCCCCGTAAATAATGGCCTTCCAACAACTGCTGGTCCGAGTTCATGTAGTTTATTTATCTTCAAGTTCAATGTACATAGATCTGGTACCACCGTAAGGAATTGGTTGCATTTTACGGGTGCATTAGGCTCTGACTGCTCTTAGAATGTTGAAATCATAACAGCGGCAACAAACATAACAATAGAATTATAGAACCAAACAATAGAACAAAACAATTATAGAACCATTGACTACTGGGTTCTTTACACTATGTCTTGAGGGCCGTTTACGGCCCTTGAGGACATCTTAGTCGGCTCCCGATATAATTTTAAAGTTATGCAGCTATGCACATGAAATATCTAAAGTGCAGGGGGGAAATCCTGGTTTGTGTTCATAGCACGGCACTAGGAGGACTTTTACGGCCCTTGAGGGGAATCTGAAGTGGCCCTTCGAATGAAAAAGGTTCCCCACCCCTGCGATAGACGGTTCAAATCGGCGTTGTGCTTTACGCATTGTCATGACGACATGCTGGAGTGCTGGACATGCTGGAGTGCTGGACATACTGGAGTCGAGCCTCTGCCCCCCCGCTGGCTGAACCTCATCAGACGCCTAATCAGACCCATTTCCATTCATCGCACTGCATAGATAGGCAGCCTGGCCGGTCTTTCTGCGGTCTACTGTCTGTCTGCAACGACACGCGTTAGCACCCTTATTTCCTCAAATCACACTGCCCCCATTACAAATGCTCATACGTGAACGCACACACACACGCGCGCAAGCACGCACGCACACAAACACAGAAACATGGAAATGTTCAAACAAATGGAGACAAATAAATGTTTCTGGAAACACATACACATACAGTATAAACACACACTGACAGACACAGACACACACACACACACACACAGTAAACAATAAGGTTCACACATCCAACACGCAGAGCCGCAAGAAACAGTAGAAGCGTGTCACAGAGATACCATTAGCCTTTGCAGACATTTGTGCCGAGACAAAGGTGTGAACATACAAACAAACAACAACACTGTCACAGCAAAACACACACACACACACACACACAAACACACTCACGCACACGCACACACACAGACACACACATATACAAAAACACACACATACTCTCTCTCTCACACACATATACTACATAGAGACACACATACAAACAGCAACACCACACACACACACACACACACACACACACACACACACACACACACACACACACACACACACACACACACACACACACACACACACACACACACAGAGAGCATGGGCGGCGCATGACTGTGTGTGCTTGTGGAGCATTAGCTCTCCGCGGCAGCTCATCTCGCATCCTGGCTGAAGGTCCAACAAATCAACAGGAACGCTGCAAACACAATATCACTCCAATCTGGACATCTACTACACCATTTCCACACCAATCTACCACACACAGCTGCCGAGATGGCTCGGAGGGTAGTGTAGTGTAGCGTGGTGTGTGTGTGTGTGTGTGTGTGTGTGTGTGTGTGTGTGTGTGTGTGTGTGTGTGTGTGTGTGTGTGTGTGTGTGTGTGCACCTGTGGCTGTGTTTTCCTGTTTGAATTGATTTCTTGATGTTCGTAATCATGCGGTTGTTGCAGTCGAATGTGTTTGTTTGCACACTATCTAAATAAGTAGATGGTCTTGATACAAATGTAAAAAAAAAATGTCTACGTCTATCAGTGATTGTCAGACAAATCTGGCATTAGGACTTCGGGGTTTCTGGTAAAGTAAACTCTCTAAGCCAAGGGCTCTCCACAAAAAAGCACTTGGCTTTCCTGGTGCAAAAACACTCCAGGCTCCTGTCCTGACCCTGTGACCCCCCCCCCCATCTTAACTGGACTGACACAAAAGACAAGAGAGGGGCCAGGGCCTGAGGACCCAACATTTAAGCCTCATTCGATGCCTCCCCAGCCCAAAACCTGCACACACATACACTCTCTCTCTCTCTCTCTCTCTCTCTCTCTCTCTCTCTCTCTCTCTCTCTCTCTCTCTCTCTCTCTCTCTCTCTCTCTCTCTCTCTCTCTCTCTCCCCTTAGCTATCACATGTTGACAGCTATCTCACCAGCATATTCATGACAAGATCGTATTTGTCAAAGGGCAGTATACAATGAAAATAAACCAGCCACATTTACATACAAAATATAAATGTGGTTTAAAGAACCACTTAGTAGATTTGTCAAGCTTCAGGTCATTTCCCCAGACATTTAAGTTAGACATTTAAGAGGTTCAACAACTTTGAATAGGGTGACAGGCACTTCTGATGTCACTATTCTGCTTGCTACACGCTAGAACTGCACTTATAGGACGTGCAAACTCTGTCATTATTGGCCTTCGTGACACACAACGCCGCTTGCAACATGTACTGTAGGGCTGGGCAACCAAAGATGACAACTACACTGTGTTGCTTTCAAGCAGACAAACGATTAGCTTAGATCTGAAGGTTATTAAAAAAATGGCAAACTGCTGGTGGCACTGTGCTGACTCTTTGCAATACAAGTGTAGTAGACTTTTGTCAGGACTGCTCAGACAGAAATCAGTTGCAGATGGGAGTCATATTCTTTTCATGACTTGCAGGTGCGCTGGGCTACACTACGGCAAATTGTCGAATTCAAAAGAGCAGTAATGTAAGCAATAATACTGAAAGTGAAGGCTGTGATGGGTGAACTTGAAAGCGTAACAAAAACACAATTTCTCAGATGCTGAATAAAGCCATGACTCGGCAGCATCTCTCGTCCTCCATGAAGCCAACACTGCTGCACCTCACAAATTGTTCAACATTTTTTTTAACAGGCTCATGTCACCTAAATAAAAATCTTTGGTTCTCAAAACATGTCGAACATTTTAATGGCTGGTGGTGAAAGGTGTTCGAACTGACAAACACATCTCACTGAGAATGATACCAGAAAAAAAAACTTTTTTTAACATTTCAAATGAAGGTATGCAATACACACTTGCAAAAATAGACATTTGCAAATTGTATCATTCAAGGCACTGATTCAGTATTTGCACTTGGAAATAAATAACATTCTTGCTACATGGTCGACGTTTGTGCTGTTCTTTGCCAACTTGACACCAAACGTAAGCCTCTTTAGTAGACATTAGAGAGGGCTGACAAGGTCCCGGCGAGGGCCTGCGTGTGTGTGAGAAAGGGAAAGAACGGATTATATTTCTCTGAAGGTGTGTCTGCCTGAGGGAGCATACAAGTGTGCACTCACACAGACACGCACACACACACACACACACACACACACACACACACACACACACACACACACACACACACACACACACACACACAGACTTAAACATCAACAAGCATACAGACACACAAACACACACACACACACACACACACACACACACACACACACACACACACACACACACACACACACACACACACACACACACACACACACACACACACACACACACACACACACACAATAAAAGTAAGTTCTGTTATAGCCCACAGGGACACTGTCTAGTAGCACTGATGAAGCTACCAATGTGCCACACACACACACGGGTAGATGACAGTTAGGCAGAAAAAAACGATTTTTTTTACAAACATTGTTTATGAGGGAAAAAAGTATGTCTACATAGTGCAGCAATTAATCTTTCAAAAAATCCAAGTGGTCACAATGTTGGTCTATTAATTGATTATTTATTTACGTTGATAAAGCAATTTGCTGAAAATATGTCCTTTGGTGTGACATTAAGAAATAAATATATTAAGTAATGTAGAAATGGCTTGATGTTTTATGAACATTGTTACAGTCTTCATATTTATTGAATTTTTTTAAAGTCTTAATTTAATGAGAAATAAGCATTTAAGGATTTTTTTTCCCATTCAAGGTGAGCTTATTAGAAACCTTCGAGGAAATATAGGGATATCTTTCTTTTTAAATGTTCAAAATTGTCCGAATTTATGCTAACATTTCAGGGATGATAATTTGTTCTTCCCTAATGCAATATTCAGTGTATATCAAATTTATTGTTAAGCTCAAACAAATATTTGAGCGTTTTAAAAATGTCACACCGTAGGACATTCATGTCACACTAAAGGACAGAAATGCAAAAAAGAGCCAGAAACCAATGTATCAACATGATTATTTTGTCTTTTGATCATAATGTAATGTTGTAGTCAATATTGACCTACACTTTATGCTTATAAGTCTTTAAGTCATAGATTATCAGCCTATCGTAACACTTAATGACAGCCATGCGGTCATTAAATTTAACCTGCAGAGCTCATAAGACTCATACTGAAGTGTGACGTTGGCATGACCATCACACCTCACCCTCTTTGTAGGTATGCTATGACTGTCACGCCATTGAACCTGTAGTGTGTAGTAGCCAGTGCCTGTTTGGTATCTCAAGCTGGACAGCACATTTATGCTATATTGATCTCTCCACAGCATACCTTATTCATCTATAATTCTTTATACTCTCTCTCTCAACTTTCCTTCACTGTTACCGTTGTATTTTATGGTTTCAAAGCTCCATTAATGACATTTTATATCCTTTGACAGTATCTTGAATCAACAGCAAATATTCATCAACAATGCATCAAAGTATAAATTCCAATGGCCAATAAATTAATAAGTAATTTGAATACACAATATGTATCAAGTCAAACAACAAAAAAACAAAAAATGTACAACCAGTTGTTTTAAAAGCTATTTCTCAGATATCTAGTCCTTTGGTGTGACCTATTTGTCCTTTGGTGTGATACTTCAAAGTGTCACACCATAGGACTTTTACCATCACACCATAGGACTTTTGAGCTTTTGAGTTAATTTAAAGCCATGTCGTTGCCAACTGAAATACAATTTCACCTTTAGTAAGATGCATTTTCATACATCTACATAAGAAAATAGTACAAATATACACTGTTGTCAAAATGTATTTTATGGCTGTCACACCAAAGGACTACAAAACTAATACATCTTGTCGTAGCAAAACATAATTGATTGATTGAAGAACTCTGAGAGAAAAACCTAAAATCCACCCTTGCCATTGGCTTCTTAAGGGTCTAAAGTCACAATTTATGTACCGCTGGAGCTTCAACAATAGGTAATTATCCACAGAATTAACCAAAAATATGATGTCACACCACAGGACATTGTTTTCTGCAACAAAGTTTCATAAGTGCATACGGTCTCAGAAAAACAGGGAAAAAATTAAGCATTGCCACTTGCTAAAATAGACACCTTGAAAAATATGCCAGGGTTGTTTAGACAAATGACTGAGCTATGACTATTTATTAAAAAATGTTTTAATATGGAGAACCAGGCTTGCCTCAGTCACACCATAGGACAAATGTGACATTTAACTCAAAATTAAGTATGCTTATTTAAGCTCTGGATTTATTACACATTACTTTTTCACAACAACGACATTAGTTTAATCATTTAAAGCTTTGACAATTTTGAAAGCATGAATTTACTTCATTTTAAGAGCCTGCGACAGCAAAATTCACAAGTCACGTCATCTACCCACACTCAAGCATACATTTGCAACACTATCTCCAACACCCAAACCGTTAAAGTCACAGCAATGGTTAAACACACACACACACACACACACACACACACACACACACACACACACACACACACACACACACACACACACACACACACACACACACACTAGCAGTAATAAATCCACCACTGTGCCCCATCGATCAGTAGGACAGCATGGACGAAGCAGCGTGGTGTTCATTACAAAAGAGCAGTTCCCTCTCCGCCGGGATGCCCACACTCATTTCAGACACCACTCCTCCTGCATGCCTGCCTAAACAAGGGGACCCTTCATATCTTAGTAGCCTTTTGGAGAGCGCACACATCCAGATAAAACAGGTGCCGGACTTAAACACGATGAAGCAAGAATAGAAAGAAGGTCCGCACACTGTTGCTGCTCCCAGCTTATTAAACACGACCTGACGAAGACCAGACTGTTCGAAACGTTGTGTTTAATAAACTGGGAGCAGCAACAGTGTGCGGACCTTCTGACCTTTCACATCTTATAATGGTAAAGATAGTCCAAATAGATAAATATATTTCAACACATTTTAAAGCCCACAATAATAAGAATAGTCCAACAAAAAATAAGACTTTAAGACAAACATACTATTTAAATACACGTGCACTATTGCTGTTTAAGCCCCATTTGAACAACACATTTCAAAACAGTTTCATAGATTGTTCCTCATGGGAGCTTGCTGTAATAAAAAAAAATATGTCTAATGAAATTTTGCAATATTTCAGACTTTGTGAGATCGAGCTGGGAGTTGCAGTTTGATGAAGGACTGAGAATCTGAAACGTCATGCCATTAAACTTTGTTTTGGATCATTCAACAGTGTTGTAGCCTTGCGCACCATCCTACGAACTGTACTTCCGCCAAGAGACTTGGCTCCGCACTACATCTGGTAACTGTTTTCTGTGGAGCGATGTTGAGCGATAGGATTTGGTCAGTGTTCTGACAAACGGTCTTACATTGTAATTTTATCCTACGGTAGGATGTTCTGTCAGACATGTCTGTTAAACGGTCCTACATCGCCAAAGATAGACATCAGACATGTTTGTTCAACAAAAATGTCCTTCCCGCTTCCTGCAATTGTGTCAGATCAAACAACCTCCAGACCATGAATACAAAATGAAATGGTAGGCTAACAGTGTTGTGGACCTTTACCCTTTCCTTCAGATCGAGCTGGGAGGCCAGCTTTTGCCAAGTGTGGTTTTCTGTCCAGAGACAGTGGAAGCCGCCTTCACTTATTCATGACTTATCTACTGTAAGCATCGGCTAACTTGTTAGGGTGGTAAATTAACTGAAAAATTTACATTAGTATTCATTTAATGTTAATGACTCACCAGCAATGTATGAAGTACACAATGTGATTTATATTCCCAATGTAGGCTCCTATAGATAGAACTGTTCTTTTGGATAGGTGTTGTCTTTTTCATTGCATACTGTATACAGTCTAGTTCCCTGACTCATTTAAACAAATGAATTCATCCTTGTTATAACTCAGGGTTCTAGAGTGACGCATATATACACCGACTACTACACACAACAGAATGGAATGGTCCTTGACGAGACAA
>NC_085860.1:26023716-26031216 GCF_034702125.1 Engraulis encrasicolus
ACACACACACACACACACACACACGAGCAGCAGAGGAGCAAAAGGGGGACAGAGGGACACAATACAAATGCTCCCTAATTACACACTGCCAGCTTCCTGCCCACGCCCACACTACACCACTCACTTACCTGGCCCAGGTGCACAGGGGTGTGTGTGTGTGTGTGTGTGTGTGTGTGTGTGTGTGTGTGTGTGTGTGTGTGTGTGTGTGTGTGTGTGTGTGTGTGTGACAGTGTGTGTGTGTGTTTGCGTGTGTGCATCAGTGCATCTGTGTTTGAGAAAGTGTGTGAGAAAAGGTGTGTGTGTGTGTGTGTGTGTGTGTGTGTGTGTGTGTGTGTGTGTGTGTGTGTGTGTGTGTGTGTGTGTGTGTGTCTATGTGTGTGTGTGTGTGTGTCTATGTGTGTGTGTGTGTGTGTGTCTATGTGTGTGTGTGTGTGTGTCTATGTGTGTGTACTCGTGTGTGTGTGTGTGTGTGTGTGTGTGTGTGTGTGTGTGTGTGTGTGTGTGTGTGTGTGTATGTGTGTGTGCATACGTAAGTGCATCTGTGTTTGAGAAAGTGTGTGAAAAAAGTTGTGTGTGTGTGTGTGATATTTTTTGTGCTTTCCACAATCAGAGCAGCCTTGTGTGTGTGTGCGTGTGTGTGTGTGTGTGTGTGTGTCTCTGTGTGTGTGTGTGTGTCTATGTGTGTGTGTGTGTGTGTGTGTGTGTGTGTGTGTGTGTGTGTGTGTGTGTGTGTGTGTGTGTGTGTGTGTGTGCGTGCGTGCGTGCGTGTGTGCGTGTGTGTACATGCTTGTGCATCTGTGTTTGAGAAAGTGTGTGAGAAAAAGTGTGTGCGTGTGAGTGCGTGTGCATCTGTGTTTGAGAAAGTCTGTGGGAAAGAGTGCCAGAAAACACAGTGAGAAAATGTGTGGTGCAACGCTTACATCTCTGTGTACGCATGAAGGCTGTTTGTGTCTGTGTATATGTGACTGTGTGTGTGTATTGTGTATAGGGCTGTCCCTAATGATTATTTTTCTCCCGATTAGTCTTATCAACTATTTTTTTCGAATAGTCGTGATTATTTTAAAAAAAATTTGGAAGGGGAAAAACTGTGATATGCCACTTAACTTTGACCTGAAAAAAAAAATTCTAAAAAAGGGGACATTTTATAAATTAGTCACAGACTAAAAAATACATGAGGGGTGCAAAATTCCTCCCCTTAAAANGGCTGAACAACATATTACACATGTATGTCTATATTAGCATTCATTATTTCTATATGCAGCCCGATGTCTCCTCTGCTGTGTCAATTAAAACTGTCCCTTCTCTGACGGTTTTTTATATCGCTCCCAAACCCAAGTTAACTACTACAACTTGACTAGACTTGTGATCCCTGTCTTTCAAGCACTTGTGGTTTTCTCTATAGGATGCATTTACTCCAGGAGGAAAATGCTAAGGAAATCGTAATTCAAATCGTTTTTAACAAAAACGGAAATCGTTTAAAAAAAAAAAAAAAAAAAAAAAAAAAAAAAAAAAAAAAAAAAAATTTTTTTTTTTTTTTTTTTAGCGCAAATCACGCAATCGACGGTATGTTGAACACGCCGACTTATTTATGCAATCGACGTAATCGATTACGTCAAATAGTCGGGACAGCCCTAATTGTGTATGTGCGTGTGTTTGAGTTTGAGAGAGAGAAAGTGTGAGCCGGTATGTATGTATGTATGTATGTATGTATGCATGTATGTACGCCTGATTAGGATACAAATATTTGCCTTCAGCACATCACACTTTTGTGTGAAAATCTAAAAGTGCTAAAGTGTGTTTATGCTAAAGAGCAGTGTGAATGTGTGAGTGTGGGAGAATGTTTCTCTCAGCATCTCAGCACGCGTCCACGTGTATGTGGAGTATTTCGGGGCTGCGCTGTGTGCTTGGCATTAAAGAGTATGCAGTGTCACACTTTAAGCACGCCAACCCAGTGTGTGTGTGTGTGTGTGTGTGTGTGTGTGTGTGTGTGTGTGAGGGCGGCAGTGGCAACAGGAAGGGAAAGCTGCCAAGAGGATGGAGAGAAGAGAAGAGAAAAGAAGAGAAGAGAGAAGTGAAGAGAAGAGAAGAGAAGAGAAGGGGGTAATCGGAGGGCTGTGAATGGCAGGCGAAACAAAAGAGCAAGTTGGCTTAACCTCTCTCGTGACAAGAGCTCCAGAGAGTCTTAAGGGGGATTCATACTTGGCGTGACTGGCGCTAACCTCCTTCATACCTCACTCGCGACGATGGCGCGCGCTCAAAATGACGTCACACGCCACGGCGCAAGCAGCCGCGGCGCGAGCTCGTGCACCCCACATTTTTTGTAAAGTGGCATGCGCCACCAGCGACCATGCAGGTAGGCAGACAAAGCAGGAGTTGCGAAGAGCTACTGTAGGCTACTACAGAATGGACCCTGCATCATTTTGACGATAATAAAATGTCATTGAGAGTTATTTTATCTTCTCCCCTAAATGTTGTTCATTGAAACAATTGTTTACTTTGTTCAGAAGCACGTTGTGTTTGGCGATCTATTTATAAATTCTGCAGCCAGAACAATGCTCTCACATGGTCTTGGAATGATCTGGCAATGTAGGCTACAACAAAAATCTATGTTTCATTGTGGTAAGTCATAAGTCAGACGTTCAGTAGCCCTACAGCAGCCGTGTTTGGCTATCTATTTTAGATCTCTACAACCGCTGCAACTGATTCTGCCGGCGATTTCTGCAGTTTCTCTCATGAACAGCAGAGGGCACACTTCCGAAATGCAAGCAAAAGCCTGTAAATGGCGCTTTTGACTATGAATGGTCTGCCACATTTTAATGGCTCTCGCGCCAAATGCGCCAAAGTGCGCACGTTAAGTATGCAGAGCCCTTTGGCAGCGCAGCTACACTCACAGTCCACTCCAGTCTAGCTACCGCCCTGCCCTGCCCTGCCCCGCCACGCCCAGCTCTGCCCAGCCCAGATAGCTAGCCTAGCACGGCCTATTGGTGGATGTGAGTTGCTGCTGTCTGTCCTGACACACACACACACACGCACACACACATGCACACACACACACACACACGCAGTTGTACACATATACGTGTGTGCACCACGCACGTACACACACACGCAAACACGCATGCACGCATGCACGCACGCACACGCCCACGCCCACGCACACACACAAACACGACGGAGGTTGAAGTTCAGCAGCATTAAGAAGAGGAAACTCACCTTGGCGGAGAGAGAGGAGCGTGTTTACGCCAGTAAGAGCATCTTGCTAACAGCGAGGGGCATTTTAGGGTCAGGTTTCACGTCTATACATTCCCTGAGTACCAACACGCATTTAGCAAAAAGGATGTGTGGAGAGAGGTTTCATTCACGCCAATTTGATCCCCATCACCTGGCAATTTTGTGTGCGCATATCAACATTGGGCGGAAAATGGATGCAGAGGTCTTTTCTTTCGTCAGGCCAATTTACTGTTCAGGTCACAAGTCTTGCTTGAAATATGAAAAAATGGGATGCTAGGAGATGTTGCAGTGCTGGTTTTCCCACTTTGCAGAAAATATATTATAGAGTCCAACACCAACAATTCTGAGCACACGGCACACATATTGTACATGTCCTGCCTGATCAAAGAAACACTTCTTAACACAATACTTTGAATGAATGTTCAGGCAGACCACATGACCTCTGCACAGTATGGCGCATCAAGATCCCACTCTTCTCCTTCAGTACAGTTCCTTTACACAACCACAACTTCCTTTCAAATTTCTAGCAAATTCAATTTATGTTAAAATGCTGCCACAGCAGGCATGGCATTTTGATGAAATGGGCGTTTTGAGCAAAATCAGTGTTTCGAGGCTATTTTTATAAAAACTAGTAAGGAAAGTAATTTGGAAGACTGCCCCAGTTGCCTTTCCACTTCTCCAGGACATCAAGCACCTAAATGGCTGAAGGGTGGATACATGGGTTGGAATGATGGCCAAAGGCTCAGCACATAGGGGCTAAACCTCGCTAAAGGAAGGCAAAAAACATGCACGAGAGATTTCAAAACTGGGGAAGCTCAAAGTTGTAAGTTCTTTATTTCGTCATTTGTGCACAAACATAGTAGTCCATGCACACTAGGCATGGTGCGGTTTACGTCGCAAACCGAAACCGTACGGTTTGCATGTCACGGAACTGGGTAGTGCGCAACTGCACGGTGCCCATGGTTTCAAAAAAAAAAAAAAAAAGAGAGTGACCATCTGCGGACGACGCAATTAAAATCCTACTACTTTTACAAGAATAAAACACAAAGACTACGTAGGACATTGAGTGTGGAAAGACTGATTTCTATCAGCCAACTGAAAGGCATAATGTAACAGCATGCACCAGCTGACTAGGCTACAGTAGCCTACAAGCAAGTGCAGGTCGGTCAGCAGCGTCTCCCTCTCCCCCCTCTCTCTCCACGTTAGCGCAAGTGACTGCCCCCAGCCTTTATTCTGACCAATTTAAATTAAATGAACACGAATTTACAAAAAATGGTAGATTAGCAGAACACAGTAGCCTAGTGTAGGCTATATCCACATGGCATTGAATGGGGATTCCGGACGGCAAAATGCGAGATAATTGAACATAGGCTATCCATCAGATTCACTGCGCTGTCCTTAACTGCAATCAACTGTAGGCCTAATTATATGTAGCCAGTTAAACTCTGATGAGAAGATTTTGTGCTGTTGCCTAGTTATATAACATTGATGTTTAAGACTAAAACCAAAATAAAATTTGACTGTTTTAACAGGCTCAGCTTCACAGGAGTTTTGTGAAACATTCTTGTGCATAGGCCTACACTTCTAAAAAAACAATCTTTTTAAATTATTTGTTACCTTAACTTTCACATTTTAGCATAACTTAACCCTATCACTTGTTCACTTAAAATTGAATTTGACTTCTGATTTTACTTCTACGTATTCTTCTCACGGCCGTTTCATGATAGGAAGCAACTGATTCATCCTAAGCCAAAGAAGGTGGATCTAACAAGAAGCGACACTCAGGTCTTTTATGGGAAACAGTCAATAGAGGGCGTTTTGAGTCAGTTTTGAGTCAAATCCGCCATTCTGGAGTGAACAGGTAGTCACGTACGCCACTCTGTTATGACCAGTAGCCATGGCAACGTTCTTTGGCCATAGGAAAGACCGCGGATCTAATGCTAAAGTTAGCACAATATGGCTAGCTACTTTGGCAACTTAGCCTTATACAGAGCCATACAGAGGGGAGAGTTATGCAATTGGAGGACCAGGAATGAAATGGCAGCTCCGCCTTTCAGCGAGATAAGGGTGTTCCTAAAGCGGCTGTCTTTCCATAGACTCAACATAGAACCACCACATTAACAGCCAAAAATAAGGACTAACGAACTATACTGCGGGGTAATCACCACAAATATGTAAACCAACAACTGTCTCGGTGGTGATAATCACAACAGTTTACCATCTGTGATGTTTATCTGAAGTTATTACTATGAACAGCAAGTCTTGTCATATCCCCTGCATTGCATTTGCTATGTGCTACGCCCACTGCTAGGAACTAACATTCGCAACGCTGAGCAGTACTGAGAAGCTAAAACAGCTAATTTTGCTAATGAGGAAGTCGGCCCTAGGGCACAGCGGAGATCGACTGACTCTGTTATCTATATGGCTCTGGCCTTATAGATACTCAAGTTCTGCACTGATTGTGCTGAAAAAACACATGAGATGGTATAAGCATTCATAACAGAAGAATGTAGTTTTACCGTATTACGTAGAAATCCTGTACACATTCCCAATGCATTCCAATATAATTTGTCCGATATTCATTCCAGAATGGCGGCCGTGGCCGAAAATCATGGGGCCGAATGTTGCAATGGACGTTGTATTGAGTGTCGCTTCTTGTTAGATCCACCTTCTTTGCCTAAGCGCAAAACTCGCAGAAAGCGGTATCAAAATAAAAGTCCAATTCGTTCTCAGTGTGTCATCAACCAAAATAGTCATACTGCACTGACCTAATGCTCCCATTGCCTACATGATTGTAGCTGTTTTATCTTTACACGTCAAATGTGTTATAGTATGTAATGTTTGAATATTTGTCAACTTAAAAGTTAGGACTTAGTTCTCCCTTTTTGTGAAAAAAATGGAAGCATGTTAAAATCATTGATATCTTTCCTCTTTCAGTAACTTCACCTTGTTAGGTTAAATGAAGTCAAATTCAACATACCCATGATAAGCTTACATTTTCATTCTAATTTTATATTATACAGTTCCAGTGCATAATACATTTTATTAAAAAGAAGAAAAAAAAAAAAGAAACAGAACCGTACAAAACCGAAAACCGTGATATGGACCGAATCATGACTTTTGTGAACCATACCACCCCTAATGCACACTGGAATTTTGGAAGGGTAGTGTCTCGGGACTTGGGAGTCCGTGGATATTGCAGCTCTCCTATAATTTGTCACTGACTGAATTCCCCGCCACATGCTGCGTGTGTTCTGGCTAATATGGTGGCGAGTGTGAGCCCTTTTGACTACTTTGATGGACTTTCGGAGCTCATAACATGCTTTCTTGTATTCCACCTGGTCTCTTGAAAGTGCAAAGGGAACTGGACCATTCTTGCAAATAAATCTTCTAACTAGTTTTGATCAAAATAATCTAAAAACACACTTCCCACTGAATTCACTAAAATTGCCCATTAACTGCCATTCAAAATGTCAAGTCTATTGCGGCACGCTTTAACATTGAGCAATTTTGCTTTTCGTTCCGTTCATACAAAGAAACCATACTGCAAAAGCAGAGTGGGATGTTTAAAAGTTAGTGGGATGTTTAAAAGTTTAAAAGAGTCAATTTTTGTTGATGTACACAACTAGCTCTGTGGGGTCGCCTAGAATTAAAATGGGGTCGCCTGGAATGTGGAGGTGTGAAAAAAGAATACTGATAAATATTACTCATTAATATAACATTACTATTCAATATTCTGTTTGAAAGACCTATACAATCTCAGACCGTCATGAATATCATAATAGGCTTAATAGCCTAAACCTTCAGTAGCTCCGTCATGTTTTAGTTTTAGACGTGAACAAAAATGTGTATGGGGTCGGCAGAAATGTGGGATGTCAAAATGGGGTCCCGTGCCAAAAAAGGTTGGGAATCACTGGCCTAGGACCAAGAAAAGGCCTGGACAGTTTTTCACAGCATCCTCTAAGAAAATTTAAAAACCCCAACCGCATCGGATACTGAGGATTGTCGCCTTGCAGAACATTTACAATGCATGTAAAATGAGATCAGACAGATGAACTTTAATATAATAAACGTATACATTTTTATCTATTTTATTTCCTTTTATTATTGCCAGTCTTTTTTATTTTAATCTACTCTGGCTACCGTTTTTTTTTTTATTTGTGAGCAAGTAATTTATCAACAAACAGCCCAATGCATGAGCAACATAAAAAAGAGAATCAGTCAACACCAGATGAGGGGCTGTGAGATGAGGCAAATGAATAGGGTATA
>NC_085860.1:26036216-26063716 GCF_034702125.1 Engraulis encrasicolus
AATTTGACTTAGTCAGAGAATTTATTCTCATTTTTGAACTTGAATGAACAATACCTTGCACCCAAACCCAAGAAGCCAACAAACAATCTGGATAAGAGCACGCCATATTCTACAAACTCTTTTTCAGATACACACACAAGCAGACACACAAACAGACACACACGCACACGCACGCACACACACACAAACAGACAGACACACACACACTCACGCACGCACGCACGCACGCACGCACGCACACGCACACACACACACACCTTTTGACGCAGGCCTCCACCATGTCACTGGCCATGAGCTTGAGCCGTTGCTCCAGGTGCTTGGCGAACTCGGGTTCGGGCCAGTGCAGGTCCATCACGAAGATCTGCAGCGCGTCCAGCTTCCAGAAGAGGTCCTCTGAGGTGGACGAGCCATTGCTGCAAATTCAGTTACATACAGGAACCATATCAGACTCAACACAACACAATGCAGTTTAGCGTAGCATAGCAATGCAACGTAGCACAACACGTAGTGCAAAATAAGCCTGGCACAGATGCAACACAACCCGATGCAACACAACAGAACGTGGTATCACAGCATTGCACAACACAACACAACGCGACAATGCGACACAAAACAAACACAAAGACACAATGCAACACATAGAAACTTCACAGTGCAATGCAATGGAACACAATTAAACACTGTGCAATGCAGTCCAACGCAACGCATCAATGTCTTATATATGTGTCCATACTCAGCCACAAAAATTGATTGAGAAAAAAAGAAAATCAAATTTTTCTTCCTATTTACAAGGTATATGGTATGGTCCACAGTAGAGATGTGTGCACTTCCTTTTCATGCCTACATGTACAATGTATTCTGATAAGGTGCTTCCCACAACAACATCAAAAGGCTGCCACAACCACGTAGAGAGTGCCACACAACTGGCCATGAGGGAGAGGAGAGAGACATGAAAAAAAGAAAATATAGACACATCTCGCCGGTAAAAGACTGTTACCTTCACAAGTGGCGCTCACTCGGCATAGATCATTTGCCAAACGACGAGACACAATTAAAAGCGTGTGATGTGGCTACCCTCCCGCCTAATTAGCACTGTTCGCATCCGCGTTCCCCACGGGTGTACCGGCGAGCTGAGCGCTCTCTCCTGCACACTCGTCTGTTACTGTACATGCGGGGGATAGTGAGAGCGAACAAGCGAGCGAGTGAGAGATCGCAAGGCGCTAACAATTGGCCGATCTGTCACCAGCCATGGCTGGGGAGTCTTCTGGGGAAACCGTGAACCCCCAAGAGACGGTCCCCTCCTCGTCAGTGTTCAGCCTCGGTGTCCCAGGAGAGCTGCCGCACCCCTCGGAACGCTCCCACAGCAACTGTTACACCACCGGTTCATGTTTCACCCCGAGCCCACGCACAGACTAAAGGCAGCAGATCATCCATGTACTGACTGTATTGTATAGGAGGGTCCATAGTACATCATAGTACTCAACTTCACATCAAATGTATTCATTATTTGTGCGAATTGTGATGTAGTATTAGAACACCTTCAAACTTTGAAAAGTCTCTGTGTGTGGTGGGTAAGAGAACAAAATTAAAACTGGATGAATCATCCAGCTGGCCAGAATAAAAACATTAAAACGTGACTAATCAATATGCTAATAGAATAAACTGGTCTATCACAACCTCACAAGCCTACTCATGCCTTAGTGTGCGATGCTGTGTACCATCTTTAGTCATTCCCCCTGCAGAAGATCATGGCAGAGGAGCTGCAAGCTTAATTTGTGTGTATTCACACACGCACACAAGTACTTTCAGTCACTGTTGCAGGGAGATTCTATCAGTCTATCAGTCACTAATCTATCAGTCACTCGCCATTTTTACGAGTGAAGTCGCATTCAACTGGTCCAAGCATCGTAATGCTGTCATACAGTATATAACGCTAGAATATAGTAAAATCTGCAATGAGCATTTGGCTAATTAAAGCCAAAATCCACCCCTTTTTTTGATTTTCACACATTTGCAGTATTTCCAAGTAGAACACACACATTTAATGTACATTTTTCTTCTTGGTACTTAGATTGGTACTTAACAAATTTTAGCCTAAGCCCTTTTTGGGAAAAGGTCCCCTCTCCCTATTAAAACCTAAATATCTCAGCCTCCGAAGCACATAAAAACAAAAAATATGTTTGCACTAACATGTTTACATTCAGCTCTAACATACCCATATTTGTAATAAAACAGCTCAAATTTCAAGAACTTGACTGCAGTGTATATGTCGCTCCAGGACACTATGGGTTAATACCTTGACTGTCATTATTACCATAGCTTCATAGCACAATCACTGGAAGTAAATGGAAGCATTAGCATCAAGCCACAAGTTATCATTGGACAGAATTAATTTTACATTAATTTTGAAGTGCTTTATAAGTATATTTGCTGATACTTTATTTGGTACCATGGACTTCCATTGCTACGCTAAACATGGCTATACTGCCAAACAAGGCATTGCAAACACATAAAGAAAAAAAATCCTATGTATTGTCATATTTTACCAGGGCTTAGCTACAGATAAGCAAATTCCTGAAATAAGGAGGACTGTTGTGACCTTGGCTTTGGTGACATTTG
The DNA here is from genome assembly GCF_034702125.1 of Engraulis encrasicolus. Classification (NCBI taxonomy): domain Eukaryota; kingdom Metazoa; phylum Chordata; class Actinopteri; order Clupeiformes; family Engraulidae; genus Engraulis; species Engraulis encrasicolus. The sequence continues at coordinate 26,038,836 of NC_085860.1, forward strand.
CTTTTGTGACCTTGGCTTTTTAGCACTGCTGCACTCCTATGCTCATAGAGAAGATGGAACAGGCTTTTACACGCCAAGCATCATCAGCATAAACATCCATTCTCAACACGACCATGACATTAACGGTAACACTTTATTTTAGGGACACATCTATTAGCACTAATACATAAAATATTAATGCATGTGTAAGTAACTTGTAAGGCATGTACTAAGCAAAATAAGACAGTTGTTAAGCATGTATTCACAAATGTCTTGTTCATGCACAATAAGGGATTTATTACCAATATAACCTTAGTAAGGACCTAGTAGACCTAGATTTCTATTTATGTGTAAGCAGTAAGGGCCAGAATACAATGTGTATAAGCTCCTAGTACACTGTGTGAACAAACCCTGAACAGTGTGAAAACAGATGTGGAATAAGGGTCCCTATTCCAAAGTGATGCATTGCTCAGCCCAGATAGCTTAGGGCCCCCGCACTACCTAGGGCCCCCACTCAACGTCCCCCCCGGGAAGCAAAGTGTAAGAACATTTCAGATTCTACATTAGTCTCAGTAGGTATGAAGATCTCACGTATTCTACTCATTATGTTAAATGAGTAATTGGAAGCATTATATAGCAAGGATTGGACGTAAAGTTATCAATGACGGTGGGTGGTGAGATGTCATTTTTTCATACACCAATTAGTTTTAATTGTAAAAACCCTGCAATAAATGCAGAATATAACGATGAGTAATAGTTTGGAAGCGAAACTAAGCTATTCCTTTCTGATAAATAAGTTAATGTTTGAGAAACTTAGCTACAAGAAGTGCAGTGCATGATGGGTACGCCCTTAGTCAGAAATGCAATGCATGGCCAATGCAGCAATGATAATATTTCTGTTGTTACGTACATGGCAAATTGTTTGGATAGCAACTAAATTTCACAAGTGAGGGGAGGAGCTAAGGACGTAGGCTCAGAGCTGGGTAGGTTGTCTGTTGGCCTAGATTGCGTACCCATCATGCACTGCACTTCTTGAAGCTAATGTTCTCAAACATTCACTTAATTATCACAAAAGAGTAGTTTAGTTTTGCTTCAAAACTATTATTCTAATGTTCTGCATTTATTTTGGGGTTTTTTTACAATTAAAACTCAGTGGTACATGAAAAAAAATTACATCTCACCAACCCACCGCCATTGACAAGTGTACGTTCAATCCTTGCTATATATAGGCTCTTGTTACCTCCCTCTCATTGATATGAACAAGAGAAAACTAGATGACTCAACTAGGTAAGTATTAATTATTTGATACACCCTTACACTTTATAGATCGGGGGGGCTAGGTAGTGCAGGCCTGGGTGGTGTGGGGGCCCTAGGACTTTGGTAGTGCAGAGGCCCTGAGCCATCTGGGCTGTCCAATGCATCACTTTAGAATAGGGACCCTTAAGGGCTCTGCATACTTCACGTGCGCACTTTGGCGCGTGTGGCGCGAGAACCATTAATGACGTCATCACTTGCGACAGACTATTCATACTTCAGAAGGCTTTCGCTCGCATTGTCGGAAGTGCCCTCTGCTGTTCATGAGAGAAACGGCAGTATCTTTCGCAACTCGCAGCGTGAGTTCTACGGATGTATAAAATAGAAAGCCAAACACGGCTGCTGTAGGGCTACTGAACGTCTGACTTGTGACTTACCACATTGAAACATATATTTTTTGTTGTAGCCTACATTGCCAGATCATTCCAAGACCATGTGAGAGCATTGTTCTGGCGGCAGAGTTTTTAAATATATCGCCGAACACAACGTGCTTCTGAACAAAGTAAACAATTGTTTCACTGAACAACATTTAAGAGAGAAGATAAAATAACTCTCTAGGACATTTTATTATCCTCAAAATGATGCATGATCCATTCTGTAGTGGCCTACAGTAGTTGTAGCCTCTCTTCGCAACTCCTGCTTTGTTTGCCTACCTGTATGGTCGCTGGTGGCGCACGACAAGTTACAAAATATCTGGGGTGCACGACGTCGCGCCACGGCAGCTCACGACACGGCGTGTGACGTCATTTTGGGTCACGTGACGGCGCGAGTGAGGTCGCGAGTGAGGTCGCGAGTGAAGTATGAAGGAGGGTAGCGCCAGTCACGACAAGTATGAATCCCCCTTTATTCTGCATCTGTTTTCACACTGTTCAGGGTTTGTTCACACAGTGTGTCGGGAGCTTATACACATTGTATTCTGCCACTTACTACTTACTAATAAATAGAAATATAGGCTTACTGGTCCTTACTAAGGTTATATTAGTAATAAATCCCTAATTGGGCATGAACAAGACATTTGTGAATACATGCTTAACAACTGTCTTATTTTGCTTAGTACATGCCTTACAAGTTACTTACACAGGCATTAATATTGTATGTATTAGTGCTAATAGATGTGTCCCTAAAATAAAGTGTTACCACATTAACATTACAAACATCACTTAATGCGGAAAACATCACTCCAGACCATGCCAAAGCACACCACTTCACGACACAAACATCACTTCACGCTGGAAAACCTTGCTTCAAAACACAAACGCCACTTCACAAGATAAGACAACACAACAAATGGGGTTGCTGAGGGTTCGCTCCACTCAACAGAAGGTCTCCCTCCCTTTGGTCGGGTTTGGCCCATACACACGTGTTGTCACACAGCGGGCCCATCCAGGACGGCGGTGTGAAGCTGGGCATCTGTGGCAAGCTGAGGGGAAGGTTGGGCACTTTGGGCAACGCTACGCTGGGCAAGTTATTGGTAATTGTCCTGTAAAAGGGGAGTAAGATTGCAACAAACAGGTGGAAAAAAGGAAAGAGTACTTTTATTGGTTCAGGGGTCTTGGAAGTCAGAGATGCATTTAAAGGGATGTAAGATATTGAGTTTGCAGGGGAGAAAGGAAGAAGAAGAAGACGAAGAAGACGAAGAAGACGAAGAAGAAGAAGAAGAAGAAGAAGAAGAAGAAGAAGAAGAAGAAGAAGAAGAAGAAGAAGAAGAAGAAGAAGAAGAAGAAGAACAAGAAGAACAAGAAGAACAAGAAGAACAAGAACAAGAACAAGAACAAGAACAAGAACAAGAACTTGGGTAACTTGAGGTATGCATTGTGCGTCTGGTCATGTGTCCTCGTGTGCGCTGTGCATATGTGTGTAAGTGTTCTGCATTTAAACAACTGTTGGCAATGTACTGTACAGGTGGGTAAATGGTGGTTCTCCTACTGTATTTACTCACTTGACAGACTGCCAGGTCTCCTGCTCGAAGCCGCGGTGTATGGACTGGGCGATGGAGGACTCCATCAGGTCAATGTAGCGCACCACCATGGGGATGAAGTGGTCCTGCAGATGCTTGTGGAACGTGCCGTTACATAGGTAATCTAGTGGACACCAAGGAGGAAAGGTCAAAGGTCATAGATCATAGGGCACAAAGGGCATACGTAGGTCAAGGTTCTTCTCACAAGAGTAGATGTTATTTCTATGCTGAAGGAAATCGGGACGTCAAAGAGAAAAGGCCATACTGTAGGTCATAGGTCAAGGTTCTCAAACAAACAAACAAACAAACAAACAAACAAACAAACAAACAAACAAACAAAGCACACAAAACAAGACAAACACACACACTACTATCCTCGGTCAAATGTTTACATGTTTGGAAAGGATGAGTAAATCCAGGCACCAGAGAGTTCTGTTGTTGTCAATCTTATGCTGAAAATGTGGCACTGTGACTTGTAATACAGAGCATCTAGTACATGTGATAGGATGTACATGTACTGTACTGTTGGGATGTGCTGGCGTTGGTAACAGATGTGTGTCTGTTGTAGTGTATACGGCATGCATGTAAAAGCATTAACATTTCTTTTTCTTTGAAATTCAAGTTTTTATTGATCAATCTTTAAACACACACATTAAAGGTCCACACAGTACATTACATTGTCCTGTTGTACATAGCTCACCTATACGCCACCTTGACATCTCCATCAGAAAATATGGTCCAGAAAATAACAGTCGTAATAAATGGAAATACGTAGAAATATATAACGGCTGTCATCAGATACACCTTATGTCATTTTCATGTGTACCCAGAAATTATTCCAGATCATTTGTTTCTCATCATTAACCCTATCCAGCATACTCTCATAAGAGGCTGCTTCAATTACAGCATTGACCCAGTCTTTCAATTCCAAAGTTTTAACACACTTCCAATTCCGTATAATAATTTAAAAGCATTAATATTATGTATTTACCATATCTAAGGCTATTGACTCTTTGTTACTTTATGAATGCAGATAGCATATATGGGCAATAACATGAAGAGTAACACTGCTACCACTTTAGTCTGCACTTTCTTTGTTGCTATGTCTACATGTATCAGACCAGCATGTAACACACTTAATCCAAACCCTAAGGTACAGTGCGAGAGCATAATGCTACTTGCTGTTATATACTTTGCAAAACTGTAGCTAATAAATGCAACAGGGACATAAGAACAAACAGTAACTGTAATTTCAATTTGATGGTCCACTTACAGTGCATCAACATGCACTGTCGTTTAGTTACGTTTAGTTTAGTTTAGTCTAGTTTATTCGACTAATTTATTATTAATGTTATTAATTTACACACAGGGTATTAAAAACGTTATTGACATTGCAAAATGCCATATGTAAAATAAATGCAAGCACTGAAGTTAGTGCTGACAAGACTGATTACTTAAAAGCCATTCTTTCATTTCACGTGAGAAGGTATAAAAACTTGATGTTTTTTAGGTGAGTGGGAAGAGTATGCCATTTTTTAGTGGATCTACAGTAAAAGAAAAGGATGATTGTTGTACACATGCTGTGAGCCGACTTGGGAGGATACAGATTCCCCAGGTGCTAGATCTGGTGGCTCTGCCAATGTGTTCAGAACAGGGTTGGATACTGGTTTTCAGACGTGGTGGAGCGGTGTTGTGAATAATTGTATGCATAAGTTGAATATCAGAGTATAAGATGAGGTTGTCAAAACTGAGCAAGTTATACCGCACTTATCCAGTATGGCGCAGTGATGTTGCACTTACGCTTCATGATACAGATATATGGGCAGCCGTGGCCTAGTGGTAAGAGAGTTGGTCTTTCAATATAGGGGTTGCAGGTTCGAATCCTCCCTGACCTCTCCCTACATCTCCATCCATGGCTGAAGTGCCCTTGAGCAAGGCACCTAACCCCACATTGCTCCAGGGACTGTAACCAATACCCTGAAAAATAATAACTGTAAATCGCTTTGAATAAATGAAAGCGTCAGCTAAGTGCAATGTAATGTGATATATACCCAGTGAAGGGGGGAGCCTGCAGTACAATAAAAGCATAACCGTATAAAGTGGTAATGCGTAGCCTGGAGGGCGGTGCATAGTAGCGTACCGGTGACAGCTTTGGCTGGGCCCAGGACAAAATCATCTGAAAAGGGCCCCCCACCCAATACATTCAATGTAATGAGCACCCAATTAGGAGCCCCCCATCTCCCTGGGCCCGGGACAACTGAACCCTTTGTCCCCACTTGTCGGCTTCCCTGGCGGTGTGTAGCGTAGCGTACCGGTGGGCCTTATTAGCGGCTAATTCCCCCCTCGCCACTCAGCGCTCATTAGCTACACTAGCCATTTCGCCTCTCCTGGGGCTCAGCTCCGCTAGCTCCCACCATTTACACATCCCCTAGCAGGGCTAGACTGGGGGAGAAATAGGGCCCGGGACACTTTTAGCTTAAAGGGGCTCCTCATAATTAGCGACACAGAACTGACTCACCGGTGGGCCCGGGAAATGCCGGTACGCCAGATGGCCAGTCCAGCCCTGTCCCCAAGCACCAGCTACTACTCAAGTGAGCATTTACCATCCATAGCACCATTAGCGTCCGTTGTACATGCCTGAGATTAGAAATAATATTATCAATCATGCAAATAAACACAATTATACAATATACTATGTAGGCCAGTTGCAGCTCTTCCTTATCTGCCATGGTAGTTATGTGATTAGATGAACTATAATATTAAACACCTGATCTTCATTCACATACGTTTTGCATTAATACGTCTATCTGAATTGAATTATGGCTATATTCAATTAAATATGTATTTGTTAAAGTAGCGTTATCACAAGTTATTATAATATACTTCATACAAGCAATTCTTCAGCGAGTCTGATGAGATGGCGTACAAATACACTAAATGACAAGCTATGGCTGAGAAAGGTTAACAATGATGAGGATTAAGAGGACTGCTCTATTCATGAAGCGTTTTGAAACAAAAGTGAAAAAGTGAAAGTGAAAGTGAAAGCCCATTGGGAAACTCCAACTCCCATTGTCATTGTGATACAGCACTCCACAGCACACAAGTGAACACTGCACACTGCACACAACGAAATTGCATTTATGCCTCACCCGTGCAAGCGGCCCTCAGTGGTGCCCCATGGGGAGCAGTGCGGTGGGACGGTACCATGCTCAGGGTACCTCAGTCATGGAGGAGGATGGGGGAGAGCACTGGTTGATTACTCCCCCCACCAACCTGGCGGGTCGGGAGTAGAACCGGCAACCTCTGGGATGCAAGTGTGACGCCCTAACCGCTCACCCATGACTGCCCCCTAAAAGAATATATGTATGTGTGTCTTTTACTATTCGAATAACACATGGATGAAATGGGCAAACAAAATAAAATATTTTTTTTGCTTTATATTTGGTAAGGTGCCTACACTGTGAGCGTCAGTATGTAGAGACTCCTGATAGAGAAGCCATATTATTGTCTGTGTCTAGATTTCAAAAGGCGTGCATTTGCACACGTACACACATTACTTGGGACTCAGTGTCAATAAACAACAAATGTGCTTCATCGGCAGTGATTGACAGATACATATTTGGACATATCTATCAGAACTCAAAAATTCATGGTGAAAACACTCACATATCACCTCATATTTATTTGTCTTTGAAAGAAATCGCGACGGTTGTTTTGTTGTTTTGAAGACAGATGTGTCTTATGCTAACTTTGTGTGGTGTTCTGTCTCTCCAATCCAACATGATTGAATGTGACAGGCGAGTGATGGCTGAACAAAGATATTCTCCTGTCAAGTGTATGCTTTATTGGTGCTAATGTTCACCTGTCTGTGAACATGTGCACATTGCTACCAACACTGACAGACACTATCGCTAGCACACTCTCTCTCCACTAAAACAGAAACATGCACACACAGACATTCATGAAAACACACAGACATGGATACAAGCGCATTGAAAACACAAATCCACAGACATTTTACTCCACACGAACAAACATGCACACGCAAGCACAAGCACAAGCACAAGCACAAGCGCCCGCGCGCACGCACACACACACACACACACACACACACACACACACACACACACACACACACACACACACACACACACACACACACACACACACACACACACACACACACACACACACACACACACACACACACACACACACAAACACACACACGCACACACACACACAGGCCCTCCTCATACACACAAACACACACACACAGCTAGACTGAAAAAAGAAGAGAAGGTTGTCAGTCAGCCAGTCAGTCAGTCAGTCAGTCAGTCAGGCGAATGAATCTTTAGTTTTTGCTTTTCCACCTTTCTCTCTCTATCTCTCTCTTGAGAGCGAGAGTGAGAGGGAAGAAGAGGCTTTGGCTAATTTCCTGTCTTGTGTGGCGCTGGGCTCCGCTCCCCCGCCTCCACGGTGCTTGGCTAATTAACGTGTTGACGACGGACGGGCACAGCACGTTAACCTCCCCCTCCTAACGAGGCTTGTTGTCTGTGGCGTGCTGGGCGCTAATTAGTGCGCTTAGTGGTGAGAACATGCGCCGCCAAGAGACGGCTAAAGGTGCCGCGACAAGAGCTAGCAGGCTTTAAATAGGGCTAGTGACAAGATGGAGGGTCAGGGAGGAGAGAGAGAGAGAGAGAGAGAGAGAGAGAGAGAGAGAGAGAGAGAGAGAGAGAGAGAGAGAGAGAGAGCAAATAAAAGATGGATGAAGGGAAGATAAGAGGGAGGTTAGGGAAATTGCACCATATACTGTAGAAAGAGGATGAGTAACATGGAAAAAAAAGAAAATGAACAAAAAAGAGAAAGGAGATGGGTGGGTAAAAAGAAAAAGACAAAAGATGTCATTGAGAGTGAATGGAAAAGAGGCATTAAAAGAAAGAGATGAAAAGAGACTGAAAGATGGACTGGAGGACAAGAAAGAGAGGAGAAGGGAGAAGATGACAGAGAGAGAGATACTAGAAAAAAACAGAAGACAAAAAAGGACAGAAAACACTTGAAAGCATGAAAATCAGAATGAGAAAAGAAAACGTGGAGTCAACATGTTCTGTTAACAGTACAAGAAGAGGTTGAGTAGTTGTGAGGAAAGGAAGAAGAAGAAGAAGAAGAAGAAGAAGAAGAAGAAGAAGAAGAAGAAGAAGAAGAAGAAGAAGAAGAAGAAGAAGAAGAAGAAGAAGAAGAAGAAGAAGAAGAAAACAGGAGATGAGTATCCACTTACGGTCAGTGCGCAGGAAGTTGTTGAGGAGCTGGAAGAGGGGAAAGCTGTCCCAGGAGTCAGGCGGCTGCACCTGCAGAGCTGCGTCCATGTCCACCGTATACATGGATAAAAAGGTCTCCGCATGCTCCGTCATCACCTCCGGCCACCAGGAAAAGGCCTAACACACACAGTCACCGAGAGGTGAAGTCAATATGCAACAAACACTACGTTTACATGATGTTTTGAAACCCGAATTAATAATTCAGAATTTAATAGTTCCGTCGAGTTTACTTTGATCTTTCCTTTAATTCCGAATCATGTGTTAACATGATGTTTTCAAAGCGGAATTAAGCTTCATTCTGAATTAAAGTCAGTCAATTTCGAATTAAATGTCTCATTTCCACATTCCACAAAGTCAAATAATCAAATCAAATAATACACAGACCGATAATACACAGACCGATTACATCATGACATGTCAGTCATATTCACATGGTCATGGCTGAAGGATCGCAGATAGGTCACATATTGGATCACACCACTCATATCAGTCAAGTACTGCAGGCGCTCCCATCAACTATTGTAACATGACTCAAGGTCTGTCAAACAAGCCAGTCACACCACACCAACATAACACACCATGACTCAAGGACTGCCACACCGCCACACAGAACTGAAAAGTCCAAGAAGGAAAAGTCACTCACACCAAGGAGGTGAGCCAAAGAATGAGAGACAAATGTGAGTCTCACCCTCCAATTAGCAAAAGTTCAAGTTCAACAGTTTCCTTACAGACATGTCACCAAAAGAGTCCAAAGAGTGTGTGACAAAAACATTGGCAAGCTTTGTGTCCACATCTACTGCTGCAAAGTTGTAACAAACTAACACTGTGCGATCTGGTTCTTGATTGTGATTGTTGTAAATCGGGAAACTTTGGTCAGAGATTAATAATAAGTACAACTGTATTAGATAAGCAAGCAATAAGCCACTTGAGTCTGTATATTTGTGTTCGACTTATAACGGCTAAGGGGAGGTTTACGGCACTCCGCTTTGCGTCCTCCCCATGGCCTCTCGTGGCTTATTCCTTAATTTTGAGCATATTCTCTCTTTCATATACCGGCCCTATACATACTCTTTCAATCAGCTATACTCCCATACCTTCACATCAGGGGCTTGAAATTAACTTTTTCACCCACCTGCCACTGTGGCTAGTAGTGTACCCGAGTCACTAGCCATTCAGGTATTCCACTAGCGACACATTTTAAATTATTTTTGTTTTCTTTATCATGATAGTGTACGTCTTACTTGAGTGTAAAGCTTTCTATATGGAAGTATAGAAACTTTAGAGTTATTGAGCTTTTTCTTGAACTTAAATACAAACAATTGATACACAAGGGGGAAACCACAGAATATAGGCTACTATGATGCACATGTCATACCAAGGAATAAGCTGCCAGCCAAATTGGCTAGTGACACTGAAAGTATTACTGGCCACAGCCAAGTTTTACCAGCATTTGGCTGACTGTTTGGTGCCAGTGTCAAGCCCTGATACCGGTACTGTACTTTAGTGTATCTACATGGGCATGAATATTATTATACCAACAATGATAACAAGGCCAACAGACGTTTAACGTTTAACCTTTATCGTTTAATGTTCAACGTTTAACCTTCCAAAAAGCAATCTGGTATCTGGGGGATAAAACAGACCGACTGTCATAGCGGCGTATAGCGGGTGTAGAGCCATTGCATGGGATTAAAAGGTAATCTGCCATTCAAAATTACTTTTTTGGATGAAGGTCGCTCTCACAAAATATTGCATCAGTTGAAGAACCCGCTTCCTTAACCCAGGACATTCAGTTCAATTTTGACAAAAGCCTTTTTATTCGTATTTTACATTCACAAAAGTTCACCTTGTATCGAGATTTGCCTGTATCTGTAACACAGCCATGCACACCAAAAAGTGTGTGTGATTACAAGGATGTTACAGATATGTTGAGAGTTGAGCAGTTAGTTCTGGGGTACTGCTTGGTTTAATTCCAGTTAGTTCTGGGGTACTGGCTGGTTTAGTACCAGTTAGTTCTGGACAGGGCTTGACATTGGCACCTGCCAACCAGCCAAAAAACGGCTAAAACGTGGCCGTGGCTAGTAACAGTATTAATCTCACTAGCCATTTTGGCAGGTAACTTATTCTTGGGTATGACATATCGCAGCAGTATATACACTGTTTTGGCACCTTGTGTTACATTTAGGGAGAGGAAAGATAATTCAGATTCTATTTGTCTGATATATGTAGGTAGTTTCAATCAACTCACTGTGTTAGTCTTGTTTTATTTATTCATTTTCTGAGTTTAGATGTATCATGGTAAAGAAAATACTGACAACAAAACTGTGGCTTGTAGAAAGGCTGAATGCTAGTGAAAAATATTAGCCACTGTGGCTGGTGAACAAGAAGTGAGCAAAAAGTTAATATCAGCATGAAGTCCTCTGCAAAAGCGTGACTGTAATATGCTTATGTATATGACGAGCTCTTTTCCAAAACGCTATATCCACCATTTTTGACTTTTTGCATTTTAATATTGGAATTGATTGTTAAGAGGTCCTAACATCTATGTGTGAATTCTTGCCATTCAAATGTTTTGAGAACATACTTTCAAACCTCTATAAAAATGCATTTTGCCATGCATTTCAATGGAATGCCCAATACAAAAATGTCAATTTCCCAACATTCTATAAAATGGATATATCTCATTTCGGAAAAGAGCTCTTCATATGCAACATCACCAGTATCAAAAACCGGGAGGCATTTGACTTGCACATAGAATCTGAAAGCATACTTTCTAGCTTTCCAATGATGCCTCAAACACGAGGCCATTTGAAACTACTATGCAAATAAAAAAAGAAGGAGAAAAACATTCTTTGGTGAATTACTAGTATTCATTCTAAACAACTTGAGCCTATAGTTTCTTTATGCGGTGACACATATTGTGACCGAGGTGTCTTGCAGAGGCTGGCCTGCCACTCCATGGGCACTGCTGAAAAGACGCAGAGCAAGATTCCTCTGAGGTCTTTCTTTATCGCGTTGAATGTTATGCAGCCACAGTTGGCCTCTTAATTGAGAACTTGCAGGCAACAAATGCAAACCCTCTCATCCCCCCCAACCCAACCCACCCCATCCCCATTCCTTTATATGGCCTACCTTTTGTGAGTGGGGTGCGTGCGTGTGTGTGTGTGAGTGTGTGTGTGTCTCCGTGTGCCTGTGTGTGTGTGTGTGCTCGTGCGTGTGTGTGTGTGTGTGTGTGTGTCTCTCTGTGTGTGTGTGCTGTTTGAAAAGGGTTGGGGGTGGAAGACATCCTTGACTGTCTATTCATGTGCACGGTTGCCTTTGGGGACACTTGTCAGTAGTGTTTTTTAAGAGTTCTTTCAGACTTCTCAACACCATTGGATTCCTGCCGCTTGCCTGCCTTTGCTTCACAACTTCACATGTTTTTTTTTCCAATTCCATCTCTCTCTGTATGTCATTCAGTCCAAAATACAGCAGTTGACTGGCTCGGAAGCCTATGGCAAAAAGTGGTTACAGATCATTTTGTGTAGAAGCGCATTGATTTTTTCTTTTACTTCAGTTAGAAAAAAAAAAAATCATGTCATACTATTCAACATAACTTATTGATATTTTTTTTAAAAACATTTTTGCCAAAGTTATACGAGACATTCCAATGCAGCTCTCCTTGACGGTCATGGGGACTGCATTTAAAGAAATAAAAATATATATTTTGGCCATAAATTCAGTCATTATAGTTCTGTATGAACACAATGATCAGTCACTGCTTTTGCTGGTATCTATATTCATGATTTCTATAGCGGTGGAAAAGCTGGATCATATTGAACTCACATACAGTATATGACTATTCAGACTGGACTCAGCTGATGGATGCAATACAGTATGAAATAAATTATAGAAGTCCGCAGCACTGTTAATGCTCCAAGTGCTTTATTTGTGCAAATAAATCACTGGGAGCATTAACAGTGCTGCGGACTTCTATCATTTATTTCAGTTACTCTATTTTGTCCAGCACCTGTACCACTGATGTGCGCGCATTCTCCACCTTCCTGCAATACAGTATGACACATCAATTTTGCACCACTTAAGTTCGACAAATTTGTTCATGTTTGCTATCAGGAAAGAAATGAAAAATAGGTTGAAGAGGCATTTCTTGTTTAGACTTTCTTTCTTTTCCTGAAATCACTTGCAGCGTACAGGAAATTATTTAGACACAACAAGCTTTGACAAATACGGAAAAGAACGCAACATCTCTTTATTGTGCTTTCAAAATGAATTTACCAAGGATGTCTTACCTCTCTTCCCTTGATTGCGAAAGCACAAAAAAACAAAGAAGCAGTAAGAGAAAACATTCCTCTTAACAGAAGCACAACAGTATTCTTCTTTTACACAGTTAATCATGTTTCCAAGAGCACATACGACAACACACACCGACACATAAAGACGACACATGCACAAACGCACATAAATACAGATTCTCACATGCCCCCCCCCCTCTCTCTCTCTCACCTCTCTCTCACACACACACACACACACACACACACACACACACACACACACACACACACACACACACACACACACACACACACACACACACACACACACACACACACACACACACACACACACACACTTTATATATCTGCATATCAATTGTGTCCGACATATACAGCATGCAGATTAGTGCAAAGAAAAAAATACACAATTGTCACAGATTTCAATAAAAAACGCCCATTCATTGCTATTCAAAAGTTCAAGATTTTGCACCACCCTTTAATCCATTGAACAATTTTGCTATGATTTTACGAGGAAATTATGTTTTTACAAAGGAACAATACTGCAAAAGCAGAGTGGGATGTTCAAAAACTGGGGCGTTTGATGCACACTACAGTAATATCATAAAAAACACAATTTATTGCCTGTTACTGAACACTATACTGAGCAACCGAACAGCTATTGCATTTATGGAGGCTAGCGACATCTTCTAACATGCTACAGTTGCTCCTGAATATAAATAGTCGCCTATTCTTGCCAAACAGATGCCATAAAACGCACTCTCCATTTAAGCAGACGCAAGCGATGGCATTAGTAGGCTTCATCTTGACACCTGAGATTGATCAGTTTTTAACCGTGTTCAGCTCAGCTCCTGTACGCGTGTGTGTGTGTGTGTGTGTGTGTGTGTGTGTGTGTGTGTGTGTGTGTGTGTGTGTGTGTGTGTGTGTGTGTGTGTGTGTGTGTGCGTGTGCGTGTGTATGTGTATGTGTGAGAACGTCTCCCCTGTGTATGCGCGTGGGAGCTGGAACTGTTGTTTTGATATCGGGGCTGAAGTGTGGTGTGTGTGCTCTCCGGATCACAGCAGTCTCAGTGGAAACAGCTGTCATGGAGGTGGCAAGATTGGAAAAGGACAGCCAGACAGTAAATGATCACACACACACAGACACACGCGCACACACACACACACACACACACACACACACACACACACACACACACACACACACACACACACACACACACACACACACACAGTCCTTGCTCAAATGATCATGCAATACCGTGTGGAGCGCTTGGCGGTGGTTAGTCAACATGTGTTTGAACATATGCCGTACAAAGCATTTGAAGGCACTGTCAAAAATATAAGTCATTAAAAAGAAGAACGAGGAAAAAGAAAAAGAGTAAAAAATGCACTGATTGAAAAGACGCCTGGCATTTCCCTTTCCACATTAGGAAGCTGAACGTGCATGTGATTGGAAAGGTTTAAATCATAAATCAGAGTCTGTACCTCAATACCTAGTGTTTCTTATTTTTGAAGGCCTACCTTGCTGGTCAATCACAGTGTTGTACTTTATTTATCTGTTCACGAGCTGAAAGCTGTTCTGTTAAGGATACATGTTGATCAGCGGTAATACCTACAGTAAGTGGAGTTCCTAATTCATGGCTCAGAGGGCGTACCTCAAAGTGGTGTCCTTAACTCCTGATCAGCACCTCGGAGACTTTTTGTTCAGTGCTAGTACTGTACATCAGAGAAGTGTTGTTAAAGGGACACTGTGCTTGCCTGGTTAACACCAGACAGATTAGGTCTGGAGAGTTGCCTATTGTAAATTCCGTATGGGGCCGGAATACTTAGCTATTATGACACACTGCCCTGCTCTCTGATTGGGCAGAGAAACTGTTAAGGTCGGAATGCTTGGCCATTATGACAAAGATCCCATGATCTTGGATGTTATGAGTCATCCTCCCCAGACTGTCTTTCAGATCGAAACTAAGAGAACTAAAGGCAGTATGGGAGTTCCCAGGCTAACACTGTGCAGGAAATGGTCAAAAAAGGTACTGCAACTATGCTGCTCATTGAAACTGTGTCGCCTATTGCCAAATTTGACCTTTTCATGATAGTTTACTAAGTAATAAACAAATATTTTCTAGTATGGTCCAAGTACAGTCATTTTTGCAGCTAAAAATGGCTGATGAAAAAAATGAATTTCATGCACCCAAGAAAGATTGACGAAGAAGAAGTTCAGCTTTCCATAAGTGAAAACCTCTTCTTTGTAGGTGCCTCGAAATTTGATGGCAATTAAGTTCCCATGACTAGCAAAACATTGGTGAGACTGCTATGTTTTGATGAAACCATGAAACTTGACATGATGTGATTAGGAAGTGCATGGTTTCAATGTGTTAAGGTGTGTTCATCGTGTGTACTTCAGACACTTGTTATTTGTGTGTGTTCAGTACCTCAGAGTTGAAGTGTGTTCAGCACTAGTACCTCATAGACGTGTTATTTAAGTTTCTTCAGCCTTAAAGCGGAATTCACCTTTCAAACAATATTGTGCCCTAACTCTGTATTAGACCACATTATAACAGGGGATTATGTAGCCACTGGATATAATATCTTTATATTAAATATAAAAGCTATTTATTGTTTTAGGAATGGTGATTTCAAGCGTCATCAAATCACCGGAAGAAAAAATAACGACTACAATGCCATTAGAACGTTGCTGGGTGATTTGATTGGACGCGTCATCAAATCACCTCGGCATGACAGGCGGCATGGAACAGAAGCAGGCAGGCAGATAACACATTTCGAGGATGGAGATATTTACATTGTCCGGATAATAAGCCTACTTCAAGTAGGCCTATAGGTTACTGCACAGTGATAAAAGCCTTGGTGCATTCAATCCAACTGCTTAAAAAAAAATTTTGTCCGCATTAATATGCGCTCATTGTCATTACAAATCACCTACAGTATGATAGGCTATCGGAGCGCACCAGTCCACGATGTCTACGCCTGCCAGGTGTAGCCTATTAGGCCTGCAAGTTGTAATAACACATGGTAGGCATTGCCTACACGTTTTTTGTTTTTGTTTTGCTTTATTATTAATTTTAATAGGCCTATGCTATTAATATATATTTTTAAAAGCTTGATTGAGGTCCGCTCCGGATCACGGTGCAGCGGCCACGGACACTCCGAGTCCTTATGGGCTAAACAATAGGAGCTCGACAGTGAAGTTGGCTTTAATTGAATCAGGCCTTATTTTAAGATTATTCAAAGTTATTTGATGGATTGCTGAAGGAGGCTCCCTGCGACCATTTCTATCCTCAAACGTGGCGTCCTCCTTGCACTGCTGGCGATGTTCATGCTCCTCTTACGCAGGTTGCAAAAAAGGTAGCCATAAATGCATGCGCTGGCTATCATTACTGCACTTGGACTTGATTGCATTTAAACAACACGAGCAAGAACAAGGCACACACAGGCAGGCTACTGAAATTTACTGTCAAGTCATTGTAGATTTCAGCTCACTCCCCAGGCAGTCAGGGCCGCCTATTTTGCATAAACTATAAACACAGACTTCCTCTCAAGGGACAGTTGAGACGCGAACGGACAAATCAAATTAAACACTTGACCAAAGTAAGCGACGATAGCCTACATCTTCAAAATGCAGGTCTAACCCAACACCTCCCTCAAACTGGCGAGATGGAGACGATGGGGTGTCCGTGTCCCGATGTGCTCTTTAGGCCTATGTGGGTTGGTAAGCTATGTTTCACACAAGTAATTTCTCATCTTCTAAAAACAGAAAGCATAACCTGAACAGCTGAATGCCCAGAAATGCGTGCGCACGGTGCGACTTACCGAGGGGCGATTTTCCTTCATGTTGCACTTGCATTAGAGTCAATGAATGGGATGAAGACCATTTTTAAAAGGCAGCCTGCACATTTGTTTTATTTAGGCCTATGAATGATCAATTCCCTCTGGCATGTAGGCCTATTTGTTAGGGACCAACAGCAGAGGTCCGGATGAAACGGCTTTTGGTCAAACACCAGCACGAGAGAGAGAGAGGGCGAGAAAGCGTGCGCTCTTTGATAAAGTTGGTTGAACGGAGACAAGTCCGCCTCGCCTTTGGATTTGATGGGATTAAACAGATAGATAGAACATGAGCAGAGATAGACAGGCTGCTTCCTTCTTGAATGAGTATTACATTTATTTATTTTTTCAAAAATAGGCTAAATGTAAGGTAGGCTAGCCTTCTCATTTTCCGTTTCAGCACTAATCTGAGGACAGCGACAGTTGCGACACGAGCTGCACTTCTCCCTTTACCTGTCCTCTGCCAGTGTTAAGAGGACACTGGCCACCATCAACCCACGCAAAGCAGCTGGCCCAGACAACATACCAGGCCGAGTGTTGAAGGATTGTGCAGAAGAGCTGAAGGATGTCTTCACAGACATCTTTAACATCTCTCTGGAGCAAGCAGTCATCCCATCACTTTTCAAAGCTGCTACCATCATACCTGTGCCGAAGAAATCATCACCATCATGCTTCAATGACTACCGTCCTGTAGCACTGACGCCCATAATCATGAAGTGCTTCGAACGGCTAGTCCTGTCACACATCAAAGCCACCCTACCCCCCACCCTAGACCCCCACCAGTTCGCATACCGAGCCAAGCGATCCACGGAGGATGCAATCTGCTCTGCCCTCCATCCAGCCCTCACCCACTTGGACAATAAAGACTCATATGTGAGAATGCTGTTCATTGACTTCAGTTCAGCATTCAATACCATAATACCACAACAACTCATCAGAAAACTGGACAAACTAGGTTTCAGCACCTCCCTCTGCAACTGGCTGCTGGACTTCCTGATGCAAAGACCACAAGCAGTACGGGTAGGGAACAACACCTCGAGCACCCTGACCCTGAGCGCGGGGGCTCCGCAAGGTTGTGTTCTCAGCCCCCTGCTGTTCACGCTGCTGACACACGACTGCACAACGACCCACAGCACTAACCATCTAGTGAAGTTTGCGGATGATACAACACTGGTGGGCCTCATCACCAAGGGCGATGAGACTCACTACAGAGAAGAAGTAGACCTGCTGGCCAGATGGTGCAAAGACAACAACCTCCTGCTGAATGTCAACAAGACCAAGGAGATTGTTGTCAACTTCCAAAGGGTCCAAAAACAACTGCCACCACTGACCATCGACGGCGATGCTGTGGAGAGAGTGAGCAGCACCAAGTTCCTTGGAGTGCACATCAGCGACGACCTCTCTTGGACCACCAACACTACATCACTGGCGAAGAAGGCCCATCAGCGTCTCTACTTCCTGCGCAAACTAAAGAAGGCAAGTGCTACACCCTCCATCATGACAACATTCTACAGAGGAACCAGAGGAGCCTTCCCGAGATGTCTTTTAATGTTATTGTTCTCTATAGACCACCGTCTGATAATGACACGTTTTTTGAGAAACTGTCTGATGTTCTCAAAGCATGTTGTGGTAAAGAAGTGTTACTAATGGGTGATCTGAATTTAAACTGGCTAGACAAAACAAGAAGGAAAAAACTAAAAAATATTGCATGTAAATTTCACTTAACCCAGTTGATAGAAAATCCAACGAGGATCACACAGTCTTCAAAGACACTACTGGATTTGATATTTTCAAATAAAAGGGAACGCATATCTAAAACATATAACCTAGTCACTGGGCTATCAGACCATAATCTTACTCTAGTAGCAAGGCAGCTCTCCAAAAAAAGATTCAGGAACAACACACCAGAAGGAAAACAATATATCTCACTCATTCCCAAGTCACAAATGCAGCACCTAGAAACAGACTTTAAGGAAACACATTGGGGTAATGTTGTAAAGGATAAGAATTGTGAACAAACATGCAAAGACCTACTGGATACCATCTATTATCCAAATACTCCAAAAACATTCCTCGCAGACAGAGAAAGCGAACATTGCCCTGGTTTAACACCTTATTATTAAAACTTATTAAGCAAAGGGATGCAGCCCTGAAAAAATCACTTAAGTCTGGTCTAGTTACGGACCGCCTGTTATACACAGGCCTTAGGAACAAGGCCACATCAGAATTTAGGAAGGCCAGAGCAAACTACTTTCTTGATATTATAAAACAAGCAAAAGGTAACTCAAAGTTATTATGGAGAACTATTGATCAACTCTCAGGAAAAGAACGCAAAGAGACTGTACCCCTTAATCTTAAAATAAATGACACATTGCAAAATGATAGTCTAATAATTGCAAATAGTTTTAATGATTATTTTATTAACTCTGTTTTAGAATTGGGTGGCAGCACATCAGCTCCTTGTCCCGTCAACCAATCTAGACAGATCTCAATTCTGTGTTCAAAATTGTGCAATCTCTGTCTTGGATTTTAATATTATAGATGAAGTAAAAATAAATAAAATTTTATCAACTATATCCACCTCCAAAGCTAAAGACATCTGGGGCATGGACACCTTTCTCCTAAAGAAATTTAAAGATGTCTTAACCACCCCCATAGTTCACATTGTAAACAAGTCTTTAGAGGAACTTTATTTTCCTAATGTGCTAAAAACTGATATAGTGACTCCTATTTTTAAAGCTGGGGACAAAGAGGATGTCACTAATTATAGACCCATTAGTATATTGCCGGCCATTTCGAAAATAATAGAAAAAACAGTTGCTGAACAGCTTGTGGAGCATTTAAACACAAAAAAACTCATGCACCCCATGCAGTTTGGTTTTAGAGCCAACCACTCAACCAACACTGCATGCTGCTATTTTATAGAACACATCAAGGCAAATCTTGATAATGGAGGAGTGGTGGGTGCTGTGTTCTTAGACCTTCGAAAGGCTTTTGACACAGTCAATCACCCAGTACTCCTTTCAAAGTTGGCGTCCATTCAGCTGGCTCTGGGTGTATTAAAGTGGATTGAGTCATATCTATTAAATCGGGCCCAATATGTTAAGATAAATGATAAAATATCTTCCTTAAAAGCATGCTCTATGGGGTGCCACAAGGTTCCATATTGGGACCTCTGTTGTTCAGCACTTACATAAATGATCTACCATTTGTATGTGAGGGTGTGGATATACTGATGTATGCTGACGACACTGTATTATACACACACGGCAAAGATACAGGTGGCCAGCAAATTGACTCAAACACTAACTAAGGTCTCAATGTGGTTAAAAACCTCCTGTCTCACACTAAATACCAACAAAACTGTCACAATGTATTTTCACAATAGATTTAAACTAAATGTTGTTCCAGACATATATGTTGATGGAACAAAGCTAAATAATGTTGATGAGTTTAAATATTTAGGTGTGACCTTAGATTCTACTCTTAGTTTTAAGAAACACATTAAAAAGCTGGGTAATACTGTAAAGTATAGCATATCAAATTTTAGACATATCCGTAACTCTCTGAGTATTGATGCTGCTGTGACTTATGTCAATGCTATGATCATTGTCCCACCTGCATTATTGTTTATCAAGCTGGTCCCAGGGCCAACAAGACTGTCTTAAAATCCATTGATTCACTATACAAGCAGGCCCTGAAGGTCCTAGATAGAAGATCTTTTCAGTACCACCATTGTCCTATACTGAGCAAGTATAATATGCTCAGCCTTGAAAACATCATACAATTTTCTGATCTGCGGCTAATCCATAAAATTATTCACAATGCAGCACCCCCACCCCTAAGAACATTTGTTCAACCCTGCTCTGAATTGATGAGCAGAACGTCAAGATCCACTGGGTGATTGTAGTCTCCCAATCCGACGAACTGCTTTTGCTCAGTCAGCCTTCTCCTTCAGGGCAACCAAAACATGGAATAGTCTACCCAGTAACCTAAAAAGTATTACTGATTATCAGGCCTTCTCAAGGGGTGTGAAAAAATGGATATTAACCAACCAGTCTTGTCAACATTAATCATATGTTTTAAAATATGACTCACACTGTATGCCATTTTAGTGTGTGTGTGTGTGTGTGTGTGTGTGTGTGTGTGTGTGTGTGTGTGTGTGTGTGTGTGTGTGTGTGTGTGTGTGTGTGTGTGTGTGTTTGACCTATGGCCTATGGATGTGCTTACTTGTTTATATCTTGTCTATGTTATTGTATTTTAATATTTGTTTTACCTGTCCAGGGACTGCAGATGGAAATTAGCTATATAGCTATAATCTGGCACAAGCCATCTTTTTACTTCTGTAATCAATGTGTATTGTGCATGGTCCCTGTTGAACTAAACTAAATAAACTAAACTAAACCATAGAGAGCGTCGTGTCCAACTGCATCACAGTGTGGGGAGGAAGCTGCACGGAGAAAAACAGGAAGACACTCCAGCTTGTTGTGAACACAGCGAAGAAGATCATTGGAGTACCACTCCCCTCCCTGCAGGACATTTACACCACACGCCTCACCCGGAAAGCACTGATGATCATCAAAGACACAAGCCACCCTGCACACAAACTGTTCAGCCTCCTGCCCTCTGGAAAGAGGTACAGGCGCCTCCGTTCCCGTACCACCCGGCTGGCGAGCAGCACAATGCACCAAGCGATCAAGATGCTGAACACTCAACCCACTCTCCCTCCACTGTCAGCCTCTAGCCAGCAAGGCCACTGACAACCCCCACTCCCCCCCCACTGTCAGCCTCTAGCCAGCAAGGCCACTGACAACCCCCCCCCCCCATCCCCCACCACCATATCTGCGACTGAACATTCCACCTGCACTACTATACTTGTGACTGAACTTTCAACCTGCACTAACTCAAAACATGCACACACACAACACACACTCACACCACACACACGCACAACACACACACACACACACACACACACANACACACACACACACAACACACACACACACACACACACACACACACACACACACACACAAGCACACTGCACTTTCTGGACTAAACCCAAACATACACACACTGACACACACACACACACACACACACACACACACACACACACACACACACACACACACACACACACACACACACACACACACACACACAGACACACGAACACAAACACAAGACGCACACCGCACCTTCTACCTGCACTAAACACATACACACACACACACACACACACACACACACACACACACACACACACACACACAACACACACACACACACACACACTGCTGCTGGTGTACTTGACAGACCTTTTTTATATTTATTTTCTTCAAAATGCTACTATTACCATGTCAGAACGCTATAAAGGACTTTTTTAGGAAAAGCACAAAAGCACAACAAATACCTCTTAATGTATGTCCTCTACAAGTCTTCTGTTGTCCAGTCTTGCACTTTAAAATGTCTGTATGAGCACTGTCTATGTCCATACTGTCTTAAGTCCATGTATAAGTACTGTCTATGTCTATACTGTCTATGTCCTTACCTTAATTAGTCTATGTCTGTATGGGAAAGCAAGAAATGTAATTTCAAATTCTTTGTATGACCAGTGCATGTAAAGAAATTGACAATAAAACCTACTTGACTTGACTTGACTTCTCAACAGTTTGTTTTTCCATTCGCTTTTTATTCGCTGTTAGTAGATATAGTTTGCGCAATGAGACCCAGTGAGGAACGATTGTTATGTTTTTCAACAGTCTACATTAACAAAATCAATCTGTCTCGGATATCAGCCTACATTTGTCCTTAAACCAGCCACGACTGCTGGCAGCGAGCACTGAGCAGCCAGAACGCAAGATTTCGAATTCGGTGACGCGTTAACCTGGCAACGATTACTTAGTTTCCCGCAGTGCATTCTGGTTAACTGAGTATGTTAAAATAGCTTTGGCAACCGCGGTTCAGCACATAATTGTATTAAATTAAACTAAATAATGCAAATTACTTTATTTTTCTCATGTAAAATGCAAAATTAGGATAAATTACATGTGATAACAGCACACATTGCCCAGAGGTGAATTCCACTTTAAGGGCAGATTATAGTTCAGCAACTGTGCCCATTGGTTCTGGTCGCTAACCACTGTTGATGTTATAGATCTGCACACGAGGTTTCATGTCGTTAGCCACATTTGGCTACATAGCTATAAGGCTACAGTACAGTAGTCAGACTGCATGCATTGTGCCGTGAGTGCTTAACTGATGTATTGTTTGTTTATTACTTACTAATTCAGTCATTGTAGCTTCATTTATTTACACACACTAGAAAGAAAGCGTTCCTATGTCACAGAATATTGTCAGTTTTGCTCTCATAAACAACCGGAGAACTGTGCTGCTCCGAGAACAAGTAGCGAGACGACCAACCACAGCGCATTTTCTCTGCGCGGGGGGCGTGGTCGCGCACAGACAGTTGCACAGGCTCTGCAACCGTCAGCCCCAATAAGTATAAAGTGGCCTTTAGTACCTCAGGGTGTTGTTGTTAATTATGGTGTAATCAGCACCTCAGAGTTGTGGTAAGGTGTGTTCTCTACATCAGATGGGTGTTGGTAAGGTGTGTTCAGAAATAGTACCTCAGAGACTGTGTTCCGTACATGTTTTTTTGGGAGGGGGAAAGTTGGTTTATGATGCAAACCGAAAAATACTTGTTTTTTCTCTGTGAATCATGACAACAGCGTAGACGTCAGCGTGTTCAACCTGATAACAAATGGCTACATACGGAAAGGTTCAGAGCCCGGTATGAACGTGGGTGGTTCTGCACCGGCTCTGGTCTGCCTGGTGTTAAATGTGTGTTCTGTACCTCAGAGGTTTGTTGTTTAAAGGGACACTGTGCAGGAAATGGTCAAAAAAGGTACTGCAACTATGCTGCTCATTGAAACTGGGCTGCCCATTGCAAAATTTGATCTTTACATGAAAGTTTTCTAAGTAATAAACAAATATTTTCTAGTATGGTCCAAATAGAGTCATTTTTGCAGCTAAAAATGGCTGTTTTTGGAAATTCAAAATGGCGGACCATGGAGAAGATCCCCCTTTTCATGTATGAAAAGTGCAATTTTCCCAGTCATAATGAATACTTAGAATTTGAAGTATTCATGAAAAAGGTAACATTAGTTAATGGGCAGCATGAATTCTGGAAATAAACAACTAAAAATCTCACACAGTGTCCCTTTAAGTGTGTTCAGAATTTGTACCTCAGCTGTGTTGTTACTTCAGGTGTGTTCAACACCATGTACAGTAGCACCTCAGTGGTGGTTGTTAATGTGTGTTGAGTACCTTAGTGGTGGTTGTTAAGGTGTGTTGAGTACCTCAGTGGTGGTTGTTAAGGTGTGTTGAGTGCCTTAGTGGTGGTTGTTAAGGTGTGTTGAGTGCCTTAGTGGTGGTTGTTAAGGTGTGTTGAGTACCTCAGTGGTGGTTGTTAAGGTGTGT
Source organism: Engraulis encrasicolus (assembly GCF_034702125.1). Classification (NCBI taxonomy): domain Eukaryota; kingdom Metazoa; phylum Chordata; class Actinopteri; order Clupeiformes; family Engraulidae; genus Engraulis; species Engraulis encrasicolus. The sequence continues at coordinate 26,063,026 of NC_085860.1, forward strand.
TGAGTGCCTTAGTGGTGGTTGTTAAGGTGTGTTGAGTGCCTTAGTGGTGGTTGTTAAGGTGTGTTGAGTACCTCAGTGGTGGTTGTTAAGGTGTGTTGAGTACCTCAGAGTGGTGTTCGTCGTTCTGCTGCAGGACGTCCATGCACAGCTCCCCCAGCCTCATCGTCTCCTCCAGACGCTTCGCCGGGGGGGCCTGGGAACTGGCTGCCAGGCAAACACACATTAACACTCACATTCAATATGCATGTTAAATAGAATCTATACATATCAAGAACATTGGAGAGAGAGAGAGAGAGAGAGAGAGAGAGAGAGAGAGAGAGAGAGAGAGAACCTGGCGCAGCAGAAGGGAGATGCAGGGTGAGAGCATGTGTGCATGCGATGGTAACACAAGATGTGTGACTATGTGTGTGTGTGTGTGTGTGTGTGTGTGTGTGTGTGTGTGTGTGTTTGTGTGTGTGTACGTACTGTGTTTTGTATTTGTATTTTCCTTGATGCACACACACACAAACACACAGTCAAAAGAGAGAAAGAGAATGGAAAATGGGAGCTGTAAAATGTTGTTCTGTGTCCTGCGGTATGAATAGTGCGACATAAAAAAATGTGACATTGACCTATTGAAATCACTTTGAATGTACCCACAGACTTTGTTGAAATTGGATTGCATTTTATTTAACGCGTCCTGGCCACCTTC